>NW_026652302.1:394798-435015 GCF_009828535.3 Hylobates moloch | reverse complement strand
TGTGTCCAAGTGTTCTGATTGTTCCGTTCCCGTCTATGAGGCAGAACATGCAGTGCTTGGTTTTCTGTCCTTGCAACAGTTTGCTCAGAGTGATGGTTTCCAGCTTCATCCATGTCCCTACAAAGGACATGAGCTCATCCTTTTTTATGGCTGCATAGTATTCCATGGTGTATATGTGCCACATTTTTTTAATCCAGTCTATCATTGATGGACATTTGGGTTGGTTCCAAGTCTTTGCTGTTGTGAATAGTGCTGCAATAAACATATGTGTGCATGTGTCTTTGTAGCAGCATGATTTATAATCCTTTGGGTATATACCAGTGATGGGATGGCTTGGTCAAATGGTATTTCTAGGTCTAGATCCTTGACGAGTTGCAATACTGTCTTCCACAATGGTTGAACTAGTTTACAGTCCCACCAACAGTGTAAAAGTGTTCCTATTTCTCCACATCCTCTTCAGCACCTGTTGTTTCCTGACTTTTTAATGATCACCATTCTAACTGGTATGAGATGGTATCTCATTGTAGTTTTGATTTGCATTTCTCTGATGGCCAGTAATGATGAGCATTTTTTCATGTGTCTGTTGGCTGCATAAATGTCTTCTTTTGAGAAGTGTCTGTTCATATCCTTCGCCCACTTTTTGACGGGGTTGTTTGATTTTTTCCTGTAAATTTGTGTGGGTTCTTTGTAGATTCTAGATATTAGCCCTTTGTCAGATGGGTAGATAGTAAAAATTTTCTCCCATTTTGTAGGTTGCCTATTCACTCTGATGGTAGTTTCTTTTGCTGTGCAGAAGCTCTTGAGTTTAATTAGATCCCATTTGTCAATTTTGGCTTTTGTTGCCATTGCTTTTGTTGTTTTAGTCATGAAGTCCTTGCCCATGCCTATATCCTGAATAGTATTGCCTAGGTTTTCTTAGGGTTTTTATGGTATTAGGTCTAACATTTAAGTCTTTAATCCATCTTGAATTAATTTTTGTATAAGGTGTAAGGAAGGGGTCCATTTTCAGCGTTCTACATATGGCTAGCCAGTTTTCCCAGCACCATTTATTAAATAGGGAATCCTTTCCCCATTGCTTGTTTTTGTCAGGTTTGTCAAGGATCAGGTGGTTGTAGATATGTGGCATTATTTCTGAGGGCTCTGTTCTGTTCCATTGGTCTATATCTCTGTTTTGGTACCAGTACCATGCTGTTTTGGTTACTGTAGCCTTGTCGTTTAGTTTGAAGTCAGGTAGAATGAAGCCTCCAGCTTTGTTCTTTTGGCTTAGGATTGTCTTGGCAATGCAAGCTCTTTTTTGGTTCCATATGAACTTTAAAGTAGTTTTTTCCAATTCTGTGAAGAATGTCATTGGTAGCTTAATGGGGATGGCATTGAATCTACAAATTACCTTGGGCAGTGTGGCCATTTTCACGATATTGATTTTCCTATCCATGAGCATGGAATGTTCTTCCATTTGTTTGTGTCCTCTTTTATTTCATTGAGCAGTGGTTTGTAGTTCTCCTTGAAGAGGTCCTTCACATCCCTTGTAAGTTGGATTCCTAGATATTTTATTCTCTTTGAAGCAATTGTGAATGGGAGTTCACTCATGATTTGGCTCTCTGTTTGTCTGTTATTGGTGTATAGGAATGCTTGTGATTTTTGCATATTGATTTTGTATCCTGAGACTTTGCTGAAATTGCTTATCAGCTTCAGGAGATTTTGGGCTGAGACGATGGGGTTTTCTAAATATACAGTCATGTCATCTGCAAACAGGGACAATTTGACTTCCTCTTTTCCTAATTGAATACCCTTTATTTCTTTCTCCTGCCTGATTGCCCTGGCCAGAACTTCCAACACTACGTTGAACAGGAGTGGTGAGAGAGGGCATCCCTGTCTTGTGCCAGTTTTCAAAGGGAATGCTTCCAGTTTTTGCCCATTCTGTATGATACTGGCTGTGGGTTTGTCACAAATAGCTCATATTGTTTTCAGATATGTTCCATCAATACCTAGTTTATGGAGAGTTTTTAGCATCAAGAGCTGTTGAATTTTGTCAAAGGCCTTTTCTGCATCTATTGAGATAATCATGTGGTTTTTGTCTTTAGTTCTGTTTATATGCTGGATTACATTTATTGATTTGCATATGTTGAACCAGCCTTGCATCCCAGGGATGAAGCCAACTTGATTGTGGTGGATAAGCTTTTTGATGTGCTGCTGGATTTGCTTTGCCAGTATTTTACTGAGGATTTTTGCATCGATGTTCATCGGGGATATTGGTCTAAAATTCTCTTTTTTGGTTGTGTCTCTGCCAGGCTTTGGTATCAGGTTGATGCTGGTCTCGTAAAATGAGTTAGGGAGGATTCCCTCTTTTTCTCTTGATTGGAATAGTTTCAGCTCCTCTTTGTACCTCTGGTAGAATTCAGATGTGAATTCGTCTGTTCCTGGACTTTTTTTGGTTGGTAGGCTATTAATTATTGCCTCAATTTCAGAACCTGTTATGGGTCTATTCAGGGATTCAACTTCTTCCTGGTTTAGTCTTGGGAGGGTGTATGTGTCAAGGAATTTATCCATTTCTTCTAGATTTTCTAGTTTATTTGCGTAGAGGTGTTTATAGTATTCTCTGATGGTAGTTTGTATTTCTGTGGGATGGTGGTGATATCTCCTTTATCATTTTTTATTGTGTCTATTTGATTCTTCTCTGTTTTCTTCTTTATTAGTCTTGCTAGCAGTCTATCAATTTTGTTGATCTTTTAAAAAAAACCAGCTCCTGGATTCATTGATTTTTTTTGAAGGGTTTTTTTGTGTCTCTATCTCCTTCGGTTCTGCTTTGATCTTAGTTATTTCTTGCCTTCTGCTAGCTTTTGAATGTGTTTGCTCTTGCTTCTGTAGTTCTTTTAATTGTGATGTTAGGGTGTTAATTTTAGATCTTTCCTGCTTTCTCTTGTGGGCATTTAGTGCTATAAATTTCCCTCTACACACTGCTTTAAATGTGTCCCAGAGATTCTGGTATGTTGTGTCTTTGTTCTTGTTGGTTTCAAAGAACATCTTTATTTCTGCCTTCATTTCGTTATGTACCCAGTAGTCATTCAGGAGCAGGTTGTTCAGTTTCCATGTAGTTGATTGGTTTTGAGTGAGTTTCTTAATCCTGAGTTCTAGTTTGATTGCACTGTGGTCTGAGAGACAGTTTGTTATAATTTCTATCCTTTTACATTTGCTGAGGAGAGCTTTACTTCCAATTATGTGGTCAATTTTGGAATAGGTGTGGTGTGGTGTGGTGCTGAGAAGAATGTATATTCTGTTGATTTGGGATGGAGAGTTCGGTAGATGTCTATTAGGTCCGCTTGGTGCAGTGCTGAGTTCAATTCCTGGATATCCTTGTTAACTTTCTGTCTCATGGATTTGTCTAATGTTGACAGTGGGGTGTTAAAGTCTCCCATTATTATTGTGTGGGAGTCTAAGTCTCTTTGTGGGTCTCTAAGGACTTGCTTTATGAATCTGGGTGCTCCTGTATTGGGTGCATATATATTTAGGATAGTTAGCTCTTCTTGTTGAATTGATCCTGTTACCATTATGTAATGGTCTTCTTTGTCTCTTTTGATCTTTGTTGGTTTAAAGTGTGTTTTATCAGAGACTAGGATTGCAACCACTGCTTTTTTTCATTTTCCATTTGCTTGGTAGATCTTCCTCCATCCCTTTATTTTGATCCTATGTGTGTCTCTGCACATGAGATGGGTCTCCTGAATACAGCACACTGATGGGTCTTGACTCTTTATCCAATTTGCCAGTCTGTGTCTTTTAATTGGAGCATTTAGCCCATTTACATTTAAGATTAATACTGTTATGTGTGAATTTCATCCTGTCATTATGATGTTGGCTGCTTATTTGGCTCGTTAGTTGATGGAGTTTCTTCCTAGCCTCGATGGTCTTTACAATTTGGCATGTTTTGCAGTGGCTGGTACTGGTTGTTCCTTTCCATGTTTAGTGCTTCCTTGAGGAGCTCTTGTAAGGCAGGCCTGGTGGTGACAAAATCTCTCAGCATTTGCTTGTCTGTAAAGAATTTTATTTCTCGTTCACTTATGAAGCTTAATTTGGCTGGATATGAAATTCTGGGTTGAAAATTCTTTTCTTTATGAATGTTGAATATTGGCCCCCTCTCTCTTCTGGCTTGTAGAGTTTCTGCCAAGAGATCAGCTGTTAGTCTGATGGGCTTCCCTTTGTGGGTAACCTGACCTTTCTCTCTGACTGCCCTTAACATTTTTTCCATCATTTCAACTTTAGTGAATCTGACAATTATGTGTTTTGGAATTGCTCTTCCCAAGGAGTATCTTTGTGGTGTTCCCTCTATTTCTGGATTTGAATGTTGGCCTGCCTTGCTAGGTTGGGGAAGTTCTCCTGGATAATATACTGAAGGGTGTTTTCCAACTTGGTTCCATTCTCCTCATCACTTTCAGGTACACCAATCAGAGGTAGATTTGGTCTTTTCACATAGTCCCATATTTCTTGGAGGCTTTGTTCATTTCTTTTTACTGTTTTTTCTCTAAACTTCTCGCTTCTTTTCATTCATTTGATCTTCAATCACTGATACCCTTTCTTCCACTTGATCGAATCAGCTACTGAAGCTTGTGCATGCATCACGTAGTTCTCGTGCCATGGTTTTCAGCTCCATCAGGTTATTTAAGGTCTTCTCTGTGCTGTTTATTCTAGATAGCCATTCGTCTAATCTTTTTTCAAGGCTTTTAGCTTCTTTGAGATGGGTTCGAATATCCTCCTTTAGCTTGGAGAAGTTTGTTAATACTGATCATCTGAAGCCTTCTTCTCTCAACTCGCCAAAGTCATTCTCCATCCAGCTTTGTTCCGTTGCTTGCGAGGAGCTGCATTCCTCTGGAGGAGAAGAGACACTCTATTTTTAGAATTTTCAGCTTTTCTACTCTGGTTTTCCCTATCTTTGTGGTTTTATCTACCTTTGGTCTTTGATGATGATGATGTACAGATGGGGTTTTGGTGTGGATATCCTTTCTGTTTGTTAGTTTTCCTTCTAATAGTCAGGACCCTCAGCTGCAGGTCTGTTGGGGTTTGCTGGAGGTCACTCCAGACCCTGTTTGCCTGGGTATCACCATCAGAGGCCTCAGAGCAGCAAATATTGCAGAACGGCAAATGTTGCTGCCTGATCCTTCTTCTGGAAGCTTTGTCTCGGAGGGGCACCCGGCCGTATGAGGTGTCAGTTAGCCTCTACTGGGAGGTGTCTCCCAGTTAGGCTACTCGGGGGTCAGGGACCAACTTGAGGAGGCAGTCTGTCTGTTCTCAGATCTCAAACTCCATGCTGGGAGAACCACTACTCTCTTCAAAGCTGTCAGACAGGGACATTTAAGTCTGCAGAGGTTTCTGCTGCGTTTTGTTCAGCTGTTTCCTGCCCCCAGTGGTGGAGTGTACAGAAGCAGGCAGGCCTCCTTGAACTGTGGTGGGCTTCACCCAGTTTGAGCTTCCCAGCCACTTTTTTTTTACCTACTCAAGCCTCAGCAATGGCAGGTGCTCCTTCCCCAGCCTCGCTGCTGCCTTGCAGTTTGATCTCATACTGCTATGCTAGCAGTGAGCGAGGCTCCATGGGCATGGGACCCTCCTAGCCAGGCGCGGGATATAATCTCCTGGTGTGCCATTTGCTAAGACCATTGGAAAAGCGCAGTATTAGAGTGGGAGTGACCCGATTTTCCAGGTGCCATGTGTCACAGCTTCCCTTGGCTAGGAAAGGGAATTCCCCGACCCCTTGCACTTCCTGGGTGAGGCGATGCCCCACCCTGCTTCGGCTCACACTCCATGGGCCGCACCCACTGTCCGACAAGCCCCAGTGAGATGAATCCGGTACCTCAGTTGGAAATGCAGAAATCACCCATCTCTGCGTTACTCACGCTGGGAGCTGTAGACTGGAGCCATTCCTATTCGTCCATCTTGGAACCTCTAACACTTTGCATCTTTCAATCCAATCAAGTTGACACTCAATATTAACCCTCACAGGAATGTTATGTGTTGAGGCGATAATTAGTAGTTATCCTTGGTTGTTTCAGAAAATGTCATGATCAATAGTTATAGTAAAGGGAAGAATTGTAACTTGACAAAATAGTTTGGTCTAGTGTCCAATTTACTGGGCAGTGAAATGGTTTTCTGGTTTCCCTTGTTTTTCCCTCAGTACACAATGCTCAGTATTCAGAAAGGCTGATGTCTATTTTCTCCACAAGTGCTAATAAAAATTTTTAAAATGTGGTGTGCATTATTTATATAGTTGTTTTATTCATAAAAGTTTTAAAATCTAGGTAGGCTAACTAAACATGCGACTTTGTACTCTGCAATTTTTAGGCCTAGAAGTGGTCATGATTGTGAACATTATGTTGGCTTGGAACCTTTAAAAGTTCATTTGGTCTGTACTGCAGGTGGCATTTGGATGAAAGCACAGGTGGTACATACAGTACTTCGATGACTCCATCTGTTTGGTGTGGCATGTTTAAGAACGACTGCTGTTAAAGGGATTTGACTTGAAATGCAAGCCCTCTTTCCTGGTGTGTAGGTCATTTTTGTGACATTAGTGGTGGAAAAGAAGCTCAAAATGGTCTCTGGAGTGGAGTAACAGCAGGGCTTACTTTTGAAATTGTCTTTCAAATGCCCTTTTGGGCATGGGGTCACTGTGTTTAAAGCTTTTGAAAGACTCCCCACAGAAATGAATCAAGTGTTGCATTTTCAGTGTGGTGTCTAATTTTGTGATCAGAGGTACTGTAGAGAAAAGTCGGGTGTTTTCTTAAATTCCTTGGTTTTTTTTGGAAAAGTCATTTACTGATTACGTTTAATATAAAGAATGTTAAAAAAAAAAAAAGAGAGAGAGAACACCTGGTTGTTAGACAAGCTGGCTCCATGCCAAAGTGAAATGAAACATACAGCCGTCAGATGTGATTAGCATCCAGGTCCGGCGTTGACCCATTCTTTCCTTGCTGAAATTGTGTGTGTGTGTGTGTGTGTGTGTGAATTCAGAGAAGAGGCAAATTAATTGTGGCTTAGAGTGTTGAAAAATGGACTTAAGAAAGAAAATGGGGACATGAATGGCTAAAATTTGGATAGGTGGAAAGATGGGATAAAAACACTCCAGGTGAGGAAACAAACTTTTGTAAACTTGACTTTAAATATTTTGGGGAATATGCATGGAATTTGTCTGAGGCTTTTAAATTGAGAAAGCATGCTTTGTTAGACAATTATCTCTTACATGTATGCACAGCCTTATGTGACATTATTTATATAACTTTAGAATATATGTGTGTGTATGTATATGTATATGTGTTTGTATATATATGTATATACAAATACATATACATATTGGGGAAGGAAATAACTAAGTAGACTGTAAATTCTTCCCTGCTTTGTTCCATGACAATATTGATTATTTTATGTGATGACTAAAAAATAAAATAATATACTTTAGAAAACCTATGATGAGCTCCCAAACCTTATTTCTCTCGTTTATTTATTTGAAAGACATTTTTCAAAATCTGCCCCTTTATTAAATTGCTGATGTTATACAGACAGAAAAAACCAGTAGTGGGGAGTAGATCTGCAAAATAAGGAAGTCAACTATGGGCTGTGGAAACAGACTCTTCCAAATCTGTGCTGCTTCTACCATTGGCTAGTTGTCCCTTCCTGGGGAAATTTTTTGACCCCTTGAGGGTTGTTTCCTCGTCTACAAGATGAGAAAACAATATCCACCTGAAGATTCAGTGAGAGAGCTACCTAGTGAGTTGCCTAATGAACAACTCATGATAGACATAATAAATGCCAGTTCCATTCTATTTTCCTGTACCTCAGAAAAATATCAAGGCTTCCCTACCTAAAAATTAATTTTCCACTGCTTCATATCTCTATTAGCTACGATAACTTCATTCTCTCTTTCCAGTTTTCGTCATCACAATTTCATTAGCATATTCAATTACTTATTTATAACCCTGTTATTATTTTTATAATCCTTACAAGTTGTTTTTGCTTCAGTGCCTCTTTGTACTATCGTGAAATATATTTCCTCCATTGCTGAGTGGTTTCTTCAATTATTCTCTGTTACATGTACCTTCCTTTGATTTATCTTTTTACGACCTCCACAAAGCATTTTTTTTTTCTTTAGGTTTGTAATGGCTTTGCTTGATTCTGAAACGGTCATGGCCTCGAGGGCAACCAGAGTCTTGTTCTTACTGCCTGGTCTATGGCTTCTCTAGTAAAAACCTCAGCTGTGAAAGCAAGTATCTTTCACTTCTCCTGTGCTCAACTAACTTCAATCTTTGTGTCCTGAGATCAGACAATCTCATATTCACATAACCCTAGTTCCTATCACTGCACTGGGCATAAACCAAGACATTTGCCTGCTAGTCACAGTAGAAAAAAATCTGTGAAACCTTTGTCATTTGGCAGGCGTAAAGTCATTCCTGAGAGAAAAACCCAGTTTGCATTAATCAAACAGCTTTCCCTTCCCATTTCTAACTTTCTTTGAGGCATTGTTGAATATATATACATCTATATATATTGTTGAATATATATACATATATATGTATATATACACACACACACACACATATATATGTATGTATTTTTGAAAGCCATTTTATTTGTAAAATTCTGTGCTATAGCACCGATTCTTTTTTTTTTTTTTTTTTGAGACGGAGTCTTGCTCTGTCGCCCAGGCTGGAGTGCAGTGGAGCAATCTCGGCTCACTGCAAGCTCCGCCTCCCGGGTTCACGCCATTCTCCTGCCTCAGCCTCTCCGAGTAGCTGGGACTACAGGCGCCTGCCACCATGCCCAGCTAATTTTTTTTTTTTTGTATTTTTTAGTAGAGATGGGGTTTCACCATGGTCTCGATCTCCTGACCTTGTGATCTGCCCGCCTCGGCCTCCCAAAGTGCTGGGCCACCACGCCCAGCCAGCACCGACTCTTTATAAAGAGTCATACCCATGTTAAAATTTCTTCTTGATATCATTAATATCCTTCTTCTTGATATTTAGTATTCATACTTTGATATGGTTTGGCTGTGTCCCCATCCAAATCTCATCTTGAGATTGGGTGGGACGGAGCTGGTGGGAGATAATTGAATCCTGGGGGCAGTTTCCCCCATACTGTTAGCATGGTAGTAAATAAGTCTCATGAGATCTGATGGTTTGATAAGGGGAAACCCCTGTCGCTTGGCTCTCATTCTCTCGTCTGCCACCATGTAAGATGTGCCTTTCACCTTCCGCCATGATTGTGAGGCCTCCCCAGCCACGTGGAACTATGAGTCTATTAAATCTCTTTTTCTTTATAAATTACCCAGTCTCAGGTATGCCTTTATCAGCACCGTGAGAACAGACTAATACATACTTGTTTGTAGGATTGAAATCTACATGATAAATAAGGTTATTTTTAAAAGATGAGCAGTTTGCTTTGCTTGTTGCTGTAAGGGATCTTCAGGGAGTCCCTGAATCTGAGGATTGGAAGTAAAGTTGGAAGGTCACCCTGTGCCTCCCTCCATCCAACACAGTAATCTTAATGTCTCAGTCAGAGACTGCTCATCACTGATGAGCTTGCCACTGATGAGCAGTCCTGGCATCATCACTTCCTCTGCGAAAACACTGTGATCTGAGGCCCCACTCCATGTCAGGCCACTCCTTAGACAAAAGCTCTGTCTTCTGATGAGCTTCTGCTCCCTTTTGCACCATGATAATGTCTTTATTTTTAGTAAGGATAAACTCACTCGATTGATGTTTTCTGCTGTTGGAGAAAAATTGTTTTATTAAGAAGCATTTTCCAACAAGTAAGTTGATGTTAAGTAGGGTTGGATATATTTGGAATTCACGAATGTGTTTTCTCCATTAGTTCCCTGAAAACCAGAAAACTTGATGTTTGTTTTGATGCAAAGATGAACTCTGATTTTGTCCAACAGAGCTAGTGCTGGCTTTTGCTTTCAAGCCCTGTAATCTGCATCAACCCTCAAACTCAGTGATTCAAAAGTGAGTGACTCACTTTGTCTTTGAAAAGACTGTATGAATTTCTAGATTTATGAGCAATTCAAAACAGCCAGGCTTTTAGAAAGGATTTCCCAACTCATTTTGTTGAAAGGTAGGACTAAGACTTCTCTAGAAAAGAAACCGATCTACTAAGTGCTAAAGAGTATTTATGAGCCACAGTACACTTTATCTTTCAGAATCATACTGCAAGTGTAGGAATACCCAAACCCTGCCAGGGTTTTAAAAATTACATTAATTTATGCCCAGGTATAACCCCCCTCATCATAAATCCTGAAAAATGTGCAAGAAGACTGTGACAGGCCATTCTAAGAGAGTAACAAGGGCTACCTCTTTCAGTGCCAGACTGATGTTTATGTATGTGACTACTTGGAAGATGTTTTACTTAATGCACCATGTTCTTAAATTGGCTCTATTTTAAATACAATCATTAGGAGTTACACTTTATGTTTGTATGCCAGGTAGTTTATAAATGATGATTTAAACCACTCCCCGTTTCACACCACCCCAGCCTTATGAGGTAAATTTTATTCTTCCTGCTTTACCTATAGGGAAACTAAAACTCAGAAACTGCAAGACCTTGCCAAGGTTACATCCAATAAGTAGATCACTACCTTGGGCTGTTGGCTGCCATACTCACATTCTTTCCCCTGCATTCTTTCCCTTGTGCCTTCAGCTTATCTTTGGCAAGGAATTTCTGACGTGAAGGCACCTATTTGTTTGGCTTTGGTGTAGTTTTGTTTTTTGGTGTTGTATTGATCTGTGCATACAGAGTAACATATGGAGGTCTGAGAATCCTCGTTTATCTTCCAAAATTATAGTTCTGTGAACCACAAAATTTCACCTAAATCCTATTAAAGCTGACGTGAAATAGAACTAGAGACATGATAGGAAAAGGAGAGTGATGAATTTATTAAAGCTTACTCCCTTTTAATAGACACCATCAGGCTCATGTGGTGGTTTGCTAGTTAATTTTGTGAGGATTACCTTTCCAAATGACTTCAATAATTTCTGCTGCTCTATTCAAAACCTTATTTTACATTTGAAGGCCTAATAAGGAAGAAACTATGATCCTTTCCTTGTGTTACTTGAAAGTTTATAGGAAAGCATAATCCCAGATGGGATGGTTCTATCTGTCCCACGACATCTGTATAAGACTGACGCTGGCATCAAACCCATTTCATCCACACGCTTCCTAAATCAGCATCAGCATTTATGAGCAACTCTTCAAGTCTCTTGTTCACATGCATATCATTTTAATGCAGTTTATTTGAAACATCCGGTAGACTGTTGCTTCTTACTCGTTTCCCTAAAGCATGAGAAGAATTGGCAAGTGACGAGTCATTTCTCTGTCAAACATAGGATTGATGCATTTAGAATGTGGAAGACACAGTCATGACCAGTCACACCAGGCCGTGGGCCAGAAACCCATCAAACAGGAGGCAGAGCTGAAAGCACAATTTTATTTTACCCATTTAAAATTATGTGTGCATTGACACCAACCTTCATGCACGTGACCCATAACCCAGCAAGAATTATTTCATTCATAGAAAGTCACCAAGGTCTACTTAGTCCTCACAGACTACTTCTATTGGATTCTGGGTTTAGCTTTCCTCCAGCTTCACAGTGGTAATGTTTCACACACACACACACACACACACACACACACACACACACACACACACAGTGGCAGCAGGAAACCAGTCTACCCATTGCCTTGCTGTGTATACCGCCCTGGACTGAGACTTGAACCTAGTCCGAGCCCAGCTCTGACACTACCCAGCCATGTGACCTGGGCTCAGCTTCCTTTCCTGTGAAGGGTGAGAGTCTCAGTGCCCTCCTGACCCCTGGGGTTGATGGGAGGGGCTGCTGAGATGATGTGTGACAACATTAAAGTTCTGCACACATGTAAGCTCATTTCAGATGTGGCCCAATCCCTTTGGCATCTTTGCGAGGACTTCCATTTGCCTCTTGAATGAGACTACCTCTTCTGATCTTGGTTTCAAGTCATAAACACATCTTTAACTTAGACTCACCATCCAGCAGTCCCCTGGGTATGCAGATGCCCTGCCCTCTTCCCAGTGCCACACCCTGCTGCAAGTGCGTGGTGCCCTGGCCAGGTGCACCTGCCCTTCTCTTGCTGTCACTATCCCTCTTTTCTTCCAGATACAGCTGTGGAGACTCCCTTCACATGGAGCTGTGCCTGACTCCACCACAGGATGCGTTTACTCTGGTCTTCTCTTGGTTACTCACAGCGGCCTGTTCCCTCCTGACCTGGTGCCCAGCACAGGCTGCTCACCATCTCCTGGGATGCTCTCACCCTCTCTCCTGCTCTTCCTGGAGTTCAGGGCCTCTGTTCTCCCTTCTCACATATATTACTCTGTATTTGCTCTTTGTAAGACTCATCACACTCATAAATCAATACTTATTTTATCATCCTTTGTTTAATGTCTGTCACCTCTTTTTCTGCAGACTTCTGAGGGACAGTGCTATGGACTCAATGGCTGTGTCCCTCTGAAATCTATATATTGAAGCCCTCACCCCCAGTGTGATGATATTTGGAGGTGGGGCCTTTGGGAGGTGATTAGGTTTGAGGGTAGGGCCGCCATGATGGGACTGGGGGCCTTATAAGGACGAAGGAGACAGCAGAGCATTCTCTCTTTATCTCTTTCTGTCTCTGTCTCTCTCTGTCCCCCTCTCTTTCTGTCATGTGAGGACACAGGCAGGATGAGGGTTCTCACTGGAACTTGGGCAGGCCAGCACCCTGAACTTAAGACTTCCTGCCTCCAGAACTGTGAGAAATAAATGTTTGCTATTTAGGCCACCTAGTCTGTGGCAATTTGTTACAGCAGTCCGAACTAAGACTGTATCCCCAGGATCCAGCACAATGCCCAGCATAGAGATTTTCAATAAATCTTAGATGGGTGCAGTAGTGACTGTCCTACCTCGGATTTCTACCCGTCACCTGTCACACTCCCTTGATACTTTCCCAGACAGCTAGCATTTCACTCACATTGCTGCACAGGCCTGGTCTCCTATGTGTTTGAGTTATTTACTGAAATTGATATTCACAAGTACTACTTCTTTTCAACAAACCTGCTAAAGCATGAACATCTACATTAGTGTAGTAACCTTGGTAGGCTGTAAACTCCCTGCAGCCACATGCAGGACACTTGGAGTATTGCCTTTAGGAACTGACTTCAAGGCTTGAAGCTTTTAAGAAAAGTTCTCTCAATGAGGATATATGTGTGTCCTTAGAGAAAGAATTTCATTACATAAGAGAAACCCACTCACTCCAATTCAAGTTTGGAGAGTAAGCTAGATAAGCCAGCTTGAAAATTGTGACCACTTAGGGTCAAAAATGGCAGGTAGTAAGGTTGTCATGCTGTGGAGTGAGCAAGCACCTGGGGCTGTTCTTAACCTTCACTACTAACCAGCCATGTGTCTTAGCTGAATTACTTAACCTCTCATTGCTTTGATTATTTCCTCTGTAAGTTGAGGGGTGTGGTGTACTATATCTGTGGTTATTTTTCTGTTCTGAAATTGTGTGTGTGGGTGTGTGTGTGCATGCACATGCATGTGCACACTTGTGGGGCGGGTAAAATGTACTGGCTCTGGTAACAAAGCTTGAGAGAAAATCAGGCTTAGCACAATGGCAGTTTGGTTGGATTAAAGCTCCCTTTCAAAGACAACACTCTTATTTGTTGATGTTCTATATATTTGTTAGGTAAAGCAATACATCAAAACTTTTCAAATCATGGAATACTTAAAAATGATAATATTTTGATGGTACACTGAAGTAAACTGGTGAGACGATGGTGTCTATATGAGGCTTGATGAAAACTTTCACCACATTTTATTATGTAATTATTAGTAAAACAAAATACAAAATATTAGGGAAGATATTAAATTTTGAAGTTGTGGGAAACCTCCAAATAAAAAATCTATCAGTTTATAATTGAGAGTGATGACCTCTCTTCGGATTTCCAACTTGAAATGCTTCATTCAGTTCTCAGATGAGCCTTTTGGATAAATGTTTCTTCAAATTCTTGAGAGAGTCACCACTTACAAGAAATTTTGCTCATAGAAAGAAGTGACAAAAAATAAAAAATCATTTTCACAACTATTAACTTCCTATTGCTGCTGTAACAAATTACTATAAATGTAGTGGCTTAAAATAACACAAAACAATTATCTTACAGTTCATCTGAACTGGGTTTTAATGGGCTCAAATTAAGATGTCAGTAGGGCTGTGTTCCCTCTGGAGGCTCTAGGCAAAAATTTGTTTTCTTGCCTTTTGCAGCTCCTAGAAGCTGTCTGCATTCCCTGACTCGTGGTCCCTTCCTCCACCTGCAAAACACATCACTTCAGCATCACATCTCCTCCTCCCACTCTGACCGTCTTTCCTGGCTCTGACAAGGACACTGTGATTACACTGGTTTGTCCCAAGTAATCTAGGATCTTCCAGCATCCCGAAAGCTGCCTGCATTCTTTGACTCGTGGTCTCTTTTGCCATGTGAAGTAGCAGACACACAGGTTTTGGAGATGAGGACGAGGACAACTTTGCGGGAATCGTTCAGCTTATCGCAACCACCCTTCAAAAATTCCCATCAACTGAAATTATATTTAAAGAATCAAGCACAGTTTCCTCTTCTGTTGCTGACAAATGTAGTGCTGAAATTTCTTGCAATAATGTGAATGGATTTCTAATCCAAGATCACTTTTTATGTCAAATATTTCAAAGTAATGGTGACTCTGCAGAATGGGTACACCCTTGCAGAGTAGCCATCTTGTAGCTCACCGGGACCAGGAAAAGGACACATCAGCAAGAAGCAGACAGGAGGTGGCCAGAGGCTCTGAGTGGCTGCTGAGATGGGGGCCCCCGTCTCACTTGTCCCTCTCCACCCCCTATTATCACCCCACTGAGTACTGTGCTGGCTCCTTGGGTTCCCAGGTGATGAGGCTCTTCAGCAGCCCTTTGTCCTCGATGGGCGAGGGACACTCTGCCTGAAGTACACATCTAGCTGGGGGGTGCTGGATGTTGTTCCCAGAGCTGAGACCCCACTCTGCTTAGGCCATCCCTGATCTAGACAGATCAGCCTCAAAGGGATGAAGATCTCACAAGCCTGCTGTGGCTCCCAGATGGGAATCTAAGCAAGGCAGGGAGTGTGTGGGTGTCGAACAGGGCTTCAGAGTCAGGCTACTGGTGTCAAACCCGGGAGCTCCTGCTGATTAGCTGCCTGACATGGTGCCGGTCACCTCACCTTCCTGAGCAGCTTCTATTGTAAACTGGAGTTCTTGCCTCCTAGGTTGCTGTAGAATGAGGTCCGGAGAGTGCTTCGCACAGTGCTGAGAACAGCATCAATGCTGACCACTGATGATGAGAATGAGGATGCTGGTATTTTCAACCTTGTCTGGTTTTCTTTCTCCCAGGGTAGATTCTTAGTCATCTTCACCTTACCTGCTCTGTACTTATCAGGGGTGCTTTGTGCAATAAGCACATGATGGAAAGTGTCAATCATTGTGGCAGCCACATGACATCTAGGTCCCAATAGAAGAGGACTTACCTGGCTGCTGGTTAGAGGCTTGCCATGTGCAGGGCTGGGGCTGCTGCGTTAGCGTTCCACAGGTGGGATCAGTTGACTGTAGCAATTACTTCAAATGGAATGAAACAGAAACCTTAAGTGATTCCATCTCTCTTTGATACTCCATTTCTACCTGCATAAGATCATATAACATTATGATGAATTCCTGAGCTAATTTGGAAATTATACATATTTATATTTCGGTTATTATAGCAGCAGTGCACTGATCATTTGATTCCAAAAGTAATTTCCTTCTACAAATTTACCCTTGACATCCTAAAATGTATATTCAGATTTAATGGAAAAAAAAGATGTGTTATAAAACAAGGCAGTGTTTTTGAGCCTGAAATAGTAAGGGAAGAGCATTAATTTGCTTTTAAGTTTAATTAGAAATGGAATGACTTTCTAAATCATAATTGATAGCATTTTAATTAGGATATTATTTTTCAGTGTCTGGAATGCTCATTTCTCACGTTTAAGATCAAGAAAGTATTTTTCGGGATATGTTTGCCTTTGTTGACCGGTTGGGTGAGCCTTCCAGATTTTTTTGAGCAGATATTTTTGTACAAATATTTAAATATTGGTTGTTAATAAAGCCATTTGTTTTAATTCAGTGGAAAATAATTTTATTAAGGCTTAAATAAAGCTGTGACAGCAATTTTCCTTCATCACAGTGTTTTGGGGCTGCGTTAATTATAAGCAATGGAGCTGCTGGAGACGTTTACACAGCACACAAATTCCTCATTGTTAGCAATGGCTGGTGTGTGCTGACAGCTACCTCTTAGAGAAATGCAACCCATGGTTTAACGGTGGAAAGTGTGGCATTAGCATAATTTTTTGGCAGGGACATAGCTGGGGTTGCAGCATTGCCTTCAACAGTGACTCCTTCGTTAACAGTGTCTTATCAAGGCCTGGACTCCCGGGGCGACATGCCACCACAAGATCGTGTCATAGGGAACCGGAATCCTGTGGGAAATGGCTGCGTCTGAATAAAAGGGAAAAGATTTAAATTGCTTATGATTATGATTTGAAAAGGACCTGTGGAAGAAAGATTCTGAAAGGAATTGCTTGTGTTTGATCAAAATTGACACAGTGTCATGGCAGCTTCTTTGACATTGACACTAATGCATATTATAGTTTCCATAAGGTGATCTAGAATTAAAACATTGTATTCTTCAGAGACCAATTCAGACTAAAATAGATCTGCTAATGCAAGGCTTCAGAGTTAAGAATAAATTACAGCCCCTGAGGTTCTGGAAGTTCATTTGCACATTGTTAAAGGTAGTTCAGATAATTGGAAAAACATTTTTTGTATATTTTAGAAGATATATCAAGACGGTATTGGAAAGTAATAGAAAATATCAAATAATTATTTTATATTAATATTCATCCTTTTACAATAAACTATTCCCTGACTTCAGGATTCCTTTTGATTTTCTAAATAATAAATAGAATTATAAAACTAAATATAACTGGCTGGGCACAGTGGCTCACTCCTGTAATCCCAGGATTTTAGGAGACTGAGGCTGGCGGATCACTTGAGGTCAGGGAATTCAAGACCAGCCTGGCCAACATAGTGAAACCCCATCTCTACTACAAATACAAAAATTAGCTGGACGTAGTGGCACGCATCTGTAGTCCCAGATACTTGGGAGGCCGAGGCAGGAGAATCGCTTGAACCTGGGAGACGGAGTTTGCATTCAGCCGAGATCGCACCACTGCACTCCCGCTTCGGTGACAGAGAAAGACTCTGCCTCAAAAAAACAAACAAGAAAACTAAATGTGACTGATAAAATTTGGTAATATAAGATGAGGAAGCAGCGACCACTTATTGAGCATTTACTATATCCTGGACAGGCAGTGTGATAAGTACTGCACACATTTAATACATCTAATTTACATTTGATTTTAAATTTAAATTTACCTTAAATATATGTGTTAAGCCGTTCTTGCATTGCTATAAAGAAATACTGGTGACTAGGTAATTTATAAAGAAAGGAGGTTTAATTGCTTCGTGGTTCTGTAGGCTGTACAGAAAGTATGGTGCTGGCATCTGCTTCTGAGGAGGCCTCAGGAAGCTTACATATACATGGCAGAAGGCAAAGGGAGAGCAGGGGTATCACAGGACTAGACAGGAGTGGGAGCAAGAGAGAGAGTGGGGGAGGTGCCACACACTTTTAAACAATCAGATCCCACAAGAACTCACTACCACAAGGACAGCACCAAGCCATGAGGGATCCACCCCTATGATGCAAACACCTCCTGCCAGGCCCCACTTCCAACACTGAGGATTGTATCTCAACATGAGACTTGGAGGGGACATCCAAACTATATCAATATATTTAATTATCTTAACTCTGTGACTTAATGTCCTCAAGTTGTAAATGGGGTCATTAAACATCAAGAAAATTAAGTGATATTTCCAAAGTCACTCGGCTAGTAGAGGGCAGGTCTGAGATTTGAATCCAGGTCATTTGATTCTGGAGCCTGCAGGATTGACTCTACAATCCCTGGGCCATGTTCTTTGTCACTAGTCAGTTCTACTGAATCCGTTAAGTGATTCCCCTGTGGCTCCTTTTCACCATCCCTCTTACATAAACGTGATTGTGTCTGATTGTGGCTATTTAAAATGCACGGCACCCTGATCATTCATTTCATAGACCTTCCTCTTGTCAGCAATTCTACCAATTTCTTCTTTATTCCTTTTGTAGTTGTTGTTGTTCTCTATTGGATTCACATGGGCATGGCACAGCTCCTCTGTGCTGACCACGTTTCCTTATCTCCTCCCCATCCCAGTCGTACAGCCTGGAAAGAGGGAGTGCCTTTCAGGGATGAGACCAGAGGGTATCTTTGCTTCAGATTTTCCAGAGCCCTCTTACTTTTGGATTCTGTGGGCCCGTGAAGTGTGTGCAGGATCATGTATGAGTGGGGTGGTCATGTATGAGTGGGGGGATCGTGTATGAGTGTGGGGATTGTGTATAAGTGTAGGGGGTTGTATATGAGTGTGAGGATGGTGTATGAGTGGGGGGGTCCGGTATGAGTGGGGGGTCATGTATGAGTGGGGGGTCATGTATGAGTGGGGGGATCGTGTATGAGTGTGGGGATTGTGTATGAATGTGGGGATTATGTATGAGTATGGGGATCATGTGTGAGTGTCTCCAGGACTGACAGAATATCCCCTGGTGGTTTAAGTCAAGTGGGGCCCAGAGAAACTCTGGACAGATGGAGGGTGATGCTCTTAGTTCCTCTTTTTACCCATAAAACAAGAGATTCAACAGAACAATACATTGTTCGCAGGAACAATATGTTCTGAAATTATAAGTTCTGAAAAGTATTCTTGAAAAGATCTTTAGGGCCCCAGAAAGGTTTAGGCTCCCATATGGTTTAGGGGATGAGCTCTATGCCCAGAGGTGCCCTGTGCCAGCCCACTCCCAGGCAATCTGTGAGCTAGGCCTGGCCCTTTCCAATTTCTTTGCACCCCTTTGGAGCAGGTGCTGACCAGAACTGCTTGATCACCCTCCCCTGTCGCTGGGAGTTCTGTGATCATCCACGTTCCATCAGCATTCTCTTTTGACAAGAAGCTTGTTTTGTATAATCTCCCACCGGAAATGATGGAAGTGGCCTGAGATGAAGATGAGCCTCAGTAAAATCTGTTATGTTTTACTTCTGGAAAGTGGGATTCAGCCTAGATTATGAAGTACATGAATTTGTGTTTTGCAGCTCAGTGGCTCTCAACCTTGGCTAGACAGTAGAATTATGTGAGGAACTTTAAAAATACCAAATACCATGGACTTGTCCCAGAATAATTAAAATCAGAATCGCTAAGGCTGGGCCCTGACAGCAACATTTCTTAAAAGCAGGCGAGTAGAATGTGCAGGGAGGGCTAAACCTTGAGTGAGAAGATGGCGAGGCAGTGAAGGCAGCTCTAGTACTGCTACTGCTGCTTGTAGTAGTGCAGCTAGTACTGCTAGTGAACAGTTACTAGGTGCCTATCATGTGCTGGCGTTGTTCTGAGCATTTTTCATAGAACAAAATTATTCTCATGCATTCCTTATAATAACCTATCAGCTTATTTCATTTTCACTGATGTGTACTTGGAAAACCTTGAGGAGGTACAGCAGTGTATTCAGAGTGAAATCACGTTTCATGGGGCATTCTCCACTACGAAGGTGAAGTTTAACCTGTTTGTCTAGGTGTAAGATATCTGACTTTTCTTTTTTCTTTTTCTTTTTTTTTTTTTTTTTTTTGACAAGGTCTTGCTCTGTTGCCCAGGCTGGTATGCAGTGGCATGATCTCGGCTCACTGTGACCTCTGCCTCCCAGATTCAAGTAATTCTCCCACCTCAGCCGCCCGAGTAGCTGGGATTACAGGCACCCACCACCAGGCTCAGCTAATTTTTGTATTTTTAGTGGAGATGGGGTTTCGCCATGTTGGCCAGGCTGGTGTCAAACTCCTGACCTCAGGTGATCCACCCACCTCGGCCTCTCAAAGTGCTGGGATTATAGGCATGAGCCACTGAGCCCAGCCAGATCTCTGACTTTTCATATCCATTGTCTTGTCATAGAAGACTTAGGTGGTCTTGGATGGCAAACATGCCTTGGTTCTGCCAGCTGAGACCCAGGTGTAATACAGTAAACAGTGATCTTCAGATTCTGAGTTACAAATCCTGGCCTCCTAATTCCTAGAATCAGACTTCACATGAGTTTCTTGAAATGCATCTTTGCTAAAAATAGTTTATAAAACTGCCAGAGTAAGGAGACCTTGATAACATACTGCCACGCAGAGACTCAGGTGGTACATAAGAAGTCCTCCAAGTGCTCCAGCTAACTCCTGTGTACTTGGATTTAACGCCTTTGTACCTTTCCATGTGATCCCTCATGTTACATTTACAACCTCCCTGGGAGGGCTCCATCATGAAGGGCTAGATGGCTAAGGTGAAATTTAGATTGTGTTGTAATTTAGCTGGTTGCAAAGTCTGAGATCACTTGCCTTCTAGTCAGGTCATTTAAAAAACATATTAGGCCAGGCATGGTGGTTCACACCTATAATCCTAGCACTTTGGGAGGCCAAGGTGGGCGGATCACGAGGTCAGGAGATCGGGACCATCCTGGCTAACATGGTAAAACCCCATCTCTACTAAAAATACAAAAAGTTAGCCGGGCGTGGTGGTGGGTGCCTGTAGTCCCAGCTACTCAGGAGGCTGAGGCAGGAGAATGGTGTGAACCCAGGAGGTGGAGCTTGCAGTGAGCAGAGATCTCCCCACTGCACTCCAGCCTGGGTGACAGAGCCAGACTCCGTCTCCAAAAAAAAAAAAAAAAATTAAACCATTAGTGTAGTGTTGTTGGTTTTGGTGTATTCTTCTATCAATATATAGAGTATGTAACCACCACCATCTGCAAGGTATAGAACAGCAGCATGGAGTTCCCAGGGATGGACTAGGGCGTCGAAGCCACTTACCTGAGGGGCCTGGTTAAGCTTAAGTTTCTCTGAGAGGTTAAGCTCTATGGCCAGCCCTCACTAGTGATTTCTTGGCAGTTAGGTGACAAACTCAGAAAGTTTGGCTGATGATAGGAATGAGAATGTGTGAAGTTTTTCCCGCTTGACAAGACACTGTAATTCGTGATCCTCAACGGAGGGACTTGAGCCATGAAAACAAGGCTGGAATCAAAACTCTAAAGGTATAGGTTACTTTCCAGAAAGAAATGAATTGATTTACCCATAGAGGCCTCTGAAAATAAGAATGTCCTGCCTGGCAGAGTGCTGCCATCTGGATCTGAGCCTGGGGTGTCCTGGGTGGGTATACACAGGACATGTGGAGGAGGATGTCAGGAGCGTGCTTGTCCTCTGTCCTGGTCCAGACCCTTGCCAGCCCACTTCCACCTTTTCTTCCCTTCCCCCAATTTAGATTTTGAGCTCCATGCTCAAAGGCCTGGAGAGTTTGGGGCTGCCCTTCCATCCCCACAACTTAACACCCACCATCGACTCCTTGACAAGGCAGAGTAGCCAGAAGCTCCTTTGATGCCTGGGAGCATCTCCAGGAAAGCTCGTTTTGATAACAGCACTCATCCTTTGATCTCCACAGGGAGCAAGTTACCAGCTTCATTTTTTAAAATTCTGACAGTTTTGTTGACTTTGCACTCTGATGAAAGCGTAAAATCCTACAATGAAAAACTCTACCTAAATATCAATTAATAAAATAGTTATACCCTAGAAGAAGAGAAACTCACTGTCTCCTGCTAAAGAAATACCTTGTGTCTATGCAACTATTCTTTTCCCCTTTCTATACTTCTCTTATAAGGGCAAAGCATTTATGGCCTCTGAGTTCTAAGAAACCGTGGGAGCACGGTGATCTGCTGGTGAGATAACCGAGATAACAGGGCCCATGGTCCAGGTGCCAACACTGAGGACCCCCATTCCTTTCTGTGCACAGAAAGAAGCATTAAAGAGAGTTGTCTCATTTCTGGTTGGGCGCAGTGGCTCACACCTGCAATCCTAGCACTTTGGGAGTCCGAGGCGGGTGGATCACCTGAGGTCAGGAGTTTGAGACCAGCCTGGCCAACATGGTGAAACCCCGTCACTACTAAAAATACAAAAATTAGCTGGGCGTGGTGGCAGGTGCCTGTAATCCCAGCTACTCGGGAGGCTGAGGCAGGAGAATTGCTTGAACCTGGAAGGCAGAGGCTGCAGTGAGCCGAGATTTTGCCATTGCACTCCAGCCTAGGCAACAAGAGCAAAACTCCATCTCAAAAAAAAAAAAAAAGAGTTGTCTCATTTCTTTGATGTGACATCTGATTCTGAAAGTCTTCTACAGTGAAGGAATGGGGGAGGAGGAAGGTAAAGGAGGGAAAGGAAAGAAAGAAGGAAGCGGAAAGATAAGAAAATGATGAATTATATTAGAATATTTTTGCATTTTATGGAGCAGGAGGTATCAACAGTAGTCAGCCTGTACGGATTTGAATTCTGCTGTTTGGAGATGTGGGTAAGATGCTTAACCAGTATTGCTTTGAAGGGGCACTTGTGAGGATTAGATAAAATGATCTTTATAAAGTACCTGCCAAGTGGTAAACACTCAATAAATGTTGTTATACAATCCAGTGGCAAAAAATAGGATTTTCATTTCTTATTTGGTTTCTAGGTCCTTCTACAGAATAGGAGGTGCTCTGTAAATACTGACTGAATATGTAGATGAGAGAATGCCTACTGAGGAGGTAGAGAAGTAGCGCAGCGCACATTGCCCACATCTCTTCTTACCATGCTTAGGAACTTTTGTCATGTGCATCCGCGCATCTCAATTTTGAGGTAATGCTTAACTCTACCAGGGAAAGAATTTAGTGTAGACGTAACTGTTAAGACAGCTACAAAGCCAGTGTCCTTAAAACAAAAAGTCATTGAATAGAAAAGAGATAGAATTGACCATTTTGCTGTGATACACTGTTCTCTTATTTTCAGTATTTCTCACTTTTAGAACTAACAAAGGATTTAACTATTGAGTCAAAGGTATGCCATAGGACTTAGACCAATACCGGGGGAAGGTAGTGAGAAGGATTGTCGAGAAGGAAGTGTGAGAGGCCGTTAGACATCCAAGCTGAGGTGCTAAGGAGTTAGTAGGTACCCAAGCTTGGAGTTTGAGGAAGCAATCAGGCATTTAAATTGTTCTTTTTAGAAGTTTTTAGGAACTTCAATTCTTACGGAAACGTTGAATATTCTACACATCCATGTAGAAGCTTAACAGACTGGACTTCCTGTTTCCACTGAGGTTGATTAGACAATGACAGTAACAACAGTCACAATATTTAACTTTTATCAAGGGCTTACCTGGTGCTTGATCCTGACTTGGGTGCTCCGTATGCATTATGCCACTTAATCCCACACCATGTCTGTGACCTGGATACCATCATTCTCTTCATTTACACAAAAAGAGATAGATACAGAGAAATTAAGAAAATGACCCAGTATCATACAGATAGCAAAGTCATGGCATTGACTTATAAGGGGATAAATTATGAGACAGACTTCTGCGCAATGTGTGTCCTCTAAGATAGGTCTTTTCCCCCAAACTCCATGATTAGTGCTTCTGTTCACTTATTAAAAACGTTGGGCCAGGCACAGTGGCTCACGCCTATAATCCCAGCATTTTGGAAGCCCGAGGCGGGCAGATCACTTGAGGTCAGGAGTTCAAGACCAGCCTGGCCAACATGGAGAAACCCTGTCTCTACTAAAAATACAAAAAATTAGCCGGGTGAGGTGGTGCATGCCTGTAATCCCAGCTACTCGGGAGGCTGAGGCAGGAGAATCGCTTGAACCCGGGAGATGGAGGTTGCAGTGAGCCAAGATCGCACCACTGCACTCCAGCCTGGGCAACAAAGTGAGACACCATCTCAAAAAAAAAAAAAAAAAAAATTGCAGACCCCTTGGCTAAGGAGCAAACTGGGCTAATGTACTAGTAATAGTTCCTTCTTACAAGCCATCGCTAAGGTTTTGGTGTAAAGAGTTAGTTAGTGTGGTATTTCGTTCATTAATTGAATACTGAGTACCTACTCTTTTCCAGGCTCTGTTCTAGGAACTGAAGCAATGAACAGGTCACACAAGTCCTTGTTCTCATAAAGCTTGTACACTGGCTGAAAGAGATAGACAGTAAACAAGTAAATGAGTGTGCTATTTTAGACAGGGTATTCAGAGTGCGCATCTATAAAGAAGTTCCATTTGAATAGAGACTGAATGAAGAGGGTGGGGAATTGCTTCCCTGGAGGAGGATAGAGCCAGTTCAAAAGGCCCCTCATTGACAAGAGGCTGGAGTGCTCTGAACCACAGAGAAGGCTGTGGTGGCTAGTGGTGCATGGAGGGGGAGGTCAGGCCTGGGTGATGCAGGGCCTTACAGACCATGGTAAGGAGCTGACTCTTGTGTGTAGAGAAATTGAGTTTAAGCAGAGGGCTAGCATGATCTAGTAGATAAGGTTAAAAGGTCTCTCTGGTTGCTATATGAGTAGGAGAGGAAATTAGTGATAGAGACACAGGGCATCTCTCATACGGCCCAGAGGGACTGGTGAGAAGTGGTCAGATTTGAGTTATATTTTGAAAGCCAAGCCAATAGGACTTGTCTTTGGGTTGGTACCTATAGCATAGAGGAAAAAGATGGATCAAGAACGACTCCTGGGCTTTGGCCTGAAAAATGGGACACATTTGGAGGAAGGGATATATTGTATAACCCAATAAGGAAGACAGTGGAGGCAGAAATTTGCAGGATGGAATTGGAGCAAACAGGGTTCTGTTTTGAACAGGGGAAGTGTGAGATGCCTTTAGACATCCAAGCCGAGGTGCCAAGGAGTTAGCAGGTACCTGAGCCTGGAGTTTGAGGTAGCAATCAGGCATTTAAATCATTCTTTTTTAGGAGTTTCAAGGAACTTCAGTTCTTATGGAAAATTTAGTATTTTAGAAATATTTAGTTGTTGAGGCTGTCTTCGATCCTTGAGATTGATTCCTGGAGAACATGCTGGTGTGTGCTGGGATTTCTCATGCTTCCCCTGGGGAAGGCATATTCCCATGCTGAGCAGATGGGAGCAACAGGCAGCCGCACCAGCTGCACGGTGGTAGAATATTTCTAAATGGTTCTCCAGGCACAGGCAGCCATTTTTCTGAATTCTTTGACACATATAACCTCTTTACTAAATCCAACATAGATCTTACATCCTCTTCATGCACACTCCCAGTGGAGTTCAGAAGTACATTAATTAAGGTCTAACAAATTGTTCATCATGTTCACATTTAGAAGGATCCTAAAATAGCCCAATCATGGGCATGCTGGGTGTTTGTGTTTAAGTGTCTTATACACTAAAACTGACCCCGATGTTCCTTTACTATATACAAATGGCCATTGTGAACACCAAGTGGGCTATAAATCAGAAGATGACAAAGAAAAGAGGAAGGATGATGACTCAGTATGGAAAAACCTATAAGCCAGAACCCGCTTATTTATTATGTTTGGATACATTTCCCCAGTTCAACTGTCCCTGGCTTAAGCCCTGCTTCCCCCTTCTTAGTCCAGTTTCTTAAGTCATTTTTGCTCTCTGCTGTCAAAAGCACCTTTCATCCACTCAGACTAAGACACTGATCTTATTCCCCAATCATCTACCGTTCTCTAGAGGTATTCTTATGGTTCCATTCCATGATTTTCTACATTTCATTCCATTAGCTTGTTTGGTCATTTTTACTTTTCTGGTGAGATGATTTTCCCCAGACTCACAAGAGTTACCGCTCTTGGACAGGCGCCTTCGATTATACTGATTGCATCATTGGCCCCCCAGGTGATCAAACATCTCCAGATGGTAATGTTTACAGTGCCTGCCTCACACAGAAGCCCGAGATGGCAGGAAGGACTCTAGGTAGGCTTTTCACATGGGTAGATGCCTGAGCATGCTCTGGAAAAACCAGTCTTCTCTCCTCTCTGCAGTTTACCAGCTGTGTGACTGTGCACAGGTTACTGAGTTTCTCCAGGCCTCTGTTCTCTCCTCTGTTAAAAGGGGACACTTCTAATCCATCTCTGGTATTTGCATTAAATAGATAAATACCTGTAAAGCACTTAGCAGAGTAGCTGCTACTGAAAGGAAGTCAGTAAACTTTAATTCCCTTCCAAATCCCTTTGAGTCTTTTATTCATCAGGAAACAATAGCTGTGCACTCTGAATACACACATGCCAGTAAATGGCTATTAGTGAAGACAAATCAAACTCCGGAAACAAGCTAGCCTGAGGAGAGAAGAGAAACGGACAATTTTAAGACAAATTGGAGAAAGACAGTATGGGGTTCAGGACCGGCAGCATCAGCATCTCTTGGGAACTGGTTAGAAATGCATGTTCTCAGACTGGGGCTGGGCAGTTTTAACAAGCCCTTCGGGTAATTCTGATGTACAGTAACATTTGACTACCAATGGTCTAAGCTAAACTCAGCAGATAAATGGGTGAGGAAAAATGGTGCGTGTTACTGCGTGTGTTATGTATGTTTGTGTGCATACATAACCATGTGTGTAGAATGTTTGTAACAGCTGAAACTATTAATCAAACATGGTAATATCAGCAAAATCCAGTCAAACCAGTGATTAATTGCCCATTTTTCTTTGGTACTGTTGTCTGAGTAGAAATACTGTATAACTAGAATGCTTATTTTCAATAACTTTGCACTAAATTCATTTGAAGTTTAAAAAACGGATTCATCAACTTTTTCCTTTATTTTCTAGGAAATTCCACTTACTTGGATGACCATGGACCACCTCCTAGTAAGGTAAGATCTTTGCTTGTGATATAAGTCCTCTTTTTCTTTTATCATACTTACAGCCTCCAACAAGTGGAACAGATCTCTCCTGGACATGAATAATTCACAAGAAAGGGTAGATGACATATGTGAAATTGATGTTTAACTTCTAACAAGGAGGAAGCAGAAAAGCATGATGATAGCCCAGATGACAGGGAGAAGGAGCCATTGTTGAATCAGTGGCTGTTGCTGCCCAGGCATTGGAGCCTGAGACTGACTTCAGACCTCTGGCAGCTTCTCCTGTTTGCACCTCATTTTCATTTGCCTTGGCATCGATGCTGGCCCACAGTGTGATAGCCACACCCGGCCTCCCCGTGCCTTTGGGCTTTGGGGCTAGACTCACATCTGTCCTGTTCTCTCCAGCCTAACTGGGTTGGGATACTCCACTTGAGGCCCTGCCAATACCCCCCTCAAGGCTGCCCTGGCCAGGCCTGTGAGTCCACTTTTGTTTTTTCCTGTAAGTAGTTTTGTCTGACTGAAGGGGCAGAATAATCCTTTAGTATAGTATCCCTAACACTGTTTACTTTCTTAAGCTCAATGAAAACCGAATGCTAATCTACTGAAAAGTGAGCAAACTAGAACAAATTGATCATTGTATATAAGAAAATACATGCAATGCAATCAGTTACCCTTTATTCTAACCGTATGTCCCTTGTACTTTTTTGACATCATTTTTTTTTCCTTCTAGGAAATGAGGGGGATTGTTGATCAGTACTTGGGAAGGGGTTGTGCTTGGCAAAATAAGAAGCTGGCAACCCTGTATCTGTCACTTCAAGAATGTTCTTTCTGGCGTGTGAAATCCTAAAGTGTAGATACAAGCACTCTAGCTCTCCCCATACTTGGTTGTTTTCTTAGTCTTGGACCACTTAAGGTGATGCCTACAAAATGCAGTTGTAAATACACGGTGAGAAGATAATGAACCCCCAACCTTAGAGGCTTTGGGGAAATTTACTCCTGTATTAGTCCATTCCTGCATTGCTATAAAGAAATACCCGAGACTGGGTAATTTAAAAAAGAAAAGAGGTTTAATTGGCTCACAGTTCCGCAGGCTGTATAGGAAGCATGATACAGGCATCTACTCAGCTTCTGGGGAGGCTTCAGGAAACTTTCAATCATGGTGGAAGGCAGAGAGGAAGCAGGCGCATCTTACATAGCCAGAGCAGGAACAAGAGGGATGGGGGGAGGTGCCACACGCTTTTAAACAACCAGATCTCACAGGAACTCACTGTCGCTGTGACAGCACCAAGGGGAATGGTGCTAAACCCTGAAAATCCACCCTCATAATCCAGTCACCTCCCACTGGGCCCCCTCCCCCACCGACACTGGGGATGACAATTAGACATGAGATTTGGGTGGGGACACAGATCCAAACAAATCAGCCCTAAAGTCTGTTTAGACCACCCCTACATTCATGAGCATGAACTTTGGAAGAAGATATTTCTGGATTCAACACTGACGCTGCCACTTTCTAGCTGTGTGACACTGGATGAATTACTTAATATTTTGAGCCTCAGTTTCTCATGTGCAGGGTGGGACTAAAAATACTGCTTACAGCACAGGATGCCTAAAATGATTGAATGAGCTGATGTATGATGAGCACTTGACACTGACATGCGATAAACATTAAATCAAGGGTGGCTGCTGTTAACTGTACTGCAGTAACATTAAAATTATTGATGAGTGGTACAGCAGTATTTATCACAGTCATCGAATGGTTCTACCACTTGATCCACTACCTGTTTATTGAATGCCTGTGATGCTGCAGGCAGTAGAAATACAAATACCAAACAAAGCAAGAACAACAACAACAAAAATAGCCTCTATTCTAGAGGAGCAAAGGAATATAGAGGATTATGTTCTCTCTGGGGATAAGGACCGTGTCTAACTCGTCTCAGTATCCTCACATTCTTGCATTAGCCTCAATGCACAGAGGCACATCATGACTATTCATTAAATTTCACTGAATTAGACCATGGAATCCAGAGCTGGAATCTGAACTAGGTCTTCTGGCTTCCCTCCCAGGTTCTTTCACTGAGCCAGTATTCTCAAACTTTAGCTTGCATCGAAAGTACCTGGAGGCTTATTAAAACACAGATTGCTGGGCCCAGGCCCCAGAGCGTCTGATTCAGTGGGTCTGGGGTGGGAGCTGAGCATGTGCATTTCTCACAAGCTCCCACATGATGCTGATGCTGTGAGTCTGGAGTTCACATTTGAGAGCCACTGTTCTAAAGAATATAAAGAGAACCATTTCCTTAGACATTTTCTGTGGTGTTTTCACTGTTAATAGCCTAGAGAGAGTGATATGGCTATTATCCAAAGTTTATTTATTAATGTAATGATGACTCACCATCGTAAGTTTTCTTGTAGAGAAAACATTTTTAGAGGGGTCAATCACCTGCCTAGGAGGGACAATAGAGGGGGAAAAGAAGAATGGTGCCGAAGGTCCTGGTAGGTGTCCTCACCAGTGACTTCCTTTTTCTCCCAAGTAGGGAGGGGCCAGGTGAAGCCCTCCACAGCCCCCTGCCCTGTCATGATATTAGGGAGTGGGATTAGGTGGCTCTGTCAATGGGACCCATCAGCTGTTTTCCTCAATGGCTTTGTTGTTCCTGGCTTGATAAACAGGGTTTTACATGGTCTGAAGACCCAGACCCTTTTTTTATGAACTTGCCTTTTTGACCTTTTTCCTTGGTGGCCAGCCTGAGTCAACACTTTGGTCTTCCTGCTGGTCTTGCTGTGGCTGGGTTGTCTGTCCTGCCTGCCTCTTTGCTGGGACTGTCAGTGCCTAGATTTGGTGTTTTCTGGCTTCACTTCCCCTTCTCCCATAGGGTCTTCCCTAGCTGTGCCTCTTCCCCCTGCCCCTACAGTCTGGTCTTCAACTCCCCCATATCTCCCCCAACCCTTAACTAAAGCTCCTTGTAATATGCAAAAATGATCAGGTTATAGCAGATTATTCAGACCCCTTTAGAGTAAATCCAGTTTTATAAACTCTTTACTAGTTTGAAAATTGGGAGCATAATCTCTTTAAATCAGCAGAAGTTTACCTAATACAGAATCTTTCACTATAACTGTATTTTCATTATCTGGGATTGGAGTAGCAAAACACTCTTGATTTTCTAAGCAGTAGCCATAAGAAGAAGAATATAAAAATGGGTAAAAATAATACTGGTATGTGAACATCTTCTCATCCGTTCTTATTGCTTCTGGCAGGGTGGAAATGAATCTCAGAAGTGATGAGGTCAGACTTCCGGATAAAGGTCCCTCACGTGTCCCCTGGGGTGGGGCCTCAGCGGTTTAGGTCTGTAGACCACTGGCTTATCCCGGGACAGGGTGGCATGCAGACGATGAGGACTCACACATGCCTGGCCTCTGGAATGAACCCTTACCCTGGCAGGGAAAAGCAAGACTCGGTCCAGACCCATCCTTTTCATATTTGTTTAGCGCTCAAAAATAACTTTTTGATGCCAAGACTGAAAGAGTTGAGATCTAGATAAAATAAGATTTTTAAACCCTGAAAATATACTGAGGTTACAGGCGAGTTCTCATTTTATTAAACATTCAATTTCACAAGTTTCACATTCCACAAGTAATAGCCATTTAGGGAATGGGGTGTGCCACACAACACATACTGGGCCCCCGTCCTCATTCTCTCCAATATTTTCATAAGAAAAAACAAAGGCCTCTGATTTTCACTTGTTTTTAAAATCCAGTTGAACCTCACAGCTCACCTCGGTTTTTGAGCTAAGCCGCTATTTAAAGGTCGATGTTAATATTTTCTTTCGGTTGCCACATTTTACTACTACTTTGTGTGTACACAGAATACAGTGGTTTAAGGTTAGAGCACCGACTAGAATCACCATAGAGATTTCTAGCAAATGAAACAGAAAGATTATTTTAACTACAAAAACAAAAGCATGATAGCTCTTTTTGTGAAATTGCATGCATATGTTTGTATGTATGTCTACAGAGACAAGCCTGGAAAGGGTAATAGTGTTTTCTCCAAGTGGTGAGATTTTGGGAAGTTTTTACCCAGTTCCTTTTACTTTTATGCATAATTTGAGTTCATTAAAGTAACATCTGCTGAATCTAAAAATCAGAAAAAGAAATTTTCTGGTGTGAGAGAAGATTAAAGTTGGGTTTAAAGGCTTCAGTGCCCTGGCCTCTGCAGCATCATGTGCAGTGTCCACAGACCCGAGAAGCTGACATTTCCCCTCCTTGGCTTCACTTCACCTGGGACATGGGTACCTGGTACAAACAGTGGGCAGCAGCAATGATAAGTTCTGTTGGTAACAAATAGGATGTAGATATCATTTCATATACGTTAACTTCCCAAACCCCATAGATAAGGAGAGCTGTTCTAACCGCCTCAAAGATAATAAAATCACTATCCATATCTGTTTTTTCCTGTGTGCCACACACTATGCTAAGCACTTTGCATGCAAAATTTAATCTCTATAAATGATATAAGAGAGGAAGTAATTTTTAAATCCTTACTTTACAGATAAGGGAGCTGGATTTTAGAGGGACAGGCTAACTTGCCAAAGGTCACACACTAAGTAAGCATTGGACTTGAGATTCCAGCCCAGGGCTGTGTGTATAGCTCCAGCGCTCATATTTTTAACCATTTCAAAATTACTAATTTAAGTAGAAATACAATAATTTTCTACCTTATTTCTAAATTTTTGCACTTTTAAATAAGCAATCTGGTACACTGATTAGTATAATACACAAATTTTAACCTTCAGTATACCAGAAAAAAATAGTCATCACCATTTACCATTTGGGTTCAAAGGACACTTAATTTTTTAAATCAATGCAGTGAACTTTTTCACATCTACTTTATCCGTTTTCTTCTAGTAACCTTTGTATACTTACCTACCTTCAGCACCTGAACGTTTTCAAACTGTATATAAAGTAAATTTTGGTATACAAACTTGAAAAGGTGAAAGAATACCATCCCACATTCATTTAGCAAAACAGGATGGTCCAGGTTCTTTTCACAAAATATTATTTGAGGGAATCCTTCCTCTTGAACGACTGACTCTATAAGAATAGCATGTTTTCTTGTTGTCCTTAGAAATATGTTGTTCATTCAATATATTTAGAGAGTTTAAGAGAATTAATCTATGATGTCATCATCTGAAGAGTCGTAGTCTGAGGTTTCGTTTCCATGATCAATTTCATCATCATCATTAGAGTCTTCAGTGCCGTTGCGTGATGGCTTGCATTCATCTCTGATGCTTCTGTTGTTTGTGAAATCTCTCTTTCTGTCAATTATCTTCTTTTTGTCATTATAGGCAAGAATGAAAAATTTGAAATTCTCCACTCTAGTCAATGAAATTAAAACAAACTACAAAGGTGATGTCTCTAGTCTCCTTTTATATCCTCCAAAAAGATGATGTAATACTTTGGGTAACACAATAAGAAAGATGGAGGATGATGCAATAGTGACAATTTATTTCACTAATGAATCATTCCCCTAGGCCCACGCTGTTTAATATGGTAGCTATTAGCCTCAGGTAGCTATTTAAATCTAAATTAATTAAAATTAAAAAAATAAAAATTTCGTTTCTCCATTGCACTAGCCACATTTCAAATTCTCTGTAGCTGTATGCAGCTAGTGGTTACTGTCTTGCACAAGAAAAATAGAACATTTTCATCATCAAGGAACATTCTACTGAATGGCAGTGTTTTCTAATCTATTCCATTGTTCCTGTATGTTTCTATTACTTTAGTCTTTTTAAACCTTATTTGGGAATAATTGATATATAACTGGTGGGTAATTGTTCCTGAGATGATGAAATAGCAAAATGTTTCAAGATATAGGAATAATAAAATTACAAAGATGCCATAATGGATCTTAGATTTTCTTAAATGGTCTGCTGGACCCATATGGTAGTTGCAAGGTCGAATGAGTTTTATTCTCTTTCTTTTTTTAAAAAAAAAGTATATTTTTCTCTTTTTCTTTGGAACATCTCTAAGAAAGAATAAAGTTATAAAATATTAATCCATACAAATAGTTAGAACTGCTTGAAATTTATAAAACCTAAAAAACTAAAAGTGGGTCCAGTGGATGCTAATAGTATATTGAGGGTTAAGATATATTACTGATATCTACGCTTGTATACAAAAGCATTTTTATATATAAAATATTATTTTTGCATATAAAGTATTAGTATTCAAAATTCTGTTGTAAAATGGGTTCATTAGAAAAAAGCTTACAATTATTATGCTGATCAGCAATCTCCAAATGAATGAGAAGTAGTAATATGAACTGAGATAATACTTGTATAGTGCTTTGCAGCATCTGGCAGTGAACCACTGCTCAATAAAGTTGAATCCTTCCTACCCACACCCCCAGAAGCGAATTTCCCGTTAGTATTAATTGTTTAATGCCTACTTAGTCTAAGGGATCAGGAAGACATTTAAAAAATTGAAGATGATCTCTGTCATCTAACAGCTTATAATCTTGTTGTGTCATAAGGTTTGATGGAATCAAAGACAGAGAGCACATGACTGATATATTCTTAAGTCTAAATGACATGCATTCATCCAAGTGTTTACTATGCATCAAATTTGTCTTGGGCTCTGTGCTGGGTGCTGAGGCTGTCAGGCCACAGAATGCACAGTCTATGCCCTCCAGGAGTTTAGTCCAGTCAAAGGACAGGCTGGCAAACAGATTCATACCTTCCATACCACTCAGGTTTTTCCCCCAACCTTCTTTCTTCACTTTTCCTCACCATTCTCATGTTTTTAGCTGTGTTATTAGCCCCAACATTCTTTCCAATTTCTTCTATTTAAAATTTATTCCTGCTGTTCAAATTGTGTTATCTTCTATACAAAAAACATATTATATTACATCATATTTTTCTCTGAAAAGGATCTCAGTGACAATTCATTTAAGACAAAGTTACTGAAGAGAGAGGTCCTGTTGCCACACAGCAGAGGGACATGAGAGCAACAAAGAAAAACAGTAAGGAAGTCTGCTCTCTTTCAAACAATGTGCCTCTATTTCTACCGGAGACTTCTCAGCCTAACTAAACCGTTAGGCTAACAATATGATATGGTTTGGCTGTGTCCCCACCCAAATCTCATCTTGAATTGTAGCTCCCATAATTCCCAAGTGTTGTGGGAGGGAGCCGGTGGGAGATAATCATGGGGGTGGTTTCCTCCATACTGTTCTTGTGGTAGTGAATACGTCTCACAAGATCTGACGGTTTTATGAGGGGAAACCGCCTTCACTGATTCTCACTCTCTTCTCTTGTCTGCTGCCATGTGAGATGTGCCTTTCACCTTCAGCCATGATTGTGAGGCCTCCTTAGCCATGTGGAACTGTGAGTCCATCAAACCTCTTTCTTTTGTAAATTGCCCAGTCTTGGGTGTGTCTTTATCAGCAGTGTGAAAATGGACTAATACACAAAACTACCACAAGTTCCTAAGAAAGATTACATTTTTGTTTTTTTTTTCCCCCTCTTAATAACTTCTTTAGATTTGGAGACACATTAGCAGAAAGAGGTTCCATGTTCTGTAGTAAAGAAACCATGATGTCCATTCCTTGCTTTGAGCTTACAGATGAAAACCCAAATATATTACAATCATAGTAGGTAAATTACTTACAGAAGGTATTGGGAGTACAATGGCCTTCAGTTGGCTTGGTTAAGCATTGGTGACCTTGGAGAAGATTTCTGGATCCAAAAGTCCCCATTTCCGGGAGGGCAGGATTGCTGGATTTTGTGTGTGTACACAGTCTCCTTTGGTTAGCATCACTTTTACTTGCAAGAGTAGATTTCAGAGAAAAACACGTTTCTTGTTTCTGTCTCCCAAAACCTCAAAGCCTATTTTTCAGGATATAGACATGCCCATCCACCTGGTTTTCCTCTTCTCTGTGAGGACCTGCAAGAAGCAAATAAATCTCTGGCACAAAATTGTGTTGGGTGCGGGGCCGCCCTGCCTAGCATGCTTCCATGTGGCTGCAGCTCCTGAAGCCATTCCTGCTGCTAAGAGGGTGCCCCTGGTTCCATGCTCCTATTCATTGTTCTGTAAAGAACATCCAATGTGGTAAAAACCCACATTGTCTGATTTTCTTTGAAAAACAAAGAACTGGCATTCTCAAGAAGTTTATAATACTTTCTTATTTTTGTCTAAGGCTGAAATGATGAAACCTCTTTATTTTTAACTTTTCAATTATTTTTAATTATGAACTATTCTAAACACAAAAAAATGAATGAGACTAATAAAATATATATCCAATATGTCCAATGCACTCACCCACCCCTTAGGCTGAAAACATGTGACTGTGTTCATTTGCTTCATGCTTCCTTCTGACCTTTCTGTTCATTCTTGGTGCCTGGGAGGAGGCTGAGAAGCATCGGTTTTAGAATCAGATCTCAGTTCAAATCCTAGCTAGGTCACTAGTTACCCTAGGTACTCTAAAATAAGTACTTCACCTCTTTGAGCTTCAATTTCCTGTTTCTAAAAGAGGATTGTAATGCCCACCTCTCAGGATTGTGAGGCTGAAATGAGATCACTGGAATGCACTTACATTGATGCCTGACACATGGTAAGTACCCAGCAATGGGTCCTTGGTTCTGTAGCTGTTTCCTTGATGTAGATTCTGGTAACTCAGTTTGCTATAACTTAGAGCAAGCCTAGTTCCCGATCCCCCACCCCACCCCACACCCTATTTTCGTTGGATTTTTACTTTTATTTTATTTTTTAAAAAATTTTTTGAGACTGAGTCTCACACTGTCATCCAGGCTGGAGTATAGTGGTATGATCTCGGCTCACTGCAACCTCCACCTCCTGGGTTCAGGTGATTCTTGTGCCTCAGCCTCCCGAGTAGCTGGGATTACAGGCGTGCACTATCATGCCCAGCTAATTTTTATATTTTCAGTAGAGATGGGGTTTCACCATATTGGCCAGGCTGGTCTCAAACTCCTGACCTCAAGTGACCTGCCCGTCTTGGCCTCCCAAAGTCCTGGGATTACAGGCATGAGCCACCAGGCCCAGCCTTATCTTTTTTTTTTTAATTTTTTTTTTTAGAGACACAGTCTTGCCCTGTCACACAGGCTGGAGTACAGTGGCACAATCATAGCTCACTGTAGCCTTGACCTCCTGGGCTCAAGCTATCTTCCTGCCTCAGCCCCCCAAGTAGCTAGGATTACAGGTATGTGCCACTATGCCCAGCTAACTTTTTTTTGGTAGAGATGGGGTCTCACTCTGCTGCCCAGGCTGGCCTTGAACCCCTGGCTTCAAGTGATCCTCTGCCTCGGCCTCCCAAAGTGTTGGGATTATAGGCACGAGCCACTGCAACTGGCTTCTTTGGATTTTTAAAGCAATTACATGCCAGTTGGCAGACCAGATATGAATCTCTTACCTTATAAGAACATTGAGGTCTTGTAGGTATCCCCGCTTTGATGCCTTTGGGCTAATTCAGGACACTAAGCAAGGCCTTTCACAATCCCTTACCATTTTGTTTTTTCTTAAGAATATATTATTCTCTGTGTTCAAACCTGACTTTACCGAAAGTCGTTTTTTTTTAAAAAAAAATCCTACAAAAGAAGTGAAGCTGCTTTTCATTTTATGGAAGAATCCATTGCACTGGGTAATAGATTTGTGTTTAATGATTCATGATAAATATATCAGGTTTAGAGAACGAGAGACCTAGCAAGACAGAACGAGGCTGGGAGTTAGGAATCAGTTTCACTCTGATGAACGTGACCTTGAAAGAGTCCCTTCCACCCTCTCATTTTTTTTGATCATTGCAAGTGATAGGAAAATTAATGATGTGAACATTTTATTTTTGAATAATTATAAGAGCTTCTGAGACCACTGTATGCTGTAGAGAACTTTATGCTTTGGTATTCTGTTGGAGATGGGTAATTAATAGCTTAGAAGGTAAAAGAATCTGCAAAAGGAAAACAAATCAACCTTACATAATAGGGTTATTGTTTTTTAATCCCAAAGTCGCCTGTATTCCCACTTCACTCTTACTTCACCCTCATCACATTTCTTAAACCATTTATGTGGAAGGGTTTGGCCCAGCTGGCTGCTTTCTGAGATTTCAACTTTCAGTGGAGATCCATGTCCAAGTTCAGACACAGTCCTTCTAAATTTATCAATTTTATGAGCATGTAATATGTCTACTCTTGCCCAGGAAGAACATAACGAATTCATTTCTTCCTCCACAAATATTTAGTGCTATTAAGCACATCTTTCATTTTTTTAATTAAAAAATTCTGTGAAGCCACAGGTTTTAAAATATGTAGTTTATGTAATTGTTCTTTTAGTATCTTCCCCACCCCAATCCCCAGGGACCAGTTATCATTGATAAGATGTTCACCAAGCCCTATCCAAACCAGCATCAGTTACAAAATCATGAGCTTAACTGGTTGTTGGGGCTGGGCTGTCTATAACAAAAATGAAGGGCTTTAAATGAAGCATGAAATTTTAAAATGGCACATTGTTGTTGGAAAGCATATTTAATCAGGAAAGTGCTTTAGCAAATTAAGAAAACCCATGCCACCATTCCTTGGCAGAGTGGCAGTTGCCTCAGGGCTCTCAAAGTTGTAATAACTTAATTATCTTAGCAGCTCCCAATATAGCTACCTAAGTTTTTTTTTTTTGTTTTTTTTTTTTTTTGAGACGGAGTCTCGCTGTGTCGCCCAGGCTGGAGTGCAGTGGCGCGATCTCGGCTCACTGCAAGCTCCACCTCCCAGGTTCACGCCATTCTCCTGCCTCAGCCTCCTGAGTAGCTGGGACTACAGGAGCCTGCCACTATGCCCGGCTAATTTTTTGTATTTTTAGTAGAGATGGGGTTTCACCGTGTTAGCCAGGATGGTCTCGATCTCCTGACCTCATGATCTGCCCGCCTCAGCCTCCCAAAGTGCTGGGATTACAGGCGTGAGCCACTGTGCCCGGCCTACCTAATTCTTTTCTTGTTTATTTTTTTATTAGATTGTATGATCATTTCTTTGTTTTAAAAATTATGCCTGCTCCTATTGTGTTTTAATTTGGGAAGTACAGAAAATTATAGACTAGCAGGAAAAAATAATTATCCACAATGCCACCACGCAAGGGCAACTAAAATGAACCATTTTCACCCATCTAGTCTTTATAGTATATTAATAATATTTAAGCCTCCTGTCACATTTGTTGCAAATATTTCGTCAGTCCTTGTATGTTTAATCAAACTTGTGCATGCACGTAACACACAGAGTTTACAGAACCAAAGTCCTCGTTGAAAAACAGTGGCCCCGGATGGCGCCCTGCACGTCACTTTCTGCTCTTTTATCTGGTTTTTTAGTATTAACTTCATATCCCTGGTTAACCTGTTATGTTGCTGCTTCCAGATTTCACTCAGCTTTAGGCATTGTCTGTGCAAGAGAAGGATTTAGCTCTTTCACTGCAGCTGACCCGCCCCCCCCCACCCCCAGCACCCTTCTGTGTCATACATCCTTCTTGTCTAGGTGTATGTTACTGGGGCTAAATCAATGCCCAGTGATTTTATTGTTGCAACTAGGTAGACAGGAGTGACAGCTGAGCCATTATTATTATGTCTCCTTTCCTGCTTATCTTTTCATTTCCTTTATAACAAATATTGTCTTGTTTTGTAAATTTATTTACATACTTTTCTATGATCCCCAATTTATCCTTCAACTCTTCTCCAGTTGTGTAAATCTCCCCAGAGCCTTCACACACATTAGGTGTTGTGTCAGTGTGGAGTTGATGAAGTCTCTCCTGGGGTCTTCTTGTCTGCTCCCATCAGGACGGGTTGCTCGCTCAACCTCATGCTCAGGTGTGTCTTGGGATCTCCTTTCACTCTCTTCTGTATCGATATGGTTTGGCTGTGTCCCCACCTAGATCTCATCTTGAATTGTAGCTCCAACAATCCCCACGTGTTGTGGGAGGGACCCAGTGGGAGGCAATTGAATCATGAGGGTAGGTCTTTCCTTTGCTATTCTCGTGATAGTAAGTCTCACGAGATCTGATGGTTTTATCAAGGGGAGTTTCCCTGCACAAACTCTCTTGTCTGCTGCCATGTGAGACCTGCCTTTCACCTTCTGCCACGATTGTGAGGCCTCCCAGCCATGTGGAACTGTGAGTGCATTAAACCTCTTTCTTTTGTAAATTGCCCAGTCTGGGATATGTCTTTATCAGCAGCATAAAAACGAACTAATACATGTATTCACTCCTATTTCCTGCATTACCATATTGTATTTGTTCCTTTTTGCTGCTGTAACAGTTACAGCAAGCTTAGTAGCTTAAAGCAACACACATTTATTGTCTTACAGTTCTGGAGGTCAGAAGTCTGAAATGGGTCTCACTGGCCTCAAATTGAAGAGTCAGCAGAGATGTGTTCCTTCTGGGAGCTCTGGGGCAAATCCATTTCCTTGACTTTTCCGGCTTCTAGAGGCCACCAGCATTTCTTGACTTCTCCTTTATCTTCAAGGCCAGTATTGTTGCATCCTCAGATCTCAGACTCTCCTTCTCCTCCTCCTCTCTCCTTCCTTAATTTATCAGGACCCTTATGATTATATTGGACTCACCTGGGTAATCCAGGCTCCTCTCCTCAGCTCAGGATTCTTAACTTACCACATCTGCGAAGTCCTTTTTGCCATGTAGGGTAACATATTCACAGAATTTGGAGATGAGGACATGGGCATCTTTGGGGGACCATCATTCTGCCTTATTTCCTCAGCCTCCACTAGCTTCTCAAGAAACGGTGCATGGGACAGAAGTCATCTGAAATAGTGCATTTCTGAAGATATCTTTATCCTTGATTGATAGTTTGATGTGACGTAGAATTCCAGATTGGAAATCTATATTAATCAAGATAGGTTAGGGTGATGCAATTATAATAAACTCCAAAATCTCAGTGGCTTTGCACATTAGGGTTTATTTCTTGCTTATCTAAGAAGTAGCTTATATAGCTCAGGGATCCAGGCTGTTTCCATCTTGTGGCATTAACCGTCTCAACACAGGACCTCCAATGTTACTGTGGCACAGAGCAGAGAGGAACTACAGGGGCACGTAGGGAGACTTTTCAGCCCTTCAGCCCGGAAGTGACCCGTGTCACTTTTTTTTTTTTTTTTTTTTGAGACGGAGTTTTGCACTTGTCACCCAGACTGGAGTGCAGTGGCGTGATCTCGGCTCACTGCAACCTCCGCCTCCCAGGTTCAAATGATTCTCTTGCCTCAGCCTCCTAAGTAGCTGGGATTACAGGTGCCTGCCACCACGCCTGGCTGATTTTTGTATTTTTAGTAGAGATGGGGTTTCACCATGTTGGCCAGGCTGGTCTCGAACTCCTGACCTCAAGTGATCCACCTGCCTCGGCCTCC
>NW_026652302.1:372641-394698 GCF_009828535.3 Hylobates moloch | reverse complement strand
TCCCCCCCCCCCCCCCCCTCGGCCTCCCAAAGTGTTGGGATTACAGGCATGAGCCACTGTGCCCGGCTGACTTGTGTCACTTCTGTGAGCAGTCCATTAGCCAGAACTGGTCACAAGGCCCCACTTAACTGACAGGGGGCTGCAAGATGGAGCATTTGAGTACTCTGAGCATTGAATATCTCTGCCGCAAAATCATGTCCCCTCAGAATATGAAGGTTTTTGCCAGTTTTCTTCTAGCTTCCAGTATTTCTGTTGAGAAAACGAATTCCTGATCTTTTATATGAACATCTAATCTGTCTCTGTGGAAGCTTCTTATTCTTAGTGTTCTAAAATTGTATAATTCTGTATCTAGTGTGTATAAGTTTCATGTACCGTTCCAGATACTTGGTGGACCTTGCAATCTAGAAACAGATACCCCGTTCTGGAAAATTTGCTTGATGTTTTCTTTTCAGGAAAGACAGGATTTCACTCTGTAACCCAGGCTGGAGTACAGTGGTGTGATCATAGCTCACTGCAACCTTGAATTCCTGGGCTCAAGTGATCTTCCCGCCTCAGCCTCCTGAATAGCTGGGACTACAGGCATGTGCCTGTAGCCATGCCTGGCTAATTTTTTTTTTTTTTTTTTAATTTTAGTAGACCCAAGGTCTCACTATGTTGCCCAGCCAGGTCTTGAACTCCTGGGCTCAAGCGATCCTCCCACCTCAGCCTCCCAAAGTGCTAGGATTACAGGCATGAGCTATTGCATCTCGCCTGGTTTTAATTTTTAAATTTTTTATGAATTTTGAGTCTTACTTTGTTGCCCAGGTTGATCTTGAACTCTTGGCCTTCAGTCATCCTCCTGCCTCAGCCTCCCAAAGTGCTGGGATTGTAGGTGTGAGCCACCTTGCCTGTTTCTTCCTCTACATTTTCATTTTTTGTCATTCTGAACCTACTCTTATTTGGATTTTGGACCTCCAGGAGTAGTTGTCTGTTTTTCTTGGCTTTGTTCCTCTCATTTTTTCTTTTGTCTTTTTTGCTCTACTGTCTAGAAGAGTTTTGAAACTGTCTTCCACTCCTTCTGTTGCATTTCTTCCTTGCTGTTCTCATATATTTAATTTACAAGAGCTTGTTGTTGTTCTCGAATGTTCTTTATTATAACATTCTTTAGTTCCATACGGGGTCTTTACATTTCATACTAAAGGTTATTATAGGTATTTTTATTATTTTTTGGTTGCTATTCTGGATGGAATATTTTTCCACTATGTTTTAAATTTATTGTTGTAATATTGAAAAATTACTGATATAATGTCATGTTACTGAACTTTTTATTTCAATAATTTTTCAATTATTTTCTTTTTCCTTTTTTTGGTAGAGAATCACATAATTGACAAAAGCATGCATTTTCTCTCTTTATCCAATTCTGTTTTAAGTTTTATAGCGTTATCCAGAATAATATTATGTAATGTAAAGTCCATGGTGGGAGACTGCGTATTAATTATCACATTCCCCACATTTAGGACATGTACCTATTTAGTTGACAATAAATACATGTCAAGTGAATGAATGATGGTTATAGACAGTATCTTTCTTTTGCTTCAAGTTTTAATAATATTAAAAATGTTCTGTCATTGAGTATAATTGTAATTTTTAGTTTAAGATACATATTCTTTATCATGTTAACAAAATATTATTTTTAAATTTTCTGAAAGCATACAATTATTTGAGAAAATATGTTTCCTTCGTGGGTTGTGATCTTGCACTCAGGAACATGTGTTGAATTAGCTTAATTCAACTTTATAAACTAATAGGGGTAAAAACTAATGGGGACAGACAGGTTGAGACGTGCAGACAGGCACTATTTATCAGTGTTTGATTTGTTGTAACATTTTTACTGGTGACCTGGAAGAGGAAATGCTCAGAAAAATCTGAGTTTCCAGGTGACTCTAATATTTTTTCTGGTACTACTGAACCACAGGACTATCTACTAAGCTCAGAGTCCCTGTCACCTGTAATGTAGGGGCTTCCTCCCAGGACACACTGCAGCCCAAAGAGGCTGTCAAAGTACTGGACACCCTGGAGCACAGAATATAACAGTGTCTTGTGCAAGCCATCATTTATCTATGTCTGAGAGATTCTATGCAGTTTTAGTCAACAAAGACCAAGAGAGGCATAACTGGCTGGAGAACATTCAGAAACTAATAACCAAAATGATCTTGGGAGGTAGAAGCAAAGTCTAAATTAATTATGATTCTTGTCAGAAGGGACATTGACTCTGGAAAATCATCAAAGCCTATAAAACTAGAAGCAGTGTGTTTGAGGTGAGCACAAAACTCTTCACCAAGGCATTGAACACAACTCTGGTCTGAAATTAAATAGACTCAAAGTGCCTCAAATCTTAAATACGATATATCAAAGACAAATTGAAGGACATTTTGTTTCTTGTGGGGGATAGTAAACAGCTGGACTTCATTTGCCCAAATGACAGTACAGGCCAAAACTATAAATCAGTTCCTGTAAAAGTTGATATATATTCATGGATGATGAATCCACAGTGGATTAGGAAAAGTGCAAGGTTGTTTAGAGGGACAGCCTGATATTTTGGAATTGATGTTCTTGAATTCATTAAGATCATTCTTATTTTATATATATAATAAAATAAGAAAATTAGCGAAAATTATTTCCAATATGAATATTATTTAGTGGTTATTGACTCTTATTTACAGTGTAGTAATTTTTTTCTTTTTTGAGACAGAGTCTCACTCTGTCACCCAGGCTGGAGTGCAGTGACACAATCTTGGCTCACTGCAGCCTCCACCTCCCAGGTTCAAGCGATTCTCCTGCCTCAGCCTCCTGGGTAGTTGGGATTACAAGCACCCACCACCACACCCAGCTAATTTTTGTGTTTTTAGTAGAGACTGAGTTTCATCATGTTGGTCAGGCTAGTCTCAAACCCCTGACCTCAAGTGAAGTCCTCAGCTTCCCAAAGTGCTAAGATAACAGGCATGAGCCACTGCACCCAGCCAATTTAGTAATTTTTGGTTCTTGTCTCCAAAGCATTCACTGGGTGCTCCTGCTCAGATTCCCCATCTTGTAAGGCTTTCCTTGAAGCCTCCACCTCCTGCAGCTGCCCTAGGCAGAAGCTCAATATTGGGAAGGCATCAGCAGCAGGAGTTTGAAGATCCTGGTCCAAGTCCCGGCTCCCAGTCCTCCCAGTCTTCATCCTGGCAAAGCCAAGTACTCTGTCTCTCTGAGTTTTGTTTTTCTCACTTATAAAATAGGAAGTAATGATTTCCCAGTATTCTTCACATTCACATTTTTGTGAAAAGGAAATCAAGTTAACATTTCTCGACGTGCTTTGGGAGCCATAAGGTACTGGCTTCGCATTGATAGGTACAGATGGAGTGGCCTGTTTGCCAAACCTCTGAGTCATTACTTCTCTCTTCCCAGGTCCCTGACACCCTGCAAATGAACCCCCATGTGGCCTCTTGCTCTGGCAAGCTGGTTTGATTATGTGCAAGGCTTCTCTGTCCCTGAAGCCTAAAGCCTAGTGAAAGGCAGGCTGGGTGGAGACCCTGGCAGTTCTCTTCTAGGCTCACACCCTCATCTTGACCTTCAGCTCCCCTTCCTCCACCCCATGGAAAGGGAATCGTCAGTGTATGCCCCTAAAACCTAGGGTAGAGCAAAACCAGCTGGACCTTCCCCCCTGCCTTTCCCTGGGGTGAGATCTAGACTCCCCTTTGGCTCCCTTCCCCTCCCCAGCCCCCATTAAGGGGAAATTGGGAATCATTTACTTTCTGTACTAGCTGTGTGGGACATGAGAGAAAAATGAGCAATGTGAAGCCAGCCAACAACAGAAGGAGACCCAGGGAAGGAGTCAAGTGGAAAACAGCCTGAAAAACCTTTATGCCATCCTTTGAGAGTATCATTTCCTACCACCAGAGCCTAATTCTGTCCTTGAGGAATATATATGATCTTAAGACTTCATCTCCTCTAACAGGAAGGCAGCCTTGGGCTCCTGTTAGAGATCTTGGTGTGCAAAACTGCAAAGCACTTAGAATGTCACTTCTGACCTTATAATATTCATCTGTAACAATAGCTGGCACACATCATTATACATCGTACTGTTACCTGTATACATATATTTTTATCTCCCCAACTATATTGTAATTCCTCAAGGGCATGGAACATATTTTATACATCTTTTTTGGCTTAATGGATATGTACTAATTATATGTACCTAGAGGAATCCTTTCATCTGGCAGTCAGAGGTATCCAGAATGAACTTGTCAGTTACATAAGCCCCATCCAGCATGAATCCACGATGCAGTGCCTCTAGCATGGTTCTGTAGGACGTGGAGCATCACAGATGATTTGGAGAAGTGGATGCTTCTTGCCCAGAGTCACTTATCTGCCTGGCTTTGATCTTCATGCTTCTCCCGTTCCTTTCTTCCTCTTCAAAACCAGATGTCTTCCTCCCCTTGGCTAAAAAGAATATACCAGTGAAGTGGTATGTCAGGGCATTAATAATGAGAAGTGTGCAGACTGTAGTTTATGAGGATTTCAGGTTCTTTGATTTAGAATATGATTGCTTGCTACAATATAACTTCATTGTGGGTGAATATAGCAAAAAATAGGCAAAAATAACTGATCTGGGCTTGTCATCTGTCCACTTAATGGACAAGGTATGAGGGTTATCTAATTGATATTTCTAAAGTTTCAAAATGTGTTCAGATACAAGATGGTCACTGAGGAGAGATAGTATTAGCTTGACTGCCGTTGTATTAGGTTGGTGCAAAAGTGATTGCGGTTTTTGTCATGAAAGGTGATAGTATAGTAGTTGGGGGCTTAACTTCTGAAGCTTAGTGAACCTACATTCACTTGAAGACTCTGCCTCTTACTAACTGTGTGATTTGGGACAGATTTCAGAATTTCTGCCATCCTCAGTTTCCTCATGTACAAAGGATCCTATTTGATAGGGTTGTTGAGAGAATTAATTGAAAGAAACCATCTAAAACGCTTAGCACAGGCCCAGTCTATCCTGGATTAACGAAAGTCTAGTCAGTTGTTGGCATGGTATGAGTTAGTGGGTTTGATATGCACACGTAAATGCCTGTGCAAATAGGAAGGGTTCTAGGAGTTACAGCAACAAGCAGAGTTTGAGTTACGTAAGCCTTCAAAAGTGTGTGCTCTGACCTCTGATGTTGCCATTTCAAGTATTCTAAACTGGTTAACCACAGATGATTAAAGCAAGAATTATGCGTATATTTTATTTATTTTATTACAGTAAGACAAAATAACAGATTTTCTTTAATGTGCACACAACAAATAATGTGAGAGAAAAAAATCTCTGGTAGGATTAGTATTTTCACTTGTATTCAGTCTGGCCAACATGGGAATTGATGCTATTTTAAGTATACTTTTCAGCCATAATTATCCAAGTAAAATCAAAAGCAGTTGTTTATTGAAGAGTACTACATTTAAGATAAGAAATTTAGTATATTGCAGACCGCCATTTGGAGATCACACTGAATTATATCCTACAAGGAAATATCATTCTAGATACCTTATAGAGGTGTACTGATACTAAATGTTACTCCAGATCTCAGGAAGCATATGTTGTAGGGATACCACAACACACATACGGGAAAAATGCACTTTTAATGAGCCCTACTAATTTGACATTCATGATTCAGAAGGGAGATAGGCTGACATGGGCCTTTTTCTCTATAAAGATCAAGAATGTGACAGATGATTGTGGGAACAATTACATTACAAAAGAAAACCACCTCATTTCAGGGACCTCTTAGTGCAAAGAAAGAAAAGGGTGACCATTTTCTTATGGCCTTCAGTCATTTCTTTGGTTTATTTCGCACTGGCTCAGGTACTAGTTTCAGGGTGTAAAAATCCCCGATACAGAGAACATTCTGCAACTCTGCAATACATAGAGAGCCCTAGAATGGAAAAGTGCCAACAAATTTCATGACCTCATTTGAATTCCCTAGTGTGGCTAATTGATGAACTGTGTTTTGCTGATCTGAATTGCTAATTTTTATAGATATTATTTTAACAGCTGTCCATTTGTAATATATGTCAGGGTGTTTCCGGGGCTTTTTTTTTTTTTTTTTTTTTTTTTTGACAGAGTCTTGCTCTGTCACCCAGCCTTGAGTGCAGTGGCGCGATCTTGGCTCACTGCAACCTCCGTCTCACAGGTTCAAGCGATTCTCCTACCTCAGCCTCCCAAGTAGCTGGGATTACAGGTGCCCGCGACCACACCCAGCTAATTTTTGTATTTTTAGTAGAGATGTGGTTTCACCATGTTGGCCAGGCTGGTCTCAAACTCCTGACCAGGGTCTCGTTTTAGCTAAGTGTAATTCTATATGTTTTGTGGCATTTGGCTCGAGTCAAATCAATTTTAAATCTGCCAGAAAAGTTTGTTTTAACTAGTTTTTATTCCTAGTAAAAATATGCTCTCATTACTAATTATTTTGAGTAGGTATATGTAGTATATTTTTAATCCATGATATATTGGAATACCCTTTTAGAATAATAATGTTTCATCTAATCAGAAATCTAAACAACCACTTGGTGATTATTGTGTACCCAAAGCCAGTTAGTACATTAGTGAAGTCACCAAAAGAATCATTTCCATTTCAAAATCTTGGGTGTTTGGTGGTATATATTTTTATTTTAGTGTATGAGAAAGTCAACCATTGCTATCCCAAGTGACAGAAGTTATTCTTTTGCTTATTACATTTAATTATTTTTCTTTGCCATTTAATTGAAATACAGGGCTTCTATATTTTGAATGTGTGTTAAAGAAATTTAGATTTATAATTTTATATTTTAATGATTAATATCAAATTCTCTTTTTAAATCTGTGAACATGAGTAATTTGAATTATTGAGTTATGCAGACAACATATTTTCAGCTACCTATATCTAGTTCAAAGTGTGCCAATGAAAGATCAGTTTTCCCTTATTTTAGTTACAAATGATCTTGTAATTAGTATTAGTTCAAAAAGAACAAAATATTTTACAGCATAACAAAAGGGTGTTGATGATAAACCTGAATCATCCATTTATTGGAGGTCTAAGAACTTAAATTAGTCTATCAGTTCATGTGAATCTCTTTCTTAAACCTTAGCAAAAAATATTTCAATAGTTTACTCTTAATCATCTAATTATTTACTTTGATTTTATGGTTGTATGACCATTGAACGCTTGAGTTATAGCTCAAAGCTATCATTCATTCAAAATTAAGGATTACAAGGATGTGTTTTCATATATTGTTTTGTATTATGCTACATTTCACTTTTTATTGGAAATAATATTTATCGTGTAATTTTCTCTTTGAGAATAAGTATATTTTGGTAAAATTCCTCTTCAATTCATTTTGTCAGAAATTCAAATTTATTAGGCAGTAATTGAACTTTTTTAAAAGAGCACTGATCTTTAATGGTAATCATTGTGATGGCTGCTAAAGGATGTAATAGGTAGTTTCATTTGCCTTTGGTCCTGAGCAGTCTCAGCAACAGAATTCCAAAAGTCCCATTCATATAGAGAGATGCCCGGGTGCTTCCTACCGCTCAGATATGGCAATGGTTTCCTTATAATGGTGGTAATGGCACCAAAAGTAGATGTTGAATTTTTTAATATTCTTCCACATATATGTATAAAATTAAAATTTCCCATCTTACTCTAAAAAGACTCTACTTGTATTCCAATTGCAGGCACCCAAAGGTGCTTTTTGTGGGCAATTTTTGTTTAGTTTTTTTCTGGCAGTAGAGCCTATAGGTCCTCAGGGATGCCGCGGCTCTCAGGATCTACGTTATTCATGCATCATTGTTTAACGTGTCATTCCTGGAACTCTGTGTTAGCAGCGAGGATGTGTGCTGGCAGACCACCTCCACTTTCACTTAGAAAATTGCCAGCCAGTGCTCCTGCCTTCTAAGTGATTACTTTGCTGTGCTCAAAGTACCTGTATGAAGATAAATCTTTTGCTAGATAGTAATTCCTCAAGCACTGTCCCCTACCCCAGCAAAAATGATGGCAGATATGGTGTGTTCAAATGACTGCTAAATAGGCAAGCTGCATTTTCACAGGATAGTGTATAATATTTTAAGAACTATTGTCTTGATTATGCAGATATAGAAAGAACTAGCAAAGCTTACTGGGGAAAAGCAATAGGCAACTGTTCTGCATTGTTTTGGGGGAAGAAGTGTTTGCTATTTAATGATTTGGAAGTTTGCTTCTTGTTATTGGTACTTAGCATTAATTTCATTACCTTGGGAAATACACATACATTTCACAATCAAAATAGGTTATTTGAATCTTCCAAAGTTGCCTGGGATGCTTTTTTTTTTTTTTTTTTTGAGACGGAGTTTCACTCTTGTTGCCTAGGCTGGAGTGCAATGGCGCGATCTTGTTTCACCACAACCTCTGCCTCCTGGGTTCAGACGATTCTTCTGCTTCAGCCTCCCAAGTAGCTGGGATTACAGGCATGCACCACCACACCCGGCTAAGTTTGTATTTTTAGTAGAGACAGGGTTTCTCCATGTTGGTCAGGCTGGTCTCAAACTCCCGATCTCAGGTGATCCACCCGCCTGAGCCTCCCAAAGTGCTGGGATTACAGGCGGGAAGCTTTTTTGATACCCCCACTTCTACTCAGCTTTCTTTCCTTCCTTCAGAACCCTGTTCAGGGTGTGAAGGACAAGTTAAGCCATCTCCATCTCTCTCATACTGCAGCCCACCTGTTCTTTAGGTCATAACCACAGACTCACATCTTTAAAGAAAGTTAGCAAATCAACTCAGAACCCTTACATGGGTCTTTATCTCCTGCTCTCTCATCAATCAGAGTAAGTTCAACTTTCTACTAAATTTGTCTATATTTATATATGTATGTTTATAAAAGGTATGAGTTAGATGTGCAAAAATGTGGCATTATGGGTTAAATAAGGTACATTTACATGATTTAAGGTATTACTAAACGTGCATCCTAAGGTAAATAAACCCAGCAGAGGACCTGCCCATTTCCACTGATGATAGAAAGGTGTCTGTTTCTAATCGTTTAGTCTCAGCTTCTCAGGGGTCTTCCCTTCTTGTTTCTTTCTTCCTTTCTCCTTCCGGCTGATCCAAGTTCCCAGGGGGCCTTTGGGGAACAGACCCTTGTCCAGGCGCTGTCCTCTGTCCAGGATTGTCTCAGTTCACTAGGCCTGGTCTTGGGATTCAGCCCATTGCTTCCATGTCAGAATTGGCTGACCCTGGCCCCTCCAGGGTCTCTGGTCAAGCCCAGAGGCCCTGTGTCCCCTGCTGCCCTGACCCCAGGCACCTCTAGCCCTTTTTCAGAGCTTCAGAAAAGTTCCAGAAATGTTCTCATCATCAATTGCCCCAGGATCATGTGTCTGAGAAGGTCACTCAGCCATCACAGCTCTGAAGCTCAAGCTCTGATGAGAAGCCGGACCTCTCTCTGAGAGGTAGAGCCTCAGAGCTCATACCCTGGGAGGCCAGCTCCTTGTTCTGTAGGACTCCCAAGGGAGAGAACCACTAGACCTTTTCCTAGGGACCCAAACAGCTTCTGAAATCTGATCTTGTCCCTCTTTATCCTTATCCTGTTGACTAACTGAACTTTTGTCTCCTATCGGGAGGCAACTAGCTCTTACCTTATTCTTAGCAATCTTTGGTTCTGCTGATACACTTGATGCCTTCCCCTTCAAGTTTTACTCTTTAGAATTCCACATCTCTCTCCTCTCAATCATTTGTTGTCGGAAAATTTTGGCTTTCAGGACAAATAGCTTTCCCAAAAAGTCACAAATGAGAATTTAGAAGCTAAAAAGAGAAACAGAAGATAGAAAGTAATTATCAGAAAAAAAAAAAATCAGACATGAAACCAGAATTGTCTTCTTTTCTATATTGTCTCCGTTCCTTTTTAAATTACATCTTTCTTTTGTTCTTGTATTAATTGTCTTATTCCATGCTTTTTGGAGGGGAGATGGAGAAAGTGGTAAACAGCCTTAAATCCTTTTTGCCAACAAAGAAATGATCATTTAAAATAGATTCAGGCTGGGCATAGTGGCTCACGCCTGTAATCCCAGCACTTTGTGAGACTGAGGCAGGCAGATCACTTGAGGTCAGGAGTTCAAGACCAGCCTGACAAACATGGTGAAACCCTGTCTCTACCAAAAATATAAAAATTAGCTGGGCATGGTGGTGGGCGCCTGTAATCTCAGCTACTCGGGAGGCCGAGGCAGGAGAATCATTTGAACCTTGGAGACGGAGGTTGCAGTGAGCCGAGATCATGCCAATGCACTCCAGCCTGGGTGACACAGTGAGGGTCTATTTCAAAAAATAAAATAAAATAAATCGGAATACTCTAGCTATGCGTCTTTTATGTGGCACCTTGTGTGCCTTTCCTGAGTTCAAGTAAGCCACTGAAAAAATACCTCAGTGAAAGTTTCAATCCATGAGTTGTTTCTTTTCATCTCAAGGCTGCTTATCAGAGGACATAAAACAACATTAACTGTGACAGAAGAAAAGGATGAAGGCAGAGAAGGCTGATATCTCTGCATCAGTCCTGAACCATGCTTTGTTAAAGTCTGTACTTTGAAGAGTTTCAGGCCTTGTTGTTAATCAATAACTCTAGCCATGTAGTGTGCAATTTAAGAGAACACAAGGATCAAGGAGAAGCAACTCTTATCTACATTGCTTTTGCCTGTAATGGCTTCCATAATTTATCCACAAGGAGAAACAAGCTATGAGAAAAATCCTCCCTGGCCGGTCAGAGCCTGTTCATATTTTGGCAACAAATGAAGATAAGGAGTTGTCAGGTGTGGTAGATTATTCCCAAGAGGATGTGTTTTATTTTTATCTTGTGATGAATCACCCTCTGATGAGCACAGCAGATAGCACTTTTAACAAAATCTCTTTGGAGTATAAATATTTAATTCTATTACAGAATGCCAACAAGGTGGCCGTTTCACAATGAACTGTCCCCCGTGAAGTACTATAGAGCAGATACAGGGTGCACCTCAGTTGTTATTTAAAGGATCAGTTATCAGTGGTAATGTGCACTTAAATCCACTGGGAATCTTGTGAAAATGCAGTAGGTCTGGAGAGGGGCCCGAGATTTGGCATTTCTGACGTGCTTCCAGCTTATTTTAATGCCAGGTCCCTGTTTCTCACTTCACACAGCAAAATTTTAGAGCACCTTAGAGGTCTCAAATAACTTTGTGCAGACATTTCTTATTGGATTAGTGGAGCCAGTAAGGACTTGCAATGCCAGTGGCTTTTATGGGCCCCTCAGCTTGCCAATCATTAGGGAAATTGCCCAACTGGAAACTAATAGCTTAAGCAAGGAAAATCCTGTCCCTGGCCAGGACAGCACCTCTGCAAACATCCCTCCAGAATTGATTCTGATGTTCTGACTGTGCATCGGAAGGGTAGCTTGAAGAATGCCTTTATTTTAGACTCTCCCCACCTGCAGGCTACAGGACTCATTCCCAGGACTATGTAAAACATTGTATCTATAGGAGCAAGCAATTTCTACAGTCCGTATTGGGGACCAAAAATCTTTTTTTTTTTTGAGGATTGGAATGACCAAGGAACAAGTTAGAATGGATCAAATGTATTTCTGTTAATTTACAAAAGATAATTTCATTGTCAGTAGTGAATGTCCCTAAGTGTTTTGGACACAATAAGGAGTTTCAGGAGAAAACCATAATAGTGAGTAGTTATCCTTTTCCTAGGATTTTGATTCCTTAACATGAAATGCTGATTCCAGTGCTTTGGCTTTCCTATGTCAGTTCATACAAGCTTCTGATTTTATTAATCATTGCTTCTGTAGAGAAGAATCTGCCATATTAGATGAAAGTCATTTTATCAAACCAAGAAAAAATATTAAGTCTGCTAGAAAATATAAGAGTTTTATTGACTATTGTCTTTAAATATTTTTTTAAATTATGGAAAAGTTTAAATGTATGAAAATGAAAGTATAGGTTAACAAAGCCCTATATACATCCATCTTCTAGCTGCACTGGTTACCAGCTTATGGTGCTAGGGGCCAAATGTGTCTCCCCCAGATTCATGTGTTGAAGTCTAATCCCCAATGTGATAGCAGTAGGAGGGGAGCCTTTGGGCAGTAATTAGTTCATGAGGGGGAACCCTTACAAATGGAATTAGTGCCCTTATAGGAAGAGATACAACTTGCTCTTGGACTTCCCATCCTCCAGAACTGTGGGAAGTAAGTTTTCATTCCAGTGCAGTATTTTGGTAAAAATGTGTCATAGGTGGTGCTGAATGTTTTCCATTGTACCACATTAGGAGATACATAAGGTTTGGTTTCTCTTTTTTTGCAATATTCCTAAATCTAGTCTTAACTTTCCTACTCTCATATGAGAGTTCAGAAATCTTACCCGAAACTCGATTCTACCTTTGCTAAATGAAATATGGCAGTGGTCCCCAACCTTTTTGGCACCAGGCACCAGTTGTGTGGAAGATATTTTTTCCACGGATTAGGGGGTGGGTAGGGAGGATGGTTTCAGGATGAAACTGTTCCACCTCAGATGGTCAGGCATTAGATTCTCACAGGGAACGTGCAACCACTAATACATCCCTTGCATGTGTAGTTCATAGTCTTTTCTATGATATGTAGTCCAATTTAATTTGCAATGGTTTGAATGTTTGTGTCCTCCCAAAATTCGTATACCAGAACCTAATCCCTAATGTGATAGTATAAGAGTTCGTGCTCCTGCGAGAATATAATACTGCCACTGATCTAATAGGAGGCAGAGGTCAGGCAGTAATGCTCACTTGCCCGCCCACCACTCACCTCTTTCTGTGCAGCCCAGTTCCTTACAGGCCACGGACCAGTACCAGTCCACAGCCCAGAGGTTGGGGATCCCTGAAATATGGTATATAGAACTAAATATATAAAATATAACATATACATTGATATTTATTTTACATATATAATATAAAAGATTATGTCTTTCAGGCTTCTATAACAAAATACCATAGACTGGGTAGCTTATAAACTACAGAAAGTTATTTCTCACAGTTCTGGAGGGTGGAAGGTCAAAAGGTCAAGATGCTGGCCGATTCAGTGTCTGGTGACTGCCTGATTCCTGGTTCACAGATGATGCCTTCTCACGTGGTGGAGGGGGCATGGCAATTCTCTGGGATCTTTTTTTATAAGAGCGCTAATCCTGTTTATGCCTCAGGACCTAATCACTTCCCCAAAGTCCCACCTCTTATACTATCACATTAGGGATTAGCTTCCGGCATATGAATTTTGGGAAGACACAAACATTCAAATGATAGCAGATTAAATTGGACTACGTATCATAGAAAAGACAAAATTAAAGTGGCCTATACAAGATGGAAGTTTAGCAAGCCTAAAGACAGGCAACTCTGAGTGGTATGACATCCCCACAGTCATCCCGGAACCACATTTTTGCGTGCGTGTCTTCCATGCTTAAGATTGCCTCATGTTCCAAAATGGCTCCTGGAGCTCTAGCCATCATATCTGCTTCTCTGGCTGGTAATAGAAATGGAGATGAGGGGGTAGGAAAAAAAAGCCCTACCTCCCAGGTCAGCCAGTCCCAGATCCCAAACAAGGACATCTGCATATTTCAAAATGGCAATTCATACCTTCAAAAAAAGCAGGAAATGTGGGAAAGTCAGGATTCCCACAGTGGGAAGCTGTCAAAATGTTGATAAGGTATTTCAAAGACTTTGGGCAGCCACAAATGGTAAACATCCATTACATGTAGTTTACAATTGTATCCTAGTGCAACTGTTACTATGTGAACATGATTACCAAATCTTGGGAAAAAAAGATTGGCTCAAATGTGAAAAATAGAGGAATGCATAAGAATCCAGAGAAATCCTTTGCTAACATATTGTCAGTATTTGATAAATTTTTGTCCTAACACCAGGCTGAAATGGAAGCTCAACTCAGGTTTGCCCAAGAAGAAGCAGGACTCCTGATTTGAAGGGTGGTGTGGGGGAGGGTTTCTAGCGAGGAATGGATGCTTAAGCCAGTGGTGGGACATAGGTGTTACATAGTTTTACTCAGTGTTGTAAAGAAACACGAAACAAATAGCTTCTCCAGCAACCAGAGCCAACAGACTGTCACTTCTCTAAACATTTAAGCTGCTTTCATGCAGTTCTATTTTCAAAGTAAATGATCTATTCGGCTGTTTGCTTTTGTTGTTTTGGCAGGAAATTTGAATAGGGACAGAATAATAGCTCAAATTGATTGGGTGCTTACTGCGTGCCACACACTGTTTTGGGTAGTTTACGTTTAAACATCACAGGCCATAATATTGGCATTATTACTAGCCATTTTACGGATGGATAAACTAAGGCACAGAGAGATTAAGTAATTTGCCAAAAGTCATGCTGCGGGTAAGAGCTAGAACTGGGATTTGCACCCTGGCACTGTGTTGTATTGTAATAGATCGACCGTAACACATATCCTCCTGTGAGTATATTTTGCAAATTGTGAAGGGAAACAAGGGGAGGGAGAATGGGGCATTGGCTCTAAGTTGCTTCATTATAGAGACTGAAACGGGGAGAAGAGATTGTCTGGGGTTCACAGTGTTAGTGCAGACATTGTTCTGGATCCTGGGTGCTGCCCCCTCTTTATCGCCTCACTCACTGGCGGATCTTAGCCGAGGAAGCTGAGGGCAATCTTAGGCCCTAGAACTTGCCACCCATCTGAGCTCCCCTCCTCCTTTTTGAGTCACACCCCTTGTGGGAGATGCCTCAGCCCTACCCTGAAACTGACCCCTACCCCCACATAGCCCCAGCACCTTGCATTTGAGCACACCAATTCCCAGGTTGTGCAGGCCTCAGATTTTGAGTACAGTGTTGTAATACGTATTTGGCCTGTAACTTGCGCTGAGATGCATGGATAAGCCATTTTAATTTAGCTGTATAGCAAAACCCATCCTTGACAGAAAGTGTGGACTAACACAGAGGCAATTTCTTCCTGCCTTGCTCATCACGTTGCATAGTTAGAGCCAATCCCTCAAGCCCTCCTTCCCCTCCTCCCTTTCAGTTCCCATGTGCTCCTCTGGTCTGATGTGACACCATGGCCTAGCCTCGTGCAGTGTGCAAAGAGGAGAAAGGAGTGAAGAAAGGGAAGAGGAGGGGAGGGGTCCTAGGCAGGGCTTGGAGGCTGTGACAGTCACCCTGTGGGCTCCAAATTGAGACAGTGGCCTGGGAGGAAAGGCTGCTTAGGGGCAGCACCCCCCCCGCCCACCCTCCTTTCTTCCCCCTCAGCCATTTGCTCTGTTTTCTGGAATATCTGTGTCTTTCTCATCCACCAACTGTATACACTGCTGTGAGAGCTGGGACTTACTCACCTTCATAGCTGCATTTAGCCCATTACCTAGTACACAGGGCCATGCATATAGCAGGGCCTCAATAAACATTTAATGAATAGAATTCAGTATTTATTATCACAGTCCTTGAACTCACAAAAGCTGAAGTCACATACTAACTGTATATAAAGAGACTGTCTTTACCCCATGACTCTTAAAAGCGGGGTTGCTTGGACCATTCATCAATGGAAGAATTACCTGGGGTGCTGTTAGAAATATAGATTCCCAGGCTTCACCTGAGAGTGTGATTCTGTGGAACTGGGGATCTGAATTTTTAACGTGTGTCCCCAGTGACTCTAAGGCAGGTAGACTGTGGAAGTCATTTTCAGAAATGACCTAAGCAGCATTTCTTGATCTTTCTTAAAACTCTGTCACTCTTGCTTGATACTCTATACTGCCCTCTCTGTGCATTGATAACTGTGGGTCCCGGGTGGCTGCAAACAACATGTGCCATGCACCAGAAGGGGCATTGTTGTGACTGAGGCCGGATGACCTTAAGAATGAAACCCGAGCCCTCGTGGGGTTAAAATTCCAGAAGGACCTTAGTATTTGCTACAAAACCATCGGTAAGGAGGAAAACCCCACTGCTTTATGAATTGAATGCTAACCTGGAACTACTCCCAAATCAATTGGACTTTGGTTTCTCATTCAGAATCTTCACTGAATGTTCTTAAGTGAGTTTTAAGATACCATTTCCATGTAAAAAGTTTATAAAGACTTGTTTGAGAGTGTACTTGGAAAAGAAACATTTTTCTCCTGTCTTACATATGTAATCAAAATTAATGGCTTTTCCTCCAACCTATCTCTGATACTTTCAGCTGTTAAATAGCCATTTGATTTAATATAGCGCCTCATTCTTCAGTGATCTTCAGCAGCTGACACCTGAATTTGTCTGTAGACAATGTGCTTTTTAAAAAATTGGCCTGCTGGTGCTTTTGATGTAAATTTTATAGGGCCATCGTCTTTAGATTTTTCTTTATCAAACAAAATACTCTCTTTTTTATTATTCTTACTTGCATTCTTATGATGATTAAAATATCACAGGAAATGTGTGTGGTTGAGTCCATATTTCCTAACTATATTTTATGATTAGACTCCAGCAGATGGCTCCTACCATACATAATAAAATGTCAGAGGTGCAGCAGTAACCTCGTTATGGTGTGCATTTGAACTCAGTCCTAGCACTGTGCTAGGTCCCTACGCACATCCTTTTTTCTTTATTTTCTTTATCTTATTGTCTTTATTGTTAAACTTTTTTTAGTTCTATTTTTAATTTGTACATTTTTGCTATTTGGAAGATAGCTTTGTTAGCCACCTTGCATCGTTTCTGGAATAGACTAGGAGATATATAAATATGTATCTTTAATGAACATGAATAGAGAAAACCAAGATATTTCTGTTGTCCAACTTTTGGTTCATTTTGATTCCCACCACCATCTTTGCATGGCTGTTGCTGTAAGCCTGTGATCTTTACTATAGTACTCTGATTTCCTGCAAGAAAAATGAAACTCAACCCCCTTAATATCCAGTCTCCAACTCCTAAGCATTCCCTACATACAAATGCTTCCTCCCACACAGTTAGGATGTGTCTTTCTCCTCCAGATACCTCTACCATGGGGTGCACCTCCACCTCCTCTCCAACAAGGCTGTCAAGGGTTCTGCTACTTCCTCACTGCCACTGAGCGCCTTCCAACATGGCTGCCACCACCAGAGGTCTTGCCAGCTCACAGCTGTAATAGTTCCTGCTCCCACTACCTGCTCCAGCCCAGCCAAGGGAAATGTCAGAGTCAGTTCGAAGCTGGGAGAACCCCTCTATCTCTCCACAGTGTGCTCAGTGTCAGAGCCGTGTGTGTGTGTGTGTACACTTCTGTTGGTAGGGGCTATAAGTAGATGACTGTGAACACTTGCTTCTATAGCCACAGTGAATTCCAAGTCCAGCAGGGAAGAAGGTATGTCTTTAAGGTTTTTCTACATAATGAAATAATTATGCTTTCATAATCTTGTCCCACAGTTACCATGGTGGTCATGGCAAAATGCAGAACCCAAAAGTTTTCAAAATAGTTTGTCTTCTGAAGACTGTTATTCAGTGCCAAGTTTGTTCTTGATGTTTTTCTTCTAAATATTTTGTCCTGTTTGATGAAACAAGTAATCTATGGTCATTATTTCTAAAACATATTTCCTTTTTTTATGGCTGTGGCACCAGTTAAGCCTTTTAGACTTTCCAGGGTGTTGCCAGGTGGCTTCTGACAACTGTCATCCATTAAAATGGCTTACTTTGAGTTTGAGGACTGGAGTCAGGAAGATACAGGTTTAAAGGCCCATATTTACTAGAATAACATTGTTAAAAGAAAACATTTTAACAAATTAACAGAGTTTATTTGAGCAAAATATGATTCATGGATCAGGCAGTTTTCAAAATCATAAGCGGTTCAGAGAGAGCTACACTCTGCATCATGGGCAGTATTTATAGACAGAGTAGAAGGCAGGTACACAAAAAACTTGATTCCTTACAGCTCAACTTTGTGTTCACTGGATGTGGTCTGATCAGTTGGCAGCCTGTTATTGGCTGAAGCTTAGACCGGCTTGTGATTGGCTGAGACCCAGCTATCTTTACACAAATTAGACTCCCAGTTATATTTCCATTCATTTACATACTGAGTTAGGTTGTGGCTTGCTACATAGCAACTCAAAGTAATCTTAGTTTAACAAGGAGAACTTGGCTAGTTAGTTACCTCTTCAGGGTTTTCTTGCTCACACATTGAGGGCAATGATAGCCTCCACATCATAGGGCTGGTGTGAGGGGTAAGGGAGGTCCACATAGCTGAGTCCTGCCATGTGCCACATGCCTAGCAAATGGCCCAAGGTTTTACTCCCATCCTGGAAAGAGCCACAGGGGTTTCCTCACATCCCCTAATGTCCTCACATGTCATTCTGGACTCCGCTTGGGAAGCTTTATCTCACATACTTAGAAGAACATCATTTAAATACATGGCAGATTTTGTTTCATCTTTAGGGTTTTTTATGCTAGCTGTTGACCTTTAGAGGACACATTGTGAGCCTCTTGGTCCTAATTGTTGTACGTTTTGAGACAGATCTTGTTGATGTCTTTGGTTCCAGCCTTGCCCCCACCACTCCATCCTCCACACTGGCCAATGTGGTCTCTCTGGAGGCCTCCTGCTTCACCCTTTTCTGATGCCCTCAGGATGGAGGGGTAGGAGCAAAGTTCTTCCCTCCCTTTTTCCACTCCAACCCTCCTGCCCACCCTCGAGAGGTTTCTCTGTTTGCTTTTATTTGTTTTTGAGACAAGGTCTTGCTTTGTCACTCAGGCTGGAATGCGGTGGCCCAATCCTGGCTCACTGCAGTCTCAACCTCCTGGGCTCAAGCAATCCTCCCACCTCAGCCTCCTGAGTAGCTGGGACCACAGGTGCATGCCACCACGCCTGGCTAGTTTTTGTTGTGTTTTGTAGAGCTGAGGTTCCACCATGTTGCCCAGGCTGCTCTCGAACTCCCAGGCTTAACCAATTCACCCGTCTCGACCTCCCAATGCTTTTGTTTTTTAATAATTCCTTGTGATTTCTTGCCTGCTCTTTTAAAAGCAAGACTGGGACTCTTTAAGAGATGGTGTGTTATTTTTAATAAATCTCTGTACCCTGGCCATTTTCCCATCAGGAGCATCAGAAAGACAAACAGCAGCTAAGTAAGCCCCTAACAGTGAGTGTTATGGACCCCTTTATAAGCTCTCCTCATTAGGCATTTCTGGCACCTCAAATAGATGGCTGGAGAGGTAATTAGATGCAGTTACTTGCAAAAGTCTCAGAGGCATTTTCTTGATAGTACACAAGAGGAGTCTATTAGTTCTAACAAGGAAGGTTTAAATAACATCAATTAATGGCCAATTGCTGGTGGCAACCGGGCAGACAGAATCCAGAGTCCCTGGGCTGAGCTTCATCCTTTGCCTGGAAGGGGAAGAGATCCATGAAGACAGAGCTCCTGCCTGTAGTCTCTCTGGGAAGATTAAATACATACAGATTAAGGAGTTGAGAATAATTTAGTGCCAAGCTCTGTACTAATAATTGTAAGTCCAACAAGTGAACAGGAGAATCCCCCAGAGATGGAGAAGATGTGAGTGTTTGGGTCCAACAGCAGTCATAACTTGCTTTTTCCTAAGTGATTTTGTGTGCTGTATAGCATGCTTGTTGTTTGTTGGGTGGTTGTTAAAAAAGCATTCGATCCTTATGGGGAGATTAGGCTGGAGCCCCAAAACAGAAACTCTACCTCTCCAAGGACTCTCAGTGTCTGGCAGCCTACTAGGAACAGGTATTGTGTTAGAATTAATTAAGCATTGTCCTCTCTGGAGCCACCTTTTGGAATGCACACATCCCTGGGAGGAGGGACCCACCAAGCTTTCTGTACTCCAGGTGAACAGCTATAGAGAAACTTCCTCTGAGCAGGGTGGACCTGGAGCATCCTTGTGGGTTATGGAAGCACAGGAAGGGGACAGAGGCCCTTCAGTATCCAGTCGCAGTCATGAAGTGCCATTCCCCATGGTCTGGTGCCTCTGCAGCCCCATCTCCCTCCAGTTAGCTGTCCCCACTGCCCCCACCCATGCCCCACTCTTCCACCCTGTGCCCCAGCCATGTGATGCATCTCTACCCAGAGCATGGCTCCAGTCCCCTCCCTCTCCCCCAACACCCAGCATCATCAGAGCCAGAATTAGTAAGGAGGACACCGGCCACAGGAAACAACCTCAGATTTTAGCATGAGAGGGGAGTGCGGAAGAGAGCACTGGAAAGTCTCATGGTGGGGAAGGGAGAGAAAATGTGCACTATTTTTTTCAAAAATGTAATTCTAGTCACATACCAGGAAATTCTCCCTTTTAAAGTGTACAATTCAGTGGTTTTTAGTATATTCATAAAATTTTGCCACCATTACCACTGTCCAATTCAAAGCATTTTTGTCACTCCAAAAAGAAACTCTGTACCTATTGACAGTCACTACCCACATCCCCCGTGACCCCCAACCTCTGGCAACCACTAGTCTACTGTCTGTCTCTATGATTTTGCCTATAGGATTCTGAGCATTTCATATAAATGGAATCATACAATATGTGGCCTTTTATGTCTGACTTCTCTTACTCAGCATCATGTTTTCAAGGTCTGTCCATGTTGTAGGAGATATCAGTTCATTTCTTTCTATGGCAGAATACTATTCCTCATTTGCATAGAGATGATCTTTCTTTTTCTTTTTCTTTTTCTTTTTTTTTTTTTTTTAGTCAGTGTCTCGCTCTATCCCCCAGGCTGGAGTGCAGTGGCACGATCTCGGCTCACTGCAAGCTCCCCCTCCCGGGTTCACACCATTCTCCTGCCTCAGCCTCCTGGGTACCTGGGACTACAGGTGCCCACCACCACACCCAGCTATTTTTTTGTATTTTTAGTAGAGACAGGGTTTCACTGTGTTAGCCAGGATGGTCTTGATTTCCTGACCTTGTGATCCACCCGCCTCGGCCTCCCAAAGTGCTGGGGTTACAGGCATGAGCCACCACACCTGGTCTTCTTTATTATTATTATTATTATTTTATTTATTTTCGAGATGGAGTCTCTCTCTGTCACCCAGGCTGGAGTGCAGTGGCAGAATCTCGGCTTACTGCAACCTCCACCTCCCAGGTTCAAGCAGTTCTCATGCCTCAGCGTCCCAAGTAGCTGGGATTACAGGCATGCCCTATGACACCTGGCTAATTTTTAAATTTTTAGTAGAGATGGAGTTTCACCGTGTTGGCCAGACTGGTCTCGAACTTTTGGCCTGGCCTCAAGTGATCCACCTGTCTCGGCCTCCCAAAGTGCTGAGATTACAGGCATGAGCCTTTTAGCGTCCAGCTGCCTGTACCCAACTCCCACCCTTAAAAAAAAATGCTTATGCTTAAAATAGTGACATTATATGGCCGTACCACGTTTTAGTTATCTGATTATCATTTCATGGGCATTTCAGTTGTCTCCACTTTTGGGTTATTATGAATAATGCTTCTACGAATATTTCTATACAAGACTTTGGGGACATATCTTGGGTATACACCTAGGAGTGGAATTTCTGGGTCGTATAGTAACTCTATGTTTAACTTTTTGGGGAGCTGCCAAACTGTTTTCCAAAGTGGATGCACCGTTTTACATTCCACCAGCAATGTAGGAGGCTTCCAGTGTCTTTGTATCCTTGCCAACATTTGTCATTGTTCATCTTTTTGATTATAGTCAGCCAAGTGGCTATAAAGTGGTATCTCATTGTGATTACTCTGTGTTTTTTAATCAGTGTTCAAAGGGTTAGCATGTTCAATGTTTCAGGGATATAAGCAAAATGCTAGAGTCTCTTCCTAATTATTTTTAGTTACAGTTTTTAAGAATAATAGGCTTCGGCTGGGTGTGGTGGCTCACACCTGTAATCCTAGCACTTTGGGAGGCTGAGGCGGGTGGATCACGAGGTCAGGAGATCGAGACCATCCTGGCTAACATGGTGAAACCCCGCCTCTACTAAAAATACAAAAAATTAGCCAGGTGTGGTGGCGGGCGCCTGTAGTCCCAGCTACTCGGAGGCTGAGGCAGGAGAATGGTTTGAACCCAGGAGGCAGAGCTTGCAGTGAGCTGAGACCGTGCCACTGCACTCCAGCCTGGGCGACAGAGTGAGACTCCACCTTAAAAAAAAAAAAAA
>NW_026652302.1:249307-372541 GCF_009828535.3 Hylobates moloch | reverse complement strand
AAAAAAAAAAAAAAATAATAATAATAATAATAATAGGCTTCGAATGAGTTAGGAAGAGATTCTCCTCTCTTCCCAGCTGACACAGCCTCTTAAAAGTGTGGCTTGGTCAGTACATGGCATCTCTGTGCTAAGAAAAAGGCCTCCATTCCAACCTCAAGCTGGGTGCAGCACCTCACCCAGGATCAAGGATTGGCCAGTAGGGTGTGGTCAGAATTTTAGCCCCTCCCCGCTCCTGCAATGCCTTTGTCCAGGGCAGGACTTAGATATACAACTGTACTTGGATTGCAGTTGGTCGCTTGGAAGCCAGATAGGCCGGGGTTCCTGTTTTCAGCTGGGCTGAGGGCTCTGACATTCAACAAGGGATTTAATGCCTCTGGACCTCAGTTTCCTCGTCAGTAAATAATATTGTTAATATTTCCTTCTGATGACTATAGCCCTCTTATGCTATTGTGATGATTCAATGAAATGAACTTCATAAAGCAGCCGGTCTAAGACCTGACAAATCCAAGCGCTTACTAAACAGTAGTTAATTTTATGTCTTATCCTAAGGGACTTGACACAGGTATTATTTTCTCTAGAAGATGGGTCAGCAAACTATGACCCATAGGCCACATCAGCATAATATTTTACCTCCCACAAGCTAAGAATTGTTTTGACATTTTTTAAAGGGTTGTAATCAAAACAAAGAATATGTGACCTAAGTTTCCTGATTTTGCTCTAGGCCCTTCTCTGACAGCCCCTCGTCCCTGCCCTGCTCACCCCGACTTCAGGGCCAGATGTCCCTACTCATCGGTCCCTTATCACCTTGTACTTGTCTCTGACATTGCCCTTTTCACAAAGAAATCCCTAGGAGACAATCAGCAGCTTCTCCATCACTGCATCCTCGGGCGCACAGTAGGAAGTTAGCAGCTATGAGTTCAGGGAATGAAAGGGGAGTCGGGGAGAAGAGGACACTGAAGACAGTTTTGCAAGCCACGCAGTTTTGCTTAAGCCCTAAGGGGAGAGGAGACTGGCACTTGGCTTTGGCTGTCCTCCTGTGCGTTGCATTTGAGCAGAGCAATGGCCTTGCCCCAACTGTATCCCCAGATACATTAGTGTGGAGGGACACTCCGAATTTCCCCTAAGCCGTCACATGTGGGCTGGACTTCCCAAGAACACATTTCTTGGTAATTCACAACTCCCTTCCGGAGAAGAAACTTGGCCTGTGGATTACAGACCCCAACCCAATAGCTCTTGGGCCTCTCTGAAAAGACACAGCTTTCTCTCAGCCAGGCTGCATGAATTCAGGATTTGCGTTCCATTGGATGGGGCTGGGCTGAGAGAAGGTGGAATGCGTGTTTTTGAGATTCTAAATAAGAAAAGCAGGCGTGACTATGCCTGCTTGATTCTTTTACTTTGGGGCATTTTCAAAGAATTTCTTGTCTCCACTTATTCTTCTACTGTTCATGTTTATGTTGAATTCCTCATGCAGAAACTGATGCATTGCTTTTACCCCAGAGCTTTCACTGACGTTTGATGGAATTAGCTGTGCAAACGCTGCTGATATGATGTGCTCTCCTGTTTTGGTTCCTTCTGTACTAAACATGATTTTTACAGTGAACTTGAGCTCTGTGTGTATGAGAGAAAAAGGAGACTGATTTGTGGCCTGACCACTTGCCCCCATAAAAAAGTCCAGAAGAGCCCACCGGTTAAAGCATACAAGATGAAGGCAGGACAGCAACTGTCTGAGGAGAGCAGATGTTTAAGGTGTTTCCAGCAGTCTGAGTTGAGCAGTTTACAATTCTCAGGCAAAAGCAGGCACAAGCTTTTTCAACAGATAAGGAACAACTTTGAAAAGAAAGGGACAAATGCATATGAAAGATTTGCAACTCACAATGACTTTTAAACTTTCTACAAAAAAAAGAAAGAAGAAAAAGAAAAAAAAAACTTTAAAGTTTATAGTAGTAGGTTTTCTCCAAAGGTTGCCAATGTGTAGGTTGTTTGCAAACATTGCCCAGTGGAAGAAAGGGGGGAATATTTCCAAGTCACGATTCTACATATTTAATGTCAAAGCCTAATAAATATTACTCCTCTTGAATCTTCAAAGGAATTGTGTATAAATTCCTGAAAAATAAAATTACATTTCTGCCCTTGGATGCAAGTGACCCTTTGGTCACTCCCCATGATGATTGGACGAACATAGTTTAACCTTCAGAGCAACTCACACAACTAGGTCAAAAGTTTATTGACCGCATAATTTCCAGGTGCAAGATAAGTGGAATTTTTAATGCACTTACACTAAAATTACACAGGGGCTGAAGGATTATTTAGCTGTACTTCTGAGCAAATGAGTATGGTTGTTATTGTTAAGTAGACCACATACTTTCACAGAAGGGAGCTTTACCATGACCCAGCAGATCACAAAAACTACAGTGAGTTCCTTTGACAGCTTGTGAGTAGAGAAATATATTTATAACAAACATTTCTTCTTCTCCAGCTACCTTTGGCTTCCAACCATAAATATTTTATAAACTACCCCCAGAAGTGTTTAATGACAGACTTTTAAAGTAATTGAAGAAAGAAAGTAGCATACTTTATGAGATCCTTTCCACTGACATATTTTGATCATCGATACAGCATTTTGAAGCTAATAGTGCTGTTACTACAATGTCAGTGTACTACAGGATCAAAAGGAATGATATGAGACTTAGAACTCTTTTCACTGTGAGTGTACTTGATTTTGATTTTCTCAGAGGGTAATACCTGTGGCCATTTTAAAAAATGAATAAAATTAGCAAAAAATTAAAAAGAGAAAGGCCTATATCAGAAATGCATTGGGCTAACAGAAACAGAAAACCTGACAAGAGTGACCCAAACAAGTGGAGAGCCCTGTTTATTTCATGCATTAAGCAGTCCAGGTCTGGTGTGGTGGCACTGTGATATCACTGGGGTCTACCTCTTATCTTCGTTTTCTGTCCTCATTAGCTTGCAGATCTTGGCTTGCAGCATGGCCCTCATGCTTCTTGCCTCGTGGTCACACGATTGCTTCTGCAACTCTAGGCATGGTGTCTGTGTTCCAGGGAGGAGAAGAGAATGGAAAGTCAAGGCAGAGGACGAAAAACGATGCCAGAGGAATCTGTCTATCATTAAAAATTGCCCAAGAGGCCAACTCAACAGTGTTCATTTATAACTCATTCATTTGTTGAATGAATGGACAGAACTCGATCACTCTATCACTCCCAACTTCAAGTGAGTCTAAGAGGACTATTTTTAGCTGGGCATATTGTTACCTAGAATGAGGTCATGGTTCCTTTAGGAAGAGAGGAAAGTAGATATTAGATAAGCAGCTAGCAGAATCTGCTATAGGGGGTTATCATTTCAAAATATTCTATATAGTTAGTAATAGGTTTGAAAAAATGTTTTTTTTTTTTTTTCATATTGAAGGTGAGGACTCTGTGGGGATGAAAGAAAGCAATTAACAATACAATAATAGGATATATTTACCTTCTGAATTTAAAATATTCTCTGAAGACGTTACTGCTGGAGCATGGTAAGAATTCATCCATCTTCAGTTGTCCTTACATCCTTGTTACATATTGAGCTAAGTACAGTTGCGAAGAGAGAGAACAAAACAGAGAGAGAGAGAAAGGGGAGGAGGAGGACCAGTGGGAGGGAGGAAGGGGAAAAATCATAGAAATACATTGAAGTCTTGGCCTTCCCATGGCCTTACAGGCTAGTGAGTTCATCAGATTAGCATAATTGGTGAAAAAACAATTATATAAACCATCATACCACTAATTGCTATAGTTGAACAAACTTTACTTTGGATTTTCTGGTAGCCAAAGAAAAATGGGGCCATAAATGGTCATGTGGTTCTCATTTTCCATGAGAAGGAAAAAAAATACAGTCATTTGTCCTACAGTGTAGTGGATTAGAGAGCTTGAGTACCAGCTCTGGAATAGACTTTGAACAAGTTATTTAATCCCTTTAATTCCCAGCCTTTTCTTCTCTAATATGGGAGCACTAGTACTCATGGTTGTGAGGTCATTTTACAAATTAAGTGAGATATTGCGTGAAAGTCACCACCAAATTAAGAATGCTGGGATGAAAAAAATGAGAAAGATAGAAGACAATGTGCTCAATGACATCTCCATTCCAAAACAGAACTGGATTGTGAGATGCCCTATCGTATGGTGTCACTTGACGGCTGCCAAGGATATGATGCCAAAATGTCACTCAGTCAAAGCAGCTCTAGATGGGGCCAAGAAGTTATGCTTCAATAGACAGCTTTTTGATGATTCGCTTTGGACCAAGACTAAAAATTCAAAATGTACAGAGAAATGGATGGAGTCTATGTCCTAAAACAATCTTCCTTACTTATGACATCTTTTAGCCAGCCCTTTGATAGACATAAGCAGCTCTCCATCCAAGGGTACAGTGCCCGGTGAAGGCCTGGAGGGGAGGTATTTGTGTCACTGGTGGAGGATGAGCTCCTGCACTACAATGACATAGATTGGACAGTGTGAGTGCTCAACCCATCACTAGGATTTTTTTTTTTTTTTTTTTTGTACTCTATTGCCCCAGGGCAACTACAGTCTGAGATCAGCAATAGGGTCTTAAAACCTGGGCTCTTGCCCTCATTTTAAACTTCTGTTTCCTTCATTTGTTTCTTTAACTAAACTCTCCTGATGAGGATTTTCTTATTGCTTAGTCAGGTCCAACTTCTCAACCATTATGGGGGAAGTCAGAAGTTTTATATCCATCCAGTGAGTCTAGCTATGGAGACAATTGTTGCTCTACAAACTGTCTTTCTCTTTTCCTCTTTCTGTCAGATTGCAAAATCCCAAGAGATGGAAAATATCTGTATCCATTTTTAAAATATTTTTTGAATAATGATTTATTTTATTTAGCACTGTTTGATAGCCTGAATGTCATAACAGTTCCCTATAGGAAATGGGTTCCCTCATCCATCCTGGTGGAGATTTCTGAAAAATCTGTTTACCCAGGACCAGGTAACAGATGAAAGGAAAAATCAGCCGATAGATACTGTGGAAAAGAACATTCCATGATCAGATCTATGCTGGTGGATTGCGTCTAGATTCCATGCCACATTTGTTCAAAATTCATTTATGAGAAAGGTATACTTGTGAAAAGCCCCCAACATGTAGGCAGTTAAGACATAATTTCATCTGAGAGCAATTTAAATGTCTTATTGCCATCTCTAGCTAAAAATACCTTATGGTTTCTGGATTCTTGTGTGGAGTTAATCTCCCAGCTCAAGTTCACCTTGTCGCTAATTCTCTATCTCATTTCAGTGTGGGAAGCAATGTCATTTTATGTAGAAAGGAATGTATTTCATCTCTCCTCTTCTCCAGCTATCAGCAAATCTATGCCTAGGGCAGGGAGCAGCTGTGGGACTATGGATAGGACACAGCCATGGATCCTTTGCACATGTTGAGAATGTCCTTGGTGTTTGCCGCTCTTACTCCCTCTTGTGTAGAGGAGGAATGGAGATCTTCATGAACAGGTGTTTGAAGAATCAAGAAAAACAGGGCCTTTGAGTGGTGGGGTACAGCAGACCCTACTGGTTACTGACCCCATATCCATTCTCCCACAGCCTCCCCCTCTTTAGCAGAAATCTGACTTGTTCAAGTTTTACCCTAAGAGGAAGGCAGTTCCATTCCCAGCTCACGAGTGAGTCCTGATTAATCTAAGCCTAGCATGGTTGTCTTATTTCCTTTGCCCATGGCTGGTTGAGATGTACACTGGAAGTTTAGACCAAGCCAACAGAACATGAGAAATTTTCTCAGGGCCTTCTAGGTAGGATTTTCAGATCTTAAAGGAAGCACCCAGGAAAGATAGTCTCTTCTTGCCCTAGACTTTGTAATTCTGCATGGGATGGCTGGAACTGCAGCAACTGTCATGAAACATAAGAAAAGCTAGTCTGAGGACAATGCTGACATTTCCAGGATGGAAGAGCGAGATGGAACAAAAGTATGGAATGAGGCCTAAAACCTCCATACCTAAGCACTTTTGTTAGAGAATATATTTTCCTATTTATTTATTTATTTATTTATTTATGAGAAAATGTATTCTCTTTATTGTTTGAGTTTCATTGGGTTTTTGGTTACCTGCAGATACAAGCATCCTCATATTGATACATGGAGATGTAACATAAAGCAGAGAAGTTCTTTAGCCGTGTTTAACCCAGTTGTTCTTGAGCTGCAACTCAGTTGTCCTGCTGTGTTGCTATGCTCAGTATGTATGAGGGGCAACACTAGACCAGAGAGTTGATGAATTTTGTATGGTGTGTTTTCCTTGCATATCATATGTGCAACACATAGACACACACACAATGTGAAAAATGCCAAGAAGCCAATTCCACATAGCCAAATCAAACATGGGAGAGGGGTTAGAAAGTTTCTTATTAATGCAAATCAACAAGAATTGGGTAGGTGTACTTTGCAAAGGGAAAATGGCTATCCCTTTGAAGCCATACAATTTCTAGAGATACCAAGACTCCATTCAAATGCCGTGTTCTCTGTGACCCCTTCCCTGAGTTCTGCAGGCCAAGTTCATCACCCCTTCTGTTCTCATACCACTGTATGCATATCTCTAGTGGGGCGCTTACCACACAGTATCAGCGCAAGCAGTGTCAGTGTTCGATTCCTTGTTAGATTGTGAGTTCTTACAGGGCAAGAGACTTGTTGTAACCTTTGCTGTGTTCACTTATTCAACAATTATTTATTGAGTGCCTACTATGTGCCAGGCATTGAGCTGAACACTGAAGATACAATAGTCAAGAAAAGCAGATGTGGCCCCTACAGTCATGGAGTTTAAAGTCTAGTGAGTCAGACAATCAAATAATTATAATAGTCGACCAATTTCTTATGCCTAACTAAATGACTAGCACGCAGTAAGTGCTCAATAATTACTTGCTGAATTTAGTCACAGAATTTTCACTATTCCATGCCACCTTTTATCTTCCTGGAAGCCAGCCTAAGTTCATATGATGGTGGAAAACCTCCTAGGGGAAAGAGAGGTGAAGCCCCCACATGCAGGCTGTTTTCAAGCATCTGTTTGTATTGCACTTACTAATGTCTTAATGGCCAAAGCAAGTCATGTGGCCAGTCTAGAGGGCCATGTGGAAGGAAGTTACACGGTGCAGGGATAGGAAGAGGTGTGACTGGTCCGGGGCCATTATTGTACCAATCTGCCACACTATTTTAAATTATGGGTTATGTTATATAAACCTAAAACTCAGCTAAGAGATTTAAACAATGATCATTTGAATCTAAGAATAAGTTTTTCAGTACAATTCACACTCAAGAAACTAACATTTGATTCAGACATTTCAAATGGAAAATAGTGATGTGATTCACAGTGAACAGTATATCCACGCTTTTGGTCTTAAAATCTTTGCACAGTGCTTTGATGAGAGAGGAGTCTTGGCAGCCAAGTGTGGCTGTTTCCCCAGCCTTTATACTATTTTCAGTGAGGGCAGTCTTTTCTTCTCAGGGTTGTAATGAGAATAACGGACTCGTTCCCCGCTAACATCCAGAGAAGACCATTCTAAATCGAGTGGTTGGCCCATGCCAACAATATCTGCTATAAATTATGAAACCTCCAATCAATAATCAATACTTCTCCTCTATTTGTATAATAACAAATGAGTTTTGAGATTGGACTCAGAGTATAAATTGTTAACTAAAACAAAATAGGATAAATATAGAGAAACGAAACTTAGCTTTAGAGCAGACTCTTAAACCTTGGAAGTCTGTATAAACAAAAGTGTCTATGCATGTTTTATTTGGAGATTAGTGTGATTAAACAAAAATGTATTACAGATCTGAATGGAGAGTCAAACTAAGTGTGTGGGTCTGGTGGAGAGATTATCTGTCCAAATGCATTTTTGTAATTCCGTACTCTGGTCCAAAAGTTAATGTAAAAAGCCAATCGAATTGATTAATACTAAAAATGGAACAGCTGCAGATCTAGAACTAATTTGGGGACCCTCCTACTTTCATCCTCAGAGTTTGTCTAATAAGGACTTTTGGACGACTGAATACATAGCATGTAAGAAAGTGTTAGAAATGGCTAGAAGTCTGATGTGACTGCAACAATATTACTCATAATGTCTTTTGAGCACAACAGAAACATACAGGGCGCATCCACATGCATAACAGATATTCACAGGAAGATGAGGTTAAACAGGACTTCCACATCCACATGGGTTTCTCCACTTAATTTTGATGATAAAAGCCATAGAGAAGTTGAAAGGGCTCTTAGAAGAGTGGACAGAAGCCACCAAGCACAAGCGCAGTAGGGCTACCATGTGTATGCAAAAGCAAGTCAAGTCCCACTTGGAAATATGCCTTCAGGAAGGTTTAGCCTCGCAACCTTGCACTCTCTCATTGTGCTTACATTTCATGTGTGTGGCATGTGGATATCATTTCTCTTTCTGTCAAACATACAAGTATTCCATGGATTCCTATGGACCGAACTGCAGTTTGAATTTTAGAAACTGTAACATTCTTGGCCGAGTGCGGTGGCTCATGCCTATAATCCCAGCGCTTTGGGAAGCCGAGGCAGGTGAATCACTTGAGGCCAGGAGTTCGAGACCAGCCTGGCCAACAGGGTAAAATGTTGTCTGTAATAAAAATACAAAAATTAGCTGACACGATGCTGTGTGCCTGTAATCCTAGCTGTTCAGTAGGCTAGGAATGAGAATCACTGGAGGCCGGGAAGCAGAGGTAGCAATGAACCAAGATTGTGCCACTGCACTCCAGCCTGGGCAACAGAGCAAGACCTTGTCTCAAAAAAAAGGAAACTGTAACATTCTGTGGTAATGAGATACCCAGTTTATGGACTGCTTTTTGCTTATTATTTGTGTACTGACCACAAAGCTTAAAGGGTACTGCGGCATTAAAAGTGACTCTCTTTGTTCCTCATATGTATATTTTTTTCATATTTGTTAATTTGAAATTTGAAAATATTCATCTTTTGGTCTATGGCATTGATAGCATTTACCAGTGTCACCTGAAATTTGAGTTCCTACTCAAACTGGAAGTCTTGTATTTTTTTCCTGAAGCACTCTTCAAGGATCCAACTGTGGTAGCTTAATCATCACATCTAGAAAATGACTTGTGGCTCCTTGTGGAAATTGCTTCTTTGTATGAAAATTCTGGTACAGTATGCAGGCTGTTGTGTTCTGGGAATAGCATAGTGATGATGTGCATTATGGAGATAACAGGACATTAGGTATACAGAATGGAATTAATATTTAGAAGTGCAGGATGCCACTCAGATAACCCTGTGATCATCCATAAGTATTGTGTAGCCCTCGGTTAACATATGGCATGTGGACAGGGAGGAGCCTTGGGAATCATTAGGTTCAGTATCCTCATTCTGTACTTTGAGGAAACTTTGACTTAGAGAAGTTGTTCAGGATCATTTGCTCATGTCACTCAACTACTTAGAGTGATAAAGCCAAGGAGAATGCCAGAGTTTCATAACTTTCAGTCCAGGGAAACTTCGACTTCAACATACTTTTTCTTCTGTAACATAGCAAATCAGGGGTTTCAAAATATTATGAATGTTAAGAAAAAATTGGTAGATTTTCTTATAGTTTTAAGAGATAACTGAAAGAGCATCCTTTATAATAATAAATATGACAGCATTGGTTCTACAACACTTACTATAATAGTATTTTCATCCCAATAGTCTAGTCTATACTCTGTATTAATTATCCACTATATACCTAACAGATAGATTATTTTTATTAATTATCCACTATGCACATAACAGACCCAGATGGACTTGTAAATGATCTCTGGCTATATTTATTTTTCTGTAGGTAGCATTACACATGGAATTGTTTCAAGTGGGAACAGGGGAAGAGAAGAAAGCCAAAGGTTCAGATTTGGCATAGCTCTTGGAGAAGATGGGCCTGAATAATGAGAAGCACGCAGGATGTCATTTGAGAGTTGTGGATGGAAAGAGCCTTCTGTTCAGGAGGATTGCAATGAGGGGAAATAGAATTCTGAGATGGGTTCTGTCTATTTCCTCCCCTAGAATGGAGGAAAGGAGACTGGGAGCAGGAGAGATGATGGTAATTAGAAAACAGATGCGTGTGGCTCAGATGGTTTGATGGGCAAAGGCCAGTGAGAATCACTGCCGAGTTCTGGGAGGCTCTGGCGATGATCTCAAAATGGGAAGCTTGAAATGATTAAAACTGTGGAAAGGAAGAGAAAGATAAAAGGAAGATAAAGGTAGATTTATTATGGGACAAGCCCAAACAAGAATAGGACAGCCAAGGTTTCCAAAATAAAACCGGGAACGCCTATGGTGCTGGAACCCATGTCATCAGCACAAATTACTGGAACTTTGTTTCCTCTATTTCTTTAATGAATATATTCCACAAGGAAACACAATAAAATCTAGTTTTAACTTTTAAGGTGTTTTCCAGATTATATCTTGGTAGCAATATAGACTGAAATTAATAATTTAATAGCTTTGGAAGAAAATATCATTTATTGGGTTATAACCTAACTTTCCCCTTTTTATAGGTGAGGAAACTGGGGCTCAAGGATGTGAAGTGACTGGCTTCTAGCACCACAGTGTCCTAGGAACTTTAACATGAGGATTCACTGAATGGATTTAAACTGCTTACAGTCATATGGACAGTGAGGAACAGAATTGTCCCTGAATTCAGGCCTTGCACAGCCCTGGCTGTGACTCTTTCAAGTGTTAGTTTGATTAACCATGAAATGGAGTTGCTGAAAAATCATGAAGTGCAGTTTTATTCGTCAAGCAAAGTCAGTTCACAGTCACTATAATGCTTTGACAGCATTTAGTATAAATTTCAGTTAACCTACACATTCAGTTAACCAGCACATCTGTTCTCTAACCAGCCTAGGAGAGTATGAGCATACTTACGAGGTTAATTATGACTGGTAAATGGGAGTGGGGCTCATCAACACACAGTGAGACCCCAGGAAGACACAACAGTGCCCTTCGCCCCAACTCCCCTCCAGGACCACACAGGCAACCTTCTCCCCAGCCTTAATCCCTCAGAAGGCTGCAAGGACCCACTTAGCCACTTAATACAGAAAGCTGGGAGTCCTCTGTGACAGCACTTCCTCAAAGCTGATGGAGGTGACAGAGCACCCTGGTGAGGTTTTTAGAGAGAGACTCCTGACTCTCATCCTAGACTGTGATTCAGTTTGTCTTAGAGTGTGGCCCAGAAACCTGCATTTTTAAAGGTTCTATGAGGAATTTGAACATACAGTTATTTGGGAACCACAGCTTGTACTATATTAAGTATCATTTTGCAGGGAATTAAAAGCAGCACTGAAGTTAATTCTTCCAACATTACCAATCCCCAGAAGAGCTCTATAGACTCTGGGTCTCATAGACTATGAAAGTCTTGGTCCAGACCACATTTACTTTTTACCTAGAAAGCCTTCCTTCTCTTCTCCCCGTTTCAAACCAGGGCTAAGCTATTGAACTTGTGGATGTCATTTGGTGGTGGTTCCTATAGTGCTCAAGATCTTGGAAAGACTTCTGTTTATTTGGCATGCTCCACACAGGCCTGTCAGGCTCTGGGGATTTGTGGCATTTGCAGAACTTACAAGACAGGAAGCATAAAAATATATAATTCATAGAATGAAAGATTTTGGAGGCCCCTTCACTTTTACAAATTGGCCATAAAATAGAAATCACAGACATAACATTCATATAACCGCAGTTGCCAAGAATGAAGAATCACTTGGGGGAAGGAGAGGGTGCTTGAGGAGTTTCATGTGTACTTCTCTATAGGGCACCTAAAGAAAGAGTGAGCATTCAAACTCTGTGTGCAAATGATAATAGGAACATTAAAGTAGAGGATAGAGTTCTCGGCCTGACAATTGCAAATATCTGTTAAGGATAATGAAGATTTCGAGATTGATCCTAAGAGGTCTTTAAAAGTCTTTTCACAGTGATTGAGTTTATCATTTGAGGGCATTTGCTTGTCCTGATAGACATTCCAAATATACATAGGATTTTGTATACATGTTACTATAACTTACTGCTTCCTGGTTTTTTCCTTTCCCAATGGAAGCAGTTGACAACATTTGAGGCAGCTGTCCACTTTGACTGCCTGTGATATATCAGGGGAAGGAGAGAAGGGAAAAGTATACATCCTGCCACCTTCTTCTCCCATTAGCTGGGTTGACACTCTGGGCTTCCATTAGCTTTCTAGAAAGAGTCCTTAGGAAGGAGAGAGAGGCTAATCTGCTCCTGTCAGTTCCACTTAAGCCTTCTGGGGACTTGAGTCGCGGCTGAGTAATGGCTGATGATACTGGTTGTGATCGCCAACTGTTGAAAATAGTGTATTCAACGATGTTGGATACATACAAGACATAAAAAAGGAAAGAGGTAATCCCAGCACTTTGGGAGGCCGAGGCGGGCGGATCACGAAGTCAGGAGATCGAGACCACGGTGAAACCCCGTCTCTACTAAAAATACAAAAAATTAGCCGGGCGCGGTGGCGGGCGCCTGTAGTCCCAGCTACTCGGAGAGGCTGAGGCAGGAGAATGGCGTGAACCCAGGAGGCGGAGCTTGCAGTGAGCCGAGATTGCGCCACTGCACTCCAGCCTGGGCGACAGAGCGAGACTCCGTCTCAAAAAAAAAAAAAAAAAAAAAAAGGAAAGAGGATCTCTGTCACAGAAGTCAAACTAAAAATCCTCTCCACTATTTGATTTGTATATTAAAGAAGTGTCATCTTAGGAGTCAGGAGAGCCGAGAGCTGGGCTTTCGTGGTTATGTGTCACTCTAGCTTTGTGACCTTGAAGATGCCAAATGATATTTCTGGGCTTCAGTTTACTCATGTAAAAATAGTTGTAATATCTACATAGTGTAAAGGAAAATTTTATCCAAATCAAACACAGATTGGGCTGGAGACGGGGGTGATAGAGGGATAGTTGTGGCTGGGGGGTGTTGAATGGATGGATTCTAAATTGCTTCTGGACCTCAAGCTCCATTATGCTAGGAATCTGTGATCCACGGGGAGTATGGGGGGCACACAGAGGGAGTTATTTGGATGCTACTAATGATACTTAAGCCATTTGATAATTTACGCTCTTAGAGAAATGCACAGCCAGAGTAAAAGACAGTTATGCTGTTTGATTCTGTATGTTAAACAAGGATGAAAAGGGTTTACATGGCACAGAACCTAGGACAGGTCAGTCCCTCCCTCCTTAAAAATCAGTCCTTTTTTTTTTTTTTTTTTTTTTTTTTGCCATCTTTCCAGAAAGTGCATTTCAAATAGAAGATGATAAACATTTTTAAAGCAGACCTTCAGAAACTAATCTATTTTATTTTTATTTATTTATTTTTATTTTTTTGAGACTAAATATCACTCTGTTGCCCAGGCTGAAGTGCAATGGCATGATCTTGACCCACTGCAATCTCTGCCTCTCGGCTTCAAGCGATTATCCTGCCTCAGCCTCCTGAGTAGCTGGGACTACAGGCACCCGCCACCACTCCCAGCTAATTTTGTATTTTTACTAGAGACGGCATTTCGCTGTGTTGGCCAGGCTGGTCTCGAACTCCTGACCTCAGGTGATCCACCCACCTCAGCTTCCCAAAGTGCTGAGATTACAGGTGTGAGCCACCACGCCTGGCCATCAGAAACAAATCTATAGTTCTGCCAGGAACAGGAGGAATCTGCTTCTTGTTGTTTACCACTGTATCCAACATCTACACATTGATTTAGCTGCTTAATTCAGCAAGTTTCAATGGAAAATGATTAAAAACCCCACCCTAAATTTCAGACAGGTTTACTTACGTTTGTGGTAGTGCATGAGGTGTCTTTAAAACTCACAAGGCTGATTCCAGAAATTTTAGTGAAAACACATTTCCTGCTTTTATGTTCATATCATGTAGGTGTGTATTGGTATTTAGAGAAATGATGGAAGTACAGTCACAGTGAGGACGTTAAGCCCTCCTTTATCTTAAGTGATTATCATAGACCCAGCTGCAGAAATGATACAGGATTTTTTGTTCTTATTTAAGTGTTCTTTTTAAATAACAAAATTTTAAACTATTAGTTGGAAGCTTGCCACAAACTAATAAAACAATTAGAATTAACATCTTTTAAAAAGTGAATTACCCAATAGCCTAAAGGTAAATAACATCTTTGGTTATTAGTAAACAGAATAAGATAGATACTAAGCCTGCTACTGTGCTGATTTCCCAAACAATTCAGGAGAAATTAAGTGATTTCACCTAAGTTTTCTAGGTAAGTGCCTCAGTTATTCACTTAAGTTGTCCAAGATGCACCTCTACTCTTGCAGTAAAGTACTTACCTATGTGGTAACTCACATCTTCTAGGTCATTAATTCAGATGTAACAAATTCTTCCTTGCTATTCAGTAATGTGCTATGAGGCAGGAAAAAAATGCACCTATCCCAATTGTTGGACACTTTGTTTCTGTGGAGGAATTAAACTCTGAGTTTATGTTGGCAGCTCTGTGGTAGCCATAATTTCATACCCCAGCCTGGTTGTAATGGAAAGTCCAACTTATAAAGGCTATTTGTATCATTAAACTAAATATGAAACCTAATTCAACCTTCCTGATCATAACCTTGTAGCCAAGAATGTAATTTATTTTTCTGAATATCTGGACGTCTGTAATAGTTGCCAATGAACAGGCTTTTGAAGTACTCACTGATTAAACCATAAGTAACAGTGACCTATTAAAATGACCATCTTTTTATTTTCTCTGATGACTTCGAATAGCATTTGGTCAGATAAAGCAGCTGTATTTGAAGATTCTCTTGGTTTCACATTTTAGTGGAATCATTGTGTTAATTAGTGTTAGGCAGCACATTAAATTCCTCAGAGCAGTCAGGACTCATTCAGTGTCCGTTGAGGCTCTTTATGTACAAAGCACATTCTAGGCACTGTGAGGACACATAGTAGACTGGCCCTCAAGAAACAAGGTATTACTCATAAGAAAAAAATACATAATGGAAATATTGCACCAAAATGGCATGTGACTGGTTGTTAAGTGAATGATATAGATATTATATTTTATTCCAGTGACAACTAGCCTTTAAGCTTCAAATTTATTAAATGCTACTCTGCATACAAATATTTCAGGAAAATTAAATTAACCTATAATTGCAAAGGCAAAAATTCAAATGGCCTACCATAGTATATTTATGTTTCCAGTATATTTATGATTTTATACTGTGCTTTATTATTTAGTTTTGAGCTTTTTAAAATGACCTTCTGTTATGAGTATGTGCTGAATGAAGGAATCCTTTGATTATTGTCAGTTGTTGATCAATGCTGAGCATTCAAAATGGAGAAATATCTTTATTGCAGATATAAATGATTAATCATAGATGCTTTTCATAATAGCTATGAAAAGTATATAGTAAAGTAGATAATAGTATAAATAGTATATAATATTATATCAAAATAGATAAAAAGTAGTATATCAAGATAAGAAGTAGATAATAGTATATAAAAATCATTATCCACTAGGCAATTAGAAAGGGAAAAGAAAGGAAAGGCATTCATATTGGAAAGGAAGAAGTAAAACTTCTCTGTTTGCACATAGCATGATCTTATTATAGAAAATCCTAAAGAATCCACACAAAAAAAACTATTGGAATTAATAAATGAGTTCAGCAAGATTGTGGAATATAAGATCAATGTAGAAAAATCAATTGTATTTTTACCAATCAGTCCAAAATGAAACTAAGAGAAGAATTCTATTTATAATGACATCAAAAAGAATAAATTCAACAACAGCAGTATAAGGCATGAACAATGAAAACAACAAAACATCAAAGAAACGAATTAAAGGAGAACTAAATAAGTAGGAAGACATCCATGTTCATGGATTGGAAGACAATATTGTTAAGGTGGCTGTCGTAATCAAATTTATCTACAGATTCAATGCAGTCCTTATCATAATCTCAACTACTTTTTTGGGCAGATATTAGCAAGCTGACCCTAAAGTTCACATGGAAATGCGAAGGACACAGAGTAGCCAAAAGCAATCTTGAAAAAGAACAAAGTTGGAGGGATTTACCCTTCCCTTCCCAATTTCAAAACTTAGAACAAAGCTATAATAAGACTGTGTGGTAGTGACATGAGTATAAACATGTAGATTAAGGGAACAGAATTGAGAATCCAGAAATAATAATGACCCCCAATACACTTATGGTTAGTGAATTTTTGACAAGGGTACTAAACAGCTAAGTGGGGAAAGAATAGAAGAGTCTTTTCAACAAATGGTGCTGTGACAATTGGATATTTGCATGCAGAAGAATGAAGTTAGACAACCAACTCACACCACACAGAAAAGTAACTTGAAATGGATCAAATACCTAAATGTTAGAAATAAAACTATAAAACTCTCAGAAGGAAACATAAATGTATATCTTTACGATCTTAGATTAGGCAATAGTTTCTTAGATATGACACCAAAACCAAAACAACCAGAGAAAATTTAGATAAACTGGACTCAGTTAAATTGAAAAACTTCTGTGCTTCAAAGGACACCATAAAGAAAATGAAAAGACAACTTACAGGATGGGAGAAAATATTTGCAGATTGTGTATTTGCTAATCCAGAATATATATATATATACAGAACTCTTAAAATGCAATAATGAAAAGACAATTTGTAAATGGATGATGGATTTGAATAGACATTTCTCCAAAGAAAATATACAAATGGCCAATAAGCATATGAAAAAATGCTCAACATCATTAGTCATAGGGAAATGCAAATCAAAATCACAATGAGATACCACTTCACAGCCACGAAGATGGGTATAATAAACAACCAAAAAGACAGTAACAGGTCAGGCGTGGTGGCTCATGCCTGTAATCCCAGCACTTTGGGAGGCCGAGGCCAGCAGATTGCTTGAGCTCTGGAGTTTGAGACCAGCTTGGGCACCATGGTGAAAACCTGTCTCTACCAAAAAAAAAAAATTACAAAAATTAGCCAGTCATGGTGGTGTGTGCCTGTAGTCCCAGCTACTCGGGAAGCTAAGGTGGGAGAATTGCATGAGCCTGGGAGACGGAGGTTGCAGTGAGCCCAGGATCACACCACTGCACTCCAGCCTGGGCAGAAGAGTGAGACCCTGTCTAAAAAAATAAAAAAATACATATATATCAATAACAAGTGTTGGCAAGGATGTGCAGAAATTGGAACCCTCATATGTTGTTGGTAGGAATATAAAATAGTACAGCTATATTGAAAATGGTTTAGCAGTCCTTCAAAAAATTAAACCTACGGTTACCATATGATCCAGCAATTCCACTCCACTCCGACCTGTTACTGTCTTCTTGGTTGTTTATTATACCCATCCTCATGGCTGTGAAGTGGTATCTCATTGTGATTTTGATTTGCGTTTCCCCGTGACTAATGATGTTGAGCATTTTTTCATGTGCTTATTGGCCATTTGTATATTTTCTTTGGAGAAATGTCTATTCAAATTCATCATCCATTTACAAACTGTATTTTTATTATTGCATTTTAAGAGTTCTGGAATTCCACTCCACTTCTTGACCACTCTATAAATTAAGTTGTTCTGATAAAGCATAAGCTTGCAAAAAATATTGTCATTAAGGAACATATTTATGTATTTTGTTCTTAGAAAAGTTTGATAATCAATCTTAGAGACTGCTTGAAATTTCCTCAGTGCAGAGAGATAACAAAACCAACATTTCTCTCGTTATATCATGAAGATATAGTTTATCACTTCTGATGAACTGATATACATCCTTTTTATTAACCTGATTATAGGCCTTTTTCACTCAGATTTATTATATGAAACAGTTATTGTTCTGAAATTGAGGGAAGAATCCTAAGTATTTCCATACAGACGTTTCATGTTTGTTTTCTTGTTTTTTTCCCCAGGTACTACCTTTCCCAAGCCAGGTGGTGTACAACAGAGTAGGCAAGTGTGGGAGCCGTACTGTGGTCTTGCTTCTGAGAATCTTGTCGGAGAAGCACGGATTTAATTTGGTCACATCAGACATTCACAACAAAACCAGGCTTACTAAGAATGAACAAGTAAGTTGACTTTGCCCATTGTTAAATTGTGTTTTGCTTCAGCTCATTTGTGTAACCAGTGGGTGCCTTACGGGTCATCCTTCAGACTCCTGATGAATGAATACCAGAGTTTTTATTTCATGCTGTATTTTTGCCAGAGTGTGGAAGGAAATTTAAGTTAAGGGTTCCATAAGAACTCTATAAACCAGGGAATTTCCATGAAGGGATACTTCCATTAGGACTGACGAAGGACTGTGTGTACTTGCCCTTGTCTAGTTAGCTAATATTAGCAATATATACATCTCAAAGAGTCATACCACTGAGCTATAAATAATGCCGACATCTTCACCGTCAAAATGAGAAGATGTTATTTTAATATTCTTACCTCTTCATTTTCTCACCAGTGTCCAGAATCTTTATGGTTGTATTGGTTGATGGGGGACATGGGAAACTCAGAGGATCTTAGGCTTGGAGAGCAGCATTTGGAATGTTCAGTGGTAGGAAAAGAATGACCCCACTTCACAGGAACAGTTTTGCCCTAATGTGGCTGAGCTGTACAAGTGGACATGCTGAAGGTAGGATGGGAGTGCTGTCCTCTACCAAGCAGCTATGAAGGTTTACTTTGCAAACCTGTATAGAGGTAAGGGCAACAGTCTCTGTAGGGGTGGTTTGCTGATGTAGAAAAGTCAGATAGAGTGTTCTCATGGTCATTTTACAGAGTCAGGTTTGTCATCCTGGTCTCAGAAACTGGCTTTTATCCCCTTACATACATAGGATGAGCAGCCACCCAATGAGTGGTACCTGCATGTTGGGAAGAAACAAGAAACATGGCTCACTATGAGGTTGAGATCATCATTATAAAAATTTCCTCATGCATGTAATCCTAGCACTTTGGGAGCCCCAGGATCGAGATCAAGGCCAGGATCGAGACTATCCTGGCCAACATGGTGAAACTGCGTCTCTACTAAAAATACAAAAAAATTGGCTGGGCATGGTGGCACGTGTCTATAGTCCCAGCTACTCGGGAGGCTGAGGCAGGAGAATCACTTGAACCCGGGAGGCAGAGGTTGCAGTGTGAGTCAAGATTGCACCACTGCACTCCAGCCTGGTGACAGAGCGAGACTTTGTCTCAATAAATAAATAATAAATAAATAGATAAGTAAATAAAAAAATGAATAAATAAATAAATTTCCATCCATGTCCATTTTCTTTGGACATAATCTCCAGCTTTGAGATATTCAGAACCTCACAAACAGAGGGAATCTCATTCTTAATTTACCAATTGTATATTTCCATTTTATCTTGAGGGAAAGTAGAACTGTTTTAAGACAGTAACATAGCCAACCATACTTGTTCTAAAGCCACTATGTTTTGTGTCTTTTATAATACAGAGATCAAATTGCCCACTCCTTTGCAAACTTCCATTAAAAAATCACTCAGTATCAAGTTTAAACAGCCATTACCAGCACCAATAGTTAAAGGGTCATTACCAATCAGCAAAAAATATTTTAAGGTTATACCTTGTACGTTCCACAGTAGGGTCTCCATAGAAAAGAATGATTTTGGTGGCACTTAAGGATGTTGCATTTTATGTATAAGATTGTATAGTAGGGGCAGGTTCTCTTTGATTACCTTACTTGATTGAAGAGCTAATGTGATTAGGCTGGTGATGCCTTTTTAACTGCCTGAAAGAAAGGAATTATAAATAAATACATTATTGCAATTTTATTATAATTATTAAATTTGGTTTTCTTTTGAATCTAACTGTTATGGCCTGCTTATAGGATTACACTTAAATATAATATAATCATACTCAGTTCCCAGATGCCTCATAAAACACAGTTGCTAGATTTTAGTTCCCACTGCAGGAGAGACAACAAACTACCCGCAGAGAGCAGGACAAAAGTAACTCAAGGATTAGACATTGGGATGTTCAGCAATGGTTAGAAGAAAGAACACAAAGTACAGTATTTAAATGTGTCATGGGATTTTATAGAGATCAACCTAGTTTGTTTCCTATGAGGAGCAAACATGAAAAAGTAAAATACACTTGTAACTATGAATGGAATAATTTAGAATAAAAATTAATGGCAATTTACTAACAATGTGTAGATTGTTAGACCCAGAAAGGGTTAAAAAGACAAAGTCATCCTTCTCTTCTAAAATATAGGCTAGCTCTCATCTGTTTGGAATGGTTGGCTTGTCTGGAAGCCAGAGAAGAGACTAGACAGTCTTTTAAGATTCTTTCCAGCCCTGTGATTCTGTGATATATTTGTACAACTTCTAGCATAATCTGTGTATTGTGTAGTTGAAACATTTCTGATTCCTGTGGTCAAAGTGACCTAGAATATATTTCATTACTTCGTTATTCCAGATATCTATTAGATTGTAAGGCAGTTTTAAAAATGCATGGCAAAGGTAAAGATAAGGTAGAAAAAACAGATATATAATTTTAATGTTAAAACAAACATAATAACAGTGACCATTACCTCTCCACAGCCAGGACAAGAAACCCAGTTTGAAGTTCAACTACATTTAGAGAAACACTTTTTTTGTCCATGTATTGCTTTTATTAAAGTTTCAACGTGCATAAAACAGAAAAAATATTCTTTTAATATATATTCAAGAAATAATTTGTGGTATGAATAGCTCCTTTTTTGGTAATTTATTAGAGGAATGAAGGGGGAAATGGTTTAGAAGACTAGTGGAAATTGTAGTCAGTTGTTCTCGCCTATAAACAGAATTCTGAAAATTTGTTCCCATAGAATCATTGTCCTCTAGAGTTAATAACAATTCCACTTCAGGTGCAGTATGACTTAAACAGGCTCTTGTGGGCTGGCCTGGGACTTTATCCACCATGTAGAGAATTTCTTTTATGAGAAAATGTGCTCCAAGTTCCAAACTACGGACTTACAAATGAACTTCGGGATAGTATCCATTTCTAAGACCAGATTATCTATTCCATTTCATTCATACAAAAAGGCACCTCTCTGGGCCACAGTCAAATTCACACATGCATTGCTCTCTGGAGGGTAGCTGTGATCATACACACACACACACACACACACACACACACACACACACACACACACAGAGCTAAATTTTTAAAATCTATTAAATGGAGCAAGACACTGAAGGGATTATTAAAAAGGAAAGGGAGTGTGAAGACACCAAATGTTAGAATGCCTATAAAAATCCCACTACATCTGTCCTTATAGAAATAGAAATACCTTTGAAGTTCATATTTTGGAAAATTCCGCCTCAACAGCAGAGCATGGGCAATGGCTGCTGGGCAAGTGTTGGACTTTCGCACAGCTCATCATGCAAACCTGTGATGACATCATTGCATTTATGCTGTAAAACCAGATTTCAGGTCTTAAGCTGGCTTAAATTATCTCTTGAAAAATGGAGATTATATACAGCTTTGAAAAATAGGGAATTTTTTTCCCCAGAAGATGTGGCGTGTGATTGCCAAAAAAACACATAACCATCTTTGGTTAAGACATGACACCATCTTTCTGAGCATTGCTCTAAATACAAGAAAGGTCAGAGTGCTGCAGGTGTATTACAGCTATGAGAATCCACAATTACTTTCATTCTCTTTAAAGAAAAGCAAAAGTTACCAGCATATTGAGAAGGCATGTAATTTTACTATTTCTATTTCTGTTGAAACTGAGGATTACGTGTTGGATACAGCACCTACTACATGCATTGTTTTCCTTCATTGTTTCATTGAACTTTTTGGACCTAAAAATATACTACTGAGTGGGTATGATTCCCTGTTTTATGGGTGAGACACCTAAGACAATCAGATTGTAACTTTCCAAATACATTATAATGACTATCAGTGGATCTTGGCCTTGAACCTAGGCCTTCCTTAATCCAAAAGCCATTCTCATCATGCAGTGTTTATCTCCTCTGGCTGGACAGCAGAATCTCAGCACAGCCTTTTAAAACCCAGAGTTGCAATGGCCCTTCTCCCTGAGATTCTGGGGTAGAGCCCAGAAAACTTTTTCTTTAATAAAGTGTCACAAGAGATTTTATGATGCAGCCAGGGTTGAAATCATCATACCAGCATTGCCCTAGGTATGTTCCTGAGAATCCTACTCCTCTAAGACATTGAAAGAAAAAAAAATTATGGTTCAATAAATTTGGTAAATGTTGTGTGCCTTGTCCCAAATGAATCAATTCACAATGATTATTCGCATTTTAAAGACTTAGAAAATTAAAAACAAAACTGCAAACTGTTTAACTGGGTTTCACCTAGCATTTTTGCAGTCTTCATTGTTCAGGGGACTCTTAATGAGTGTTTGTGACTCATTTGCATTCTGCAGAACTCCAGTTCATCATCTGTGAAATACTAGGCAAGTCCACATCCTCCCACCAGTTGTAACAGTAAAGGCTACTATATCACTATAAATGTCACATCTGTTCTGACTCTCCAACAGCTATTCAAATTATTAAAACCTTGAAGAGTTATATAAAGGGTGGAGGAAAGAGAGATCCTGTGCCCATGTGCCCTAGATAGCTTTAGCTTCTTTATCAAAACAATATTTCTTTACAATATTTTTAACTTCCCTTTCCTATTGCTCTTGCCCCCTGCAAGTTTCAAGTCTTAATGGTGGCTAGAAAGCAGTGAGACTTAGGGGGAAAAAAAACCCCAACTCACCTAAAGAAATCATGTTAAGTTTGTAAAAGTCTACAGGCTACAGGGATCCCTAAGGCATGGTTAATCGGGCCTCTGTTTAATCAAGAAGGTGGGCCAGGAGTAGTGGCTGACGCCTGTAATCCCAGCACTTTGGGAGGCCAAGGCGGGTGGCTCACCTGAGGTCAGAAGTTCGAGACCAGCCTGGCCAACATGGTAAAACCCTGTCTCTACTAAAAATACAAAAATTAGACAAGCGTGGTGGTGCACGCCTGTAATCCCAGCTACTTGGGAGGCTGAGGCAAGAGAATCACTTGAACCCAGGAGGCAGAGGTTGCAGTGAGCCGAGGTTGCACCACTGCACTCCAACCTGGGTGACAAAGCAAGACTCCATCTCAAAAAAAAAAAAAAAGTGCACTCATTAATTTTTTAAGCAGATTTCTCTGTTTTTTTGTTCATTCACTTTGCTGAATATTTATTGAGGGCCTAGTATTAATGTGCATATGAAACCCCAGACAGCCCACTAGATATTAGTGCACCCTATTTCTAATCCTCAAGGCAACATTGTTAGGAAAGCATTATCGCCCCATTTTAGAAGGAGGAATAAGTGTGTACAGGAATCTGATTAAAATATAGTGTAAATTAAGAATAATGTGGAAGAATGAGACTTGAAAACAAACGGGGGTCAAATCCCGAACTTTAAATGCTGGGCTTCAGAGTTGGAACTTTCTTCAGTAGACAGTGGGAAGCTATTCCATTTATGCCTGAGGTTGCAATTTTTTTAAATTTTTGCAATCAGACCTTGGCAATGACCTTGAGCAGTAGGATGTAAATAACTCCCACATGCTTAGCGTTCCAATAATGGAACACTAGGCATACATGGGTTAATGAAAAATGGTTCTTAATCATGATAGGCACCAAAATCGGCCGGGGAGCTTTCTCACAATATGTGTATTCAGGTCCCACTGCAAAATACAGAGCTAAACTTGCAAAGGCAGAGCCAAAGTTATTTGTATTTTGCAGGGGAGAAACTCCCGAAGAGGTCCTCACGCACAGCCCTAGCGAGGAATGATTTCACAAAAGCCTCTGATTATTAGAAAGTTTTCCTTTTATTGAAGTGAATCCTTCACTACGCTAGGAAAATCCCGCTGTCACCTGAGACTCTCTCAACCCCCTGAAGACTCCATGCGTCCCTGAAGTTTTATGAAGTGTTGTCTCCTCATGAGTCTCTCTATTTATCCCAGGAACCTTTCTCTGGCTTGACATGTTTTGGAAAAGCCTCGCTTAGAATGACCGTCAGAACTTCCCGACTTTATAGGAGTGGGGACATTGTCCACAGGCATGAGAGGTGCTCCAACTGGACCTTAGAGTCAAACCAAAGAGAGGAGCCTGGTCCCTGTCCACGCCACAGGGATTAGTTCACACAGCTCTGCAGATGTCTAGTCTTGGAGCCCTACAGACAGAAACTGAGTCCGCTAATAGAAACTTAGTGGAAAGAAAAGAGAAAAACTAGGAAGCAGCAGCAAGGCCTGCAAAAATAAAATAAGTTTTTCCTTTCCTTCCAGTTGCAGCCATGAGATTGATTTTCTCTGTAATTCAGACCCAGGCTCTTTGCCTTGATCATGTCATTGCTCCCCCTGGTGGACTTCTTCTTCATTGCAGGCATGTGTTGCACTGACTGCTTCCCGCAGGCCATCCTGCCTCCTGCTTACAAGGGCTACCCCATACGGTGGGAAGAGGGAAGGGTCACCGGAGCCTCCAGCCATCTTCCCAGCCTCTGAGGTTCCAGGGCCAAGGCTCTTCCTCTGAGCTACCCCTTATTTTGCTTTGATATGTTAAAAACATATCCTTTCTGTAAAATGCTTTGCAAAATTATAATACGTCTAAGTGTTCATGAGTGACACAGAATTCACTTATGAACCACGTAGGGTTAGATACGACCTCTGCTGACAAATATTTGCCAAGAAGTCAGGAGCAAAGTCTGACTGTGTTGGTGGAACTGCAGGTAAAGGTTTTCTGCTGTACCATCCCAGCCAGTCAGGTTGAAAGCAAAAGATTAGGAACTACTTACTGATATGCTGTGATCTGATTTTTTTCTTTTAAATATCTTTCATTACGTAGTTATCTTTTTTAGTATTTAAAATTAATTTTCTGTTCTTGTTAGGATATATACTCAGTTTTCCCACCTAGAACTTTTAAAAAATATTATCTCTGGCATTCTAAAGCTTTTATTTTTGTATTATTTCATAATGCTTTTCCATCTGTTAGAACTGAATTCTTTCAAATTTTCAGCACATCACAAGGAAAGAAAATTTATATCCCATAAACCTTCTTTGTTCTCCAGAGTTTTGTGCTAACCAATCTGTTCCTTCCATTTTGAAAGGTTATGTATAGATCAAATCTCAGTGGGAATGGTGAATAGATTGCAGCCAGTAAATAAAAAACAGGGTTTAGGGATTGGAAAGACTTGGATTTCAATCCTGGCTTTACCTCTTTGTGTGGATGAGGCTTTAAGCAACCAATGCAGCCTTTTGTGCCTCAGTTTCTTAACCTCTACAGTAGGGATAATAATACTTATCCATGACTGGGCACGGTGGCTCACGCCTGTAATCCCAGCACTTTGGGAGGCCAAGGCGGGTGGATCACCTGAGGTCAGGAGTTCAAGACCAGCCTGACCAACATGGTGAAACCCTGTCTCTACTAAAAATACAAAAATTAGCTGGGCATGGTGGTGGGCACCTATAATCCCAGCTACTCGGGAGGCTGGGGCAGGAGAATTGCTTGAACCCAGGAGGGGGAGGTTGCAGTGAGCCAAGATCGCGCCACTGCACTCCAGCCTGGGCAGCAGCGTGAGACTTTGTCTCAAAATAATAATAATAATACTTATCTGTGGAGTTCTTGTCCACTGCACTCCAGCCTGGGCAGCAGAGACTTTGTCTCAAAATAATAATAATAATAATAATAATACTTATTCATGGGGTTCTTGTGAGGATTAAATGACACCATATGTATAAAGAGCACCTTGGTGCACTCAGAAAATGGGAGTCTGTTTGATGGTGTTATGTCCTGGATGTTATAATGGTAAGACTGTTTGCTCCATGTGACACTAGGATAATGAACATATGGGTCTGTCTCAGAAAGGCTAAATTCGTAGCCTGAGTGCTAGATAATTCTGTCTTCAGTTAACTGTACATTTCTTGACTCCAAAAAGGATTTCTAAAGATGATAGCTTCATTTCATAAATATTTGTGGGGTGTATGTTCTGTCCAAGTACCTTGAGTAGGCTTTCTAGGGGATAAAGCCTGCCCCCAACCCTCACAGAATTTACATTCCAGCTCAGACTCATGCACAAACTCAACTACGATGTAATGTAGAAAGTGCATGTCCTGAAAAATTTTCAGATACACTGCTGTGGAAGGTCATGTTCAAAACCAAGCCCATTTCCCCCATTATCTGCAGCCAAATTTGTTCCTCCCCCAGTATTGCCCATCTCCATGAATGGATACCATCACGTATTCGGTTGTCCTAGCCAGGAATCTGAGAAGGAAGCTCTTTTGGCCACTCGCCCTGCCTCCCTTCCACTGGCAGGTGGTCACCTCTTTAACCCTCCCGGAACCTCCCCTTCTGTCTTACTTACATTGACTTAGTTCAATGGTTCTCACACTTTTGGGCCTTAGCATCCCTTAGAAGGCTTGGCAAAACACAGACTGCTGGCACCCCTTCCCCCAGAGTTCCTTCTAATTCAGAAAGCCTGGGGCGGAGCCTGAGAATTTGCATTTCTAACAAGTCTCAGGTGATGCTGATGCTGCAGATCTGGGGACCACGCTGAAAACCACGACCTTAGTTCATGCCGTTGTCATTTGCTGTTGGGATTATTGCCCAGTCTTCCTGGCTTTGCTTCTGTATCTAATCCTTACCCTTCTTCACATTCTCCACCCTGTCCTCAGGTCTGGAAAAATGAATTTTTTCTGGCTGTTGATCACCCACAGAATAAATGTCAGAATTCCTGCTGTGATCTGCAGTGCCCTCCATTACCTGACTCTTACCTGATTCTCTAGTCTCACCTGCTACTTTGCTGATCCCATCTCGGATCACTGAACACCTCTGGCACACTGAACTCCTGCAGTTCCTTGGTGCCGTATCATTTTATGTTTTGCCTTTTGTGTCTGCTCTTCATTATTTGCAATGCCATGAATCCCTTTCTTTCCTGGCTTACTCCTCTAGGCCCTTCCAGACCATTCAGGAAAACCTCCTTGGGGAGGCATTACCTCCCCATCTGAAAGTAGAGAGAGGTGCTTCACTTATCTACCATCTACCTCATGATGGTTATCACATGATAGTACCTGCCTCTTAGTCCACCTCAACCACAAGACTCTGACAGCTTCCCAACGGCAAGAACCAAATCCATCATCTCCATAGCCATAACCCTGAGCAACGTTGCCTGACACAGAGGGGAGATCAAATGTTGAATGAAAAGGGCTATCCAGGAAGGCTACTTGGAGAGGTAGATATTTTAGCCAGAGGTAAAGAGTGGTTAGTATTTAGACACACAAGGAGTAGCAGAAGAATGTTGTAAAAGAGGGAACTTAAACTTGAGCTTGGACTTGGTCAGGCTTTAGTGTGAGGAAGGAACAAGGAGGGTTCTCATTTGGCTGGCCACAGCATGTGTGGTCCTGAGAGCCAGTTGAGGGAAATAGCACAGGTGGAATTCACATGGCTCAACACACCATTGAATATGGGAGTCCGGGAAAGAGCTGGATCAAAGGTGGGAATATGCCAAGCACCGGTAACCTGAACCAGACTGTCCAGAGATGGATGAGGCTGGATAAAGAGTAAAGATGGGTGAGGATTAAGTGTGTTTGTGGCCATGGTGGAGTTTGAGGGCACCATTAGGACATATTCCACTGTCTTCTTCATGTGTCTTCCCACCCATCTTATTCCTGTTTTTATCTCCAGTGCCTAATAAGCACTCAATGAATGAGTGAATTTATGCCATGGAATCGGAATAAAGGCCAGGAGTGGTCCCGCATGAGCCAGGGAGAGGAGAGGTGGCTCGTTGGTGATTTTAGGTGGTGCCATTTTCACCCCCGATGCCTCTCCTGCAAATAAGATTTCGGTGAAGGGAGAGGCAGGCTGTTGGCCATGGGGGGAGGACCAGATGAGAGACCTCAAGCGATGGCAGCAACGAGTTCAGAAGATGACTGCTTGTCCACAGAAACAAGGAAAGTCTTAGAATTTGTGAAGACCAAACTGGCTGACAGCTGAAATGCACCCTTTGCCTTTACTGTGCTAATACAATAAACACGAGCATTAGTACGTTGATTCTATGTTTAAAGATACGTCTAGAAAGAGTTATACATTGTCACTGCTAATCCATTTTTTTCTCCTGAAATAGACAGCTTTATGACTATTATGACACTGTTCTCAAAATCTAACTACTACTATTCTTCCATTAAATTTAACACATTGACATGTGTTTAGAGAATTAACTTAATGTGGAATATGTGAAAGAAACGTTTTTCCTTCTGACCTGTTCTTCCAGTTTTCTTGTACAATACTAGGGGGCTTTCTTGTATGACTCTTCTGTGTGCAGAGAAATATCTGAGTAAAATAATCTAGAGATAAAAGCATTAATGGTCTTTACATTAAACATACACACAGTCAAGGGTTATTTTTCCAAGCAGGCACCCTCAGAGATAAATTACCTATGGTTATGTCTCCAAACCGTTAATTCTATTAGTAAATCCATCAAAAATCAGAATTAACAACGTGACCACGCAGGAAGTTTTACTACCAAAAACAAGCACTTGCAGGTGGTGTGTCCAGGATAAATAGTAGATAAAGAGGCAGGATTCAATTTCCTTTTATACTGAGGCTTGAGGACAGACAGACCATTATTCACTCATACCTGCCACTGACTAACAGAAGCACAGGGTTTATGAACTGCGAGTCATTTACCTTTAAAATTCAATTTCATTCCTTCAATCGTTGTGAGCTTGAATATCTAATTACAAGGTTTACACACTGAGATCCTAGCATAATAATCTATAAAGCATGTACTAGTTGGAGTTAATTCATTGAACAAATATTTATCAAGCACTTATATATGTGTGAGCCCCTGTGTTAGACATAAAGGAACAAGGCAGACTCGGGTTTTCTGTCATGTTTGAGACAAACCTGGAGCTCCAGACTCTTATTTTATTGTTCTTGTTGCTACTGCGGTTAACGTGTGAATGACTGGTTTTGTTTCCAGTTTTTTAACTTCAACTATTTCATAAAACATGAAATGTTGCACTCCTGACATTCATCCAAAGTAGCAAGCTGCAATGTGCTTTTTAAAAATTCCACAGTGTGTTCGTTTTGATGGGGCCAATTAGAAAAACTGGGGAAAGAGAAGTTCACAAAGTTAGGGAGTCATAAGAATGCTTGGAATTTCTAACAGATTTCACTAAATATTTTCTGTATCATGACATGTTCCAGAAGGCCATAAAAGTTAGTTTATACGAATATAAACTACTTTTTGCCTTGCTGATAACTGCAAATAAATAATTCAGATGACCACCCACCAAAAAACCAAGACATTTGGAGGTTTATGTGTTTCCTATAGAATATTTTCCTTATAAATTTCATAGTCAAGGAGCACAAGAATGAAGTAGTACCTCATTTTATTCCATTTTTCAATTCTGTAGCACCTGTTTCAATATTTTTGTATATCCCAATAATATCATTACAGAATAAGATAATGACTAACCTCCTTCCTTGATTTGACTTTAAAGGAAGGGATAGAAGGCATTCTTTTATTTACATTTTAGTACAGCAACACACTGATTTCTCCAGTCAAAATTACTTAATCTGTCATGTTGCTTTCATGGTAATGATCAACTAAATGAGACACAGGACTATCAATTTGGATAGCACTGTTTTATTCACTAAGGAGCCTTATGGAAAACTTGATAAATATTGCACTTATAGTGCTGGTCTAGTGGTAATAAGTGGGAATAAAAAGAGTTGGATAGATAACCTTTAACTTAATATGGCTTGGTAAATTAGATCCCATATATGCTAATTTTGTACTTTTTTTTAATAGATGGAACTGATTAAAAATATAAGTACTGCCGAACAACCCTATTTATTCACTCGACATGTTCATTTCCTCAACTTCTCAAGGTAAGACATTTTCCAGTTTAATGGTTCTTTCATTTTCTTCTGATGAACAATTACTTTAGAAATCTACCTTTATTTACAAGGCAGTGCAATTGCCCTTGAAAAGACATTTTTAATCCATTTATTTTTGCTATGGAGGGATCAAAATTTGAAATATTTGAACAGAAACTTCATTTCTTCCTAGACTACTATCTTGAATCTTATAAAAACTTGGAATTATTTTTTAATGAGAAGCCGTTTGATCTAATAGCTGTTTTTTAAAAAGGAATCAGATTTTGTATTGAAACAAGGCAGGAGATGGGTATTTTAGCATAAATATTTTATTGCACATTTTTGTACAATTTGAACCTGCACAGAACTCTGGAAATAATTTAGTGCTAGAGTAATGAGTATTTTCTAGGATCCAAAGTACCAGCCTCTGTCTATCTTTTAAATACAGTCATGTGCCACATCATGACATTTTGGTCAATGACAGACCTCATATATATATTAATCCATAAGATTATAATACGGTATTTTTACCATATCTTTTCTATGTTTAGATACACAAATGATTATTATTGTGTCACAGTTGCCTCCAGTATTCAGTATAGTCACATGCTGTCCAGGTTTGTAGCCCAGAAGCAATAGGCTGTACTCTACAGCACAGATACGCAGTAAGCTGTGCCATCGAGGTTTGTGTATGTACTCTATGATGCTTGCACAACCACGAAATCACCTAATGATGCATTTCTCAGAATGTACCCCTGACATTAAGCAATGCATGACTGTAAACCATTTGATTTTCTAAGCCTTGCGTGTTTGATGCTGGGGAGGTATTTAAAATTCTGGTTTTTGTTTCCACCGGCTGTGGTCTTCTGATAACAATGCAAATCTTCAAATTCAGGTTTTTAGATTCCCTATTTGTTAAATTACTAGCTTCAGGTTCTGAGTGCCCTCTTCCCCAGTCTTTCATTAGCATAGGTTGATTGTCACTGTGCCTCACTCCTTTGCTGATGGCACTTAGTGTTTTGCTCTCCCTGTGCTGGCTCAAGTCTGCATTCACAGCTGCTATCTAATGGCTGACAGATCACTGGATCCAGAGGCAGATCTGCTGGAGACCAGCTTGGGAACCTCCGGGCCTCCCTTGTCAGCCATCTGACGGGCACTTCCGTCATCTTAACATGGGGATGACAGTTCCTTGCAGGTCCACACGAGGGCACCAAAGGACCCAGGGCAGCAGGCAACATCTGCTAGTTAGTGCTGACCCAGTGGCTCCTGCAGGCCAGGCACCCAGGTAGCTGGCTCTGGAGGAGCTGTTGCCCTGGTCCAGGGTGCCTGACAACCCACCTGGCTGGAAGAAGATTTCAGCCATTCAAGGACTTCCCTGCTGTGCAGCAGGTCCTGTGCAAGTTGAGTGCAAAGAATGAGATTCAGTAAAGCAAGTTATTAAGCAGAGAAAAGGAGTTGCCGCCTTATCTTTAAAAGCAAGTGTTCCCTGAAGTTTCCTGGGCCTTCCTGATAACCAGAGTTCCTGCGATGGTAACAGGACTCCTGCAAATTTTCCACAGTGACCCAGGGCCAGGTGCTGGGCAGCTAGGACTGTGTTTTCAACCACATTTATAAAATGGCTTGTTACTGGATTATCCAGGGTGTGTGCCCTGCCTCTTAATTCCAGAAGGCCACAAACATATTATTAGACATAATTAGATAACAAGGCTTATTAGCTCTTTCAGGCATTGTGTTTTATGACTTGCAAAGAGAAAAGCACTGCTTCCCTGATCCTTGCTGTCCTAGCGCCTTTCCTTCTGAGTCACCCCTGACATCCTTAAACCTCGTTCATGAACACTTCTTGCTTCGTAAGTCAAATCTTTACAACCAAACAGATTGCAATGCAACAAATTTTAAATGTTTATCTCTGAACAGTGTAAAACACAAATTAGAAGCCATGGCCAGTATCTTAATTGGGTCGGCAGATCACAGTATGCTGGCCATATTCTGTTATGGCCTCTACCATCAAACACATGTACAGGAGTTTAGTCTTCATTGCTCTAATTCTGAAAGGAAAAAAAATGATAAATGCCTTTTAGAAGACACTATGTCTACAGAAAATGGTACTGGCCCTGCCGTCAGGACCTCTGGTGTCAGAACTGGCCTCCCAACTGGTCATGATTCTCGGCAAGCCGTTCAACCTCTTGGGGGTCTCTGTTTTCTATTTTTCCATCTGTAAAACAAGGACAGTTCTCAGTCATCCCTACCATATAGGGATGCTCTGAACCTGTGAAGGAAAGGCCTTCTGAGAGAAGGATGCTGTATTGGTCCATTTTCATGCTGCTGATATCCAAGACTGGGAAGAAAAATAGGTTTAATTGGACTTACAGTTCCATGTGGCTGGGGAGGCCTCAGAATCATGGCAGGAGTCGAAAGGCACTTCTTACATGGTGGCGGCAAGAGAAAATGAGGATGATGCAAAAGCGGAAATCCCTGATAAAACCATCATATCTTGCGAGACTTATTCGCTACCACGAGAACAGTATGGGGGAAAGCACCCCATGATTCAAATTATCTCCTATCAGTTCCCTCCCACAACACGTGGGAATTACAGATGTACAATTCAAGATGAGATTTGGGTGGGGACACAGAGCCAAAACATATCAGATGCTATATACATTCAGAGTGGCACTTAAAAAGGCAATTCTGTAGACATCTCAGGCTGAGCCCACTACCCAGCTCCTGACTCGGTTTCTATGGAAACACCTTGAGGACAGGGCTGGGCTCTGCTTCTCCTCCCTCAGTTCCATTTTAATTAAACACATGTCTATGGATTACCTTCTCTCTTCTATACACTACATGAGAACTGGGGCTTCTGCAGTCAACATTAAATGTTTTTCTTGCTTTTGGGAGACTCTTAAGTTCTTCTTCCATTAAAGTGTGACAGATGTAAGGAGAGGGTGGTCACAGGGCTTCCCCTAGCGGAGGTGGGAAGCAGGAACTTCCCTGTGGGACAAGGACTCTGGGAAGGTGTTTCCGCGGGGAGGTGAGAGATGGGTCAGCTTTAGACAAGTGAAGGGGGGGGGCATTCCCAGCACAGCAACCAGCAGAAGAGCAGGGCCAAGAGGAACTGAAAGGGATGCAGTGCAACCCAGGATGGACACGACTGGACTGGAACAGCAGTCAAGAGTTTTAAGCAGAAATAACAAGAGACTGCCTGACCAGCTTTGCTGCTTTCAATGAAAAGCCAAAACTGACTCCCCAGGAGCAACCTCCTCCTCTCTTCACACCCACGTACCAGGGCCTGGGCCCTTAGCTACCAGACTTCCATAAAAATGAAGAGAATGATCATTTGAACTTTAATATATGACAAGATTATGATTGTTCCACTCATAGAACCATGGGACATTAAAAATCAGCTTTTCATTGTTTAAGGGAATAGCTTTATTTAAGGAAAATTTCTCTGTCAATATGCAATTGACAGAGAAAAACAACTAAGCTGGAACTTGTTAAGAGGCCTTTGACATTACTTTTTTTTGAGATGCAGTCTTACTCTGTCGCCCAGGCTGGAGTGCAGCGGTGCGATCTCAGCTCACTGTAACCTCAGTTCAAGCGATTCTCCTGCCTCAGCCTCCTGAGTAGCTGGGATTACAGGCATGCACCACCACATCTGGCTAATTTTTCTATTTTTAGTGGAGACAGGGTTTCACCATGTTGGCCAGGCTGGCCTCAAACTCGTGGCCTCAAGTGACTTGCCCACCTCAGCCTCCCAAGTGCTGGGATTACAGGCGTGAGCCATCATGCAAAACCAAGGACATTAACATACTTTAAAAAATAACTTTTAGATGTATTTTGAATGATAAGTTATAAAGATAATGAAGCTGATCTTAAGAAACCTGCCCTTATAGCTGCTGACAGACCTATTGCTTGTTTCAGGATAATGAGGTTCCCATAAGAACTGACACTGCAGCCTAATATTATTGTTGATATTTCCAATCCTCCGCACATCGTTAACATGCCGCACGATACTTGCTGGCAAGCAGACTGTAAGGATGACAGTCAGGCCTCCCTCCCCACACTTTTTTTGCACACAAATGGTCAGAACTTTTGAAGGGTAAGGCATTATACCATAGCTAATTGCCCTTTCTTTTTTTTATTCCATTAAAGATGGCATTTTTACCTTGAAATTTAGACAGTCTTGAATCATGTAAAATGCAATCCTGTGAGCACTTGGTGTTTCTATAGCTGACCTACTTCGTTTTTTCACCATCTAGGCTTCTTGTCCTGTTTCTTCTTTTTCCTTTTTTAGAGTTAGAAGGAACCATATCTAAGTTTATTAATCCAAAGATGGGAAGTAATTGGTTCAGACCGATCAGGTGTTTTGCCTCGGGGAAGGTTTCCTGCCGGGGGACTTAGGCACAGCGAGCTCAGCAGAGATCTCAGGCTTCAGTGGGGGTTGCTGTTGCACACAGTTGTGGAACTCCCTGGAAATTCAAGCCAGACAAATGTTTTTCACCTGGACTATCTGGAGAATTGAGTTAAAACTACCTTGGCCTAAAAGATGCTTCTCTTTGTTAGGATGTTTAAGTAGGAGTTTTAATATTTGCATACTATGGTTTCATGTATCTTTTTTCAGTTTTCAGAGAAACTTTAGGAAGCAGTTTCTGAAAAAGATCAACTTTCCAACATCAACAGCATCCCTCCAAAATCTATCTTAGATCCACACACTAGAAAGCCTTGCGACAGACTACAATTCAAATTTGTCTGTCCCCTGCCCCCAATTTTATTTGTTTTCTAAGCTTTTATTTTTTGGGGGTGGGTATAAATATTTTTGCAATCTACAATGCCCCTCACCCTTCCAAATGTCCTTTTGCAGGGAAACCCTTAAGAAGCTTTGTCTCAGAACCCGATGCTGTCAAAATAGTCCAAATGCATTATAAGAGACACCAATATGCTAAATAATTTCAAACCACCACTTCCCTTATCCTTTTTTCACATCATTCTTCCTTTCTCTCCCATGACCCCCCTCACCTTCCTTTAGTTCCATTTCTGTTTTCTCATGTATCTCAGATGGTGGTTCCGGTGCCAATGGTAACTTCCAAAAATGAACAAACAAAAATGTGAAAATTAGTCAATCACCAGAAAAGCAGTGGGGTGTGATGTGCAAGGGGGTGCATTTTGGACACCTTTTCTCTTCCCTGCAAGTGAAGTCTCAATTACTGATGTGAACAGTGTTTCTTGTATCAACTTTTGTGAACAAACTCTGCCCTCTGATGGCATCATTTAACAAAACAAATCAGACTTCGCTAATTCCACAAGTCAATTTGGTTTTCACATCTTATTTGTAAATGTTGACTTTTTTATTCTTCTTAGCCAAGTGATCCATTTCAATTCTGTGCCCTTCAAATCTCTTATCATTTGACAGACACTGCAAACTCTGAAGAAAGCACCAAAGTAAAAATCAGTATCAGCAGTTAACACCATCTCTGCCTCCTTAAACACTGCACAGAAGTTCCATTTACAAGTGCGAGTTTTCTCTGGGTTTTCCCTATGTGAACCCTGGCTGGGCTCATCTTCCTAAATTGGCACTTTCTTCCTCATGTTTCTGCTTTTCCCTCTATGGGGAGTGGATCTCTGCCGCTGCATGGGCCACCAGCTGTGTTGGCCCATCAGGGATGAGTATAATCTGGACTTTCCCTCATTTCCTGATTATTCCTTACTGTTTATTTCATGCCTTGTCAATTCATCTTCCTCTGTGAGCGGGAGCCCTGACCCAGCTACCCACCTCCTTCCCCATTTGTCTCAGCTTCTCACAGCAAATGTTTCCATCTCTTCTGCCTTGGGACAGACCGGAGAACAGAGCACAGCTGTCTCTTCTGCTTGTGTTTTGTGGTGGGCGGTGGTGGGGGGGTCTAGTCCTGGGCAGAGGAGATGGAAGTGCCTACTGCAGGGGGTGTGAGGACAGAAGCCAGACCTCCCCACCATGCTGGCCCCCACTGGACGTTCAGAGACTCTTGTTACTGTGACAGGCTCCAGCAAAGGGCCCTTTAACAGCCAGCTTGGCTGGGTGCAGTGGCTCACACCTGTAATCCCAGCACTTTGGGAGGCCGAGGCAGGTGGATCACTTGAGGTCAGGAGTTCGAGACCAGCTTGGCCAACATGACGAAACCCCATCTCTACTAAAAATACAAAAGTTAGATGGGCATGGTGATGGGCACCTGTAATCCCAACTACTTGGGAGACCGTGGCAGGAGAATCGCTTGAACCCGGGAGGCAGATGTTGCAGTAAGCCGAGATAACGCCATTGCACTCCAGCCTGGACAACAAGAGTGAAACTCCATCTCAAAAATAAACAGCCAGCTCTATCCCTCTCCGCCTCAGCCGCTCCTCACTCTGCCCCCAAAAGGTCCTGTTCTTTTCCATGATGGCCTTTCTCTCACTTCAAAGTGTCTTCCTCCCTCACTGACAAGGATCAAAGCCCTGGGCCTCTGGCCTGCGGTACTTTTCACCCTTTAATGTAGATAGTGGCGCAAAGATAACCTCTGCTTCCAGGCCACAGGCTAAAAAGGAGGTAGGCTTTTGGCAGAATGGTGGTTACCGGGGTGGGGAAAGCAGGAAAAGGGATTTTTTTGTTGAATGGGCAGAGTTTCCATTTGTGAACATGAAAACGTTTTGGAGACGGGTGGTGATGATGACTTCACAACAATGTGAATGTTTTAATACCACTGAATTGTACACTTTAAAATGATGAAAAAGATAAATATATATATTTTACTAGAATTTCTTAGAAGAACAGGATATACTTTCAAAAACTGATTCCAATCACAGTAATCTCTACTATAACTGGGGTACAAAACAGTCTTAATTTTCCAGGATAATTCCGGTCTTAAGTATTGATTTAATATGTGCAATAATTATTACCTCAGGAAGAATGCTTTTCAAATTTTGATGAAAATATACCTAAAATTTTTACCCTAGTGCTTTGTGTAGCTGTTGAAGAGGTGACTAATATTATCGATGGGTTGATTAATTGATTGAGGTAGCAGTGTGGACTGATGCTGATGAAAATGCTCAGAATGAGGTGTTCGGAAATGCCTCTCAGAGTGAGAACCATGCAGTTATGCTTCCTAGAAAATTATTCCCTGCTGCAGATCTTCATCTTCTCATCAGAAAAATGAGTAAAAATTTAAAAGATATGACACATTTGCAGAGTCCGAAGGAAGCCCAGAGGAGTGATTACAGAGTCGGTGAATAGGATCTGTGAACAAATGTCGAAGAAATTGGTAATGCCTGCTATTTTAGGATGACTTAAAAGAGAGCTTCAAAGATGCAGGAGTAATTGTGGTGACTGAAGGACAAAAGGGTGTGTTGTTGAACAAAACACAAAATATGGCCTGACTCTTCTACCCTCTAGTGTATGCACTACTTGGAACCTGTGATCAGCCATAGTCACCACAATTTTTTAGAGCTCCATAAAGATCAAATTAGAGCTATACATTATAAAATGAAGGGAAATAAAGTCTTAAGATAAAAGCCAAAGGAATTTTTGAAAGAAACAACAAAAAGTTAAAGGAATTAAAATTGAAGTTGAAAAGGCTAAGTGTTGTAAAAGCATAGCAGATGCAAATCCTTTGTGTCAAATGGTTCAAACAAAAGGAAATACGCATAAAAGGAAAATGTTAAATATTGGCTGGGTATAAGAAAGACTTTTCAACTGATACAATGGACTTCACAGGGAGATTGTGGAATCTTCTCTCATGGCTTTTAAAGATCAGTCAAGGTGTTTCACTGTATGCTATGGTAGGGTACAAACCATTCTCATCCCTAGAATGAAATCATGAGTGAGCAAAAGGTTCAGGTGACCCAGAGACTTTTTAAATGGTAGCCAGGAATTCTGACCAGAGTTTTAAAATACTGAGAGGAGAAACTGATGCTGAAAGAGGATAGAATGATGGTGGGAAAATTTGCTTCCCTGCTCAGGCACTAGGACATGTGCTATGCTCTGGTCCCTCGTGGTAGCATGGTGGTATTCTGGCCTCTTCTGTATAACTGACGTGTCACCCCAGATTTTCCCAATTTGGCGGGAGCTGTGTGTACAGAGGGCTGGCAGCCTGCAACGATTACTGCCTTCTGCAAAGGGGAAAATGTATACCAGACACCTCTTTCTCATAGTTAGAAACTTCTAGAGAGAGCCTACTATATTATCTGATACTTGGCGATACATTCTTAAGCCATCTAAAACTTCCATTTTGGAAAATTATTCTGGAAGTCTTGCATTGGGTTGCAACGTGCAAACAAGAGCAGGTCATCCATGCTCATCAAGACTTGCCAGTCGTTACTTCTCTTGCCGTTGATCAAAGATGGCAGTGGTGAGGCTAAGAGCCATCTCCTGATAGGACGCTGTGCATGGATTCACATGATTGGGCAGTTCTGCTAACTAGCACTAGCAGTCATTCTTCACATGAACATGAAAGAACAGTTGAGGTTTTTAAAAGCATGAAGCAATTTTGAGGGTCTAATTAGGTGCATATTTGGTATGCAAGCCTTGTCTTCCTAGTCCCTAGCTTTATTACTTTAGTTGCTGTTTATCATAGATATGAAACCCAATTTAATTTTAAAAGGGGGATAAATCTGGGGTGTGTACAGTAGTTAGCTGGTGGTTGGCACAGCTAAATCCTGGGACTCCAGTTAGTTGTTCATCCAGTTACATGAATGTGTATTTCTGAGAACTAACAAGATTCGCACTGCAAGGCTAATCTCACCCGTTAGCTGTGTGTGTTCCAATGTGGTAGTATTTAAGGGCTCCAGGGTATCATTCATGTGTCCTGGTGCCTGAAATTCCACTATCTCAGAGTTGTTCCTTTGGATTCTTCTATCTGAAGATTCTTTTTAAAAATGCAGATAAACCAGGAACAACATTATATGAATTCATACACAGAAAAGGATGGGGGCTTGTTATTACTTTCCTCTGACAACAGAGCCCCATGATATGGGAAGAAACGTTAACAACTGAGAGGCATACACTCAGATGTTCATTTCTTCATTTGGTCATTTGTTGAGCACCTACTGTGTGCCACACACTGAGCTAGAGGGTGTCGTTCCTGGCTGCAGGAGGCCCACAGTCTGATGGGAGAGGCACACATTTCCACACAGTGCAGGAGAGACGGCCCGGGGCACAGAGGAGGGAGGCATGGACCCTGGGTTGGGCATTAATTGCTGAGGGATGCGATGTGACCCCAGGCTGGGTTTTGAAAGGTAAACGGAGTCTGCCAGCTAGAGAGAGGCAGGAGTGGGGTCCTGTCAGTTTGTTTTCTCTTAGTTCTTTCTGACCCCTGACAGAATGTCCAGGCACGTTCCTCAGAAGGTCACAAGGTCATAGGGCTAGAGAACCCTGCAGGCCCCTCAGGAGGTCACCAGAGCATGACCTCTGCCCAGAGACTGGGGCACTCTCCCCGGACTCCTCAAGGCTACTGCTTTCGGGCAGTTCAAAGGGAAAAAAGAAGGAATCTTTAAGACAAATCCAGCCAATCTCATCACTTTGCCTCCGGAAGACCTTGTTCTTGGGCCAGGATTTAGTGGATTTGTCTAATCCTTTCATGGAAGGAATTAAAATGGAACACCTGGCTATTTGCTTTATTTTTATCTGAAGCCACTTGCCATCACTTGAGGATAATTATGTTGAATTTTGTTTCATTCTTGATATCCCACACAAAATTTCCTCAACTCCAGAAATCACTTTTCCATAATTAAGAGCATAGATTCTAGAGCCAGATTGCCTGGACCCATATCCTAGTTCAGCTACAAGTTATGAACCTTATTCCTGCCTCAGTTTCCCCAAGTGTAAATGAGGATAATTATTTTTTCTACTCTATTGACGTGTTATGGGGCTTCAGCAAGCTGGTTGCATGAGGTATTTAGAACAAGGTGAACAGCGAGTGCTCAGTGAAGACTGGCTGTTACTCACTCCCTTACTGCAGAGCACCTGACCGGGAACTGTTTGAATTACAATGTAGAGGAAGTGCCGTCTCACCCAGCAAGGCAGTCAGAACCTACCAATCAACTGAAACATTCACCGAGGGCCAATTGTGTCCCTGTGGGTTCTGTTCTAGCCATTGGAAATACTAAATCCAATACAGAGTGGCCCCTATCTTCAAGAAACCTACAGCCTAGTGAGAAAACTAGACACCATCTCTTCCTTAACATGCACAATGGCATGGTTTGTACCGTGCTATACTATGAAATGTCCTCACAGCCCCTCAACAGGTACCTGGAACAGGTATCATCCTCCCCACTTCCTGCATTATAATAAAATGCCTATTGGGAAACACTGTTTGCTTATTACGTGCCATTGGCACCTTAGCATAGGAGGTCATCTTTCAATAAGTTAACCGAGAGGGGAGGGGAGATGTTGTGTAAGTAGGCCCTGTTTTCCTCCTGCAGTGATGGGTTGTAACGAACTCAATGTTTGTGTTAGGTTTGGAGGAGACCAACCTGTCTACATCAACATCATTAGAGACCCCGTCAACCGGTTCTTATCTAACTATTTTTTCCGTCGCTTTGGAGACTGGAGAGGGGAACAAAATCACATGATCCGCACCCCCAGCATGAGGCAGGAGGAGCGCTACCTGGTAAGTCCTGTTGCATGCAAAAGGTGGTCTCCCCACTGCCTGAGGAGGGGCCCCTCCACCGCCTGAGGAGGGGCCCCTCCACCAGGGAAGGCTCACTGTTCCCTTCCCAGGCCTTCTCCTTGGTGCCTCCATGGAGCGTGGCGCAGAGAGGGTGCTTCCGCAGGAAGGAGGTCTTGGTGAGAGAAACTGGTTCCGGGTGACCCAGATCCTAATGAACATTTCCTCAAATGATTTTCTGATTTTGCTTTGCTCAGTTGTCTTTAGTGCTAGGTTTTGGGACCCAGAGCGGAAACAGTCTTTCCTAAGGAGTCCAGACTAGCACTGTCGTGCTTAAGAAGAACAAAGGTGTTGGGGGGTGTCTGTCAGAGGGCGGCAGAGCCCCTTCTTGTCCCTCAGCCCATTCAGTTCCCATGACCACTCTGGGAGGGGGAGGTGTTTTCAGATGAGGACCCTGAGATTCCAAAGGTTGTGGGATTTGCCACAGTCACCTCTCAGGTAAGGGCACAACCGCGACCGACTGTTTCCGGGTTTCCTGCCTTCACAGTCTGGGTTCTTTCCACCACAGCGCGATAGAACCCTGTCATTGCACCAGTAATTGTTTGCTTTCTCTGGACTTGTTTTGGGACCCTCAGCTCCATAAGGGATGTTAGTCTTGAGCCCAGTAATTATTTCCTCAGCACAGAGGTTGGTAACAAAAATGGAGGGCGAAGTTGCGCGTCTTCCTTTCAGCACTAGAACGAAAGGTACATTTCCCATCCCTGTGTCGAGAAACACGTACTGAGGAGCTGACAGCCTGGTGCCCAGGAGGCTGAAGTCCTGGTCTCTGTGTCTGAGAGAGCCCTTGGGGTTCACCCGGACCCATCCTGGGCTGTGTTGTTGGGCACAAGCAGGAAAGAAGGAAAGTGCTGAGGATCAGTCAGAGGTGTTGTTCCCAAAGCTGGGAAATCGCCCAGAGCCGAGGCCACTGCTGATGCGCCCTCAGCAGCAGCCTTGCTGCTGGAGAAAAGCACCGAATCTCGGGGCCACGGCCAGGATGGCTGCTTCCTCATCTCATTTTAAAAACATAATGGACGCGGATGTTCAGAGGCTGGGAGCATTTGGGGATGATGTCCCCTCAGTGTCACATTCGTGTTTTCAAATCCATGATTAGAGTAGAGAAAACTGAGATAAGAGAAGTTAGTGTCTCAGCCAGGGCAAGACGACTACACCAGACCCATGGCTTTCCACTCACCTTCAGTATTTGATCAACTACCTAAGGCTTCAGTGAAATATTTTGATGATTTTATTTCTATTTTTATTTTCTTTCTTTGATGATATATTTTAAAAGTGGCTTTTCCTTTTTTTTATTTTTATTTTTTGGTGGCGAAACCCTAATCTATTTCTTTATAGATTATGAGGCCGGGTGCAGTGGCTCACGCCTGTAATCCCAGCACTTTGGGAGGCCGAAGCAGGTGCATCACTTGAGGCCAGGAGATCGAGAGCAGCCTGGCCAACATGGTGAAAACCTGTCTTTATTAAAAATACAAAAATTAGCCGAGTGTGGTGGCGCACGCCTGTGATCCCAGCTACTTGGGAGGCTGAGGCAGGAGAATCCCTTGAATCCAGGAGGCAGAGGTTGCAGTGAGCCGAGATTGTGCTACTGCACTCCAGCCTAGGTGCCAGAGTGAGACTCCATCTCAAATAATAATAATAATAATAATAAATAAATAAAATAAAAAAACTATAGCTTATGAATATGACTATATGATTTTTAGTTGGTGAGACGTGTATTCAGAGTATAGAAACACTACAAGAATAATGCCTTCTCTAATTATCTTTATTATTTGTTTTGGATCTTGATTAATATATCTGTATGTTCTTTTAAAAACAGCATACGTTCCATTTAATCCAGATAATTTTTTAATAGTTCTGATTCAATCCTCATGCTAAGAAAGTTAGAACCAAAGGATAACAGAAAATGCCAAAAAAACAGCGATACGGAAACACATCGTATGAACACTACTCTTCAAATATTAATGTAAGAGTTGAGAGGAATTCTCTAGCTTTTTCCACTCTGTCAAGCTTCTGTTGCCATCCTGTAAATCATTTCATATAATGTAGTTTTCACACACTCACACAAATAATAAGCTGCAATCATTAGAGAGAAAGGTGGCAAATGTGAGGGGAAAAAATTATGGTTTGGAGTTTCCATTTGTACATTTGTGTTTTTATTTTGAGACAGTCTTGCTCTGTTGTCCAGGCTGGAGCGCAGTGGCAAGATCTCTGCTCACTGCAACCTCCACCTCCAGGGTTCAAGCGATTCTCCTGCTTCAGCCTCCCCAGTAGCTAGGACTACAGGTCCTTCCCACCACGCCTGGTTAATTTTTGTATTTTTAGCAGAGGCAGAGTTTCACCATGTTGGCCAGGCTGGTCTCGAACTCCTGACCTAAAATGATCCACCCACCTCAGCCTCCCAAAGTGCTGAGATTACAGGTGTGAGCCACCATGCCCAGCCTGGTTTGGAGTTTTTTTAAAAAGGTCATAAAATACTGAAAGTTGGTATTTGGGGCAAGTGTTATATTTTTGAAGAGCTGGTAACTGCCTTTATTATGTGACTTGAGAGATTGTAGAGAGATTTCCCTGCCTGGAATTCTGCCCTTAGAACTTTGTAGGGGCCCCTTTCCAAATGTAAGCACTGTGGTCGGGAACGGTCTATGTCAGATGAGGTCATCAGATCGATCCTTGGCAAAGCCCCAGCAGGAAAGCACTGGGCTCCCCAAAGCAGCACAGCTGAAACTTGGGGGGCTCAGATTCAAGAGAAGAGATCCTGGTGGTGGGGGGGGGAGGGGTGTTCCCTTCATGATCTGATTCCAGCCTGACCTGGTTAGAAGGCTGTCTTCTTGTTCAAAGGATAGTTTGTTTATTTGGAAGAAGATGGTCTATTGCCTTTTTTTAATAGCTGAAACTTTTAATTCCATCTCCTTGGTCCCATTAGACCCTTGAAATAAAATTGCTCCCTTTCAGAAGAGTCTGTCCTCATTTTGGCAAAGCCTGGGTAGTCAGTTGTTTGACTCAAAAGAGGGTGTTGTTTGTGTCTCAGCGGGGCACAGGCAGCTGTGAGGAGCCCACTGTCCCCTCCTTGCAGGCCACCCCTCCCCTCGGAGGCCCTTCCCTGCACACCGCATGCCCACAGGGTCTTGGTTGCTGGCCTGAAATAGGTCTGCTGATTTACCACGTCGTTCCAGATCTCAGTGCTCTAAAGCCCCTTGCTTTATCCCATTGCCAAAAATCGGGCAGTTCTGCCCCTGGCCCTGAGCCTCACAGAGCTGCTTAGCATACAGCTGGGAGCGGCCAGCGCCTGCCTCCGAGCCTGCTCTGAGGATGAAATAATATCATCTTGTGAGGCAGGGTGGTTTGGAAGAAAATGGAAAGGGTAAAGGAATCCTAGGATTTGCAGGAACCCCAAAGAGGATGAGGACTCTCTCATTTTGCGGGTGTGGGAACGGGCCTGGGATTCGGGGTGGGGTAAAGTCCCTGCCAGGAGGAGAATCCAGACCTCCTGATTCCACTTTGGTGCTGTTTGCCCACTCAGACCTTACGTTTTACTTCCTGAAGGGTAAAGGGAGAAGAGGACTGGGCCGAGTCACATGCTTTTGAAGCAGAATCATTTGATGTAACATCGTCTCTCCATCTTTACAAAGACATCGCTGTTACAGCAATTTGTTTTCAAATATTCAAGCATCTCATAGCTATACCTTATTTTCTGTGAACAACTAGCTTTTCTCAAACTTTCTATATCTTTCCAAACTCTTCTTCCTTTGCATTTCCTGGAAAATCATTTTTAAATAAATTAGTGCTCGCATAGATGCAAGTTCAACTTCTAGCAGCCATACTGTGAAAAGGCAGTTGTCTTAGGCTCATTTCTTTTTGTCCAGAGCTGGAAACTCCCCAGCGTGGAGGTGGCTGCCTGCTTTTTGGGGGTGGGGGTCCTCTGAACCCAGGCACACTTGGACACATCCCAGCACCTGAGACTCTTCTCCAGCTCATGTCCAGCCTCCTTTATTTCCAGGGTAGGGAAATACCTGGCACACAGACCATATTTAATGAAAGAATGAATGATGGAAAGCTTTTTCTAAGGAAGAGCAACTGTTGTCATCTCCAGATGAGGGAGAGCATCTTATTCCTGCTGAAGCCACTCCCTTTTCCAATCTTGAAGCTTCCATGAAAGTGGATTTCTTATGCTGTCATTTTCACCCTGCTGGTTACACGTCAAGTTCTCAAAAATGTCAAATTGGGCTCCTGCCTTAACCATTATTGCCACTTCACTAGGCCATCCTCCATTTGAAGAATAGGAAGAGAAGGGAGAAAATCTTCCCAGAGAGAACACTGCCTCTGTGACACTGTTTATTCGGCTTGGCTATAAAGTGTGGAAAGTAATGATGTTTAAAAGAAAAGATGTGTAATTTACAGCTTCTTAATTCATAAAGAATTCAGTGAATCATGTTGGCCCTGTTGGATTCTGGAGAAGTCTGAAAATTGGCCAGAGTCAGCAAAGGTTTTTAGAAAGCTATGCATTTTAATCTACTTGAAAGTTCTGGACTCTGAATGTCCTTTAACTTTGAAAGTATACATATGAAATACCAGTGTGTGGAAATTTCCACTCTGTCCCGACCAGCTGAGACTGTCCTGTGAGTGAAAGAAACCTCAGCCATTGCCTCTATTTCTAAGGCATTGTTTTTCTTATGAAGAAGGGCTTTGGATTGTCTGCTTTTTAAGTTTTTCAGTAAATATCTATGTTTTCCAAATCCGTGAAGGTAAGAAAGTTACGCTCTTGGTCTTCAACTAGTTCAAATTTAGCTTCCAATTGTAGGCTGAGCCAGGGGCCTAAGATAAGGTGTATTTATATTCCCTTCTCAGCTGCCTTAGCTGGGTGACTTGGCCTGGGATTTAGCCTCTGTGAACCTTGCTTGTCTCATCTGTACAATGGGACCATATTACCTACTTTGCCTGCATTACAGGGTTGTTGGGAGAGTCTATTGAGCATTCTACACAGAAGTGCTTTGGAAGCTAAAACTCTCCAGAACACATTTCAGTATTGATGCTCCCACCCCCTTGGCTCCGTTACTGGCTCCACATGACCTAAAGGGGCCATTTTTCCTACAGACCTGGAGCTCCTCTGCTCAGGGAGTCCATAGGGGCTGCCGTTTTCCTGGGGCTCAGGACATACTGGGTCCTGAACCCTCAGGTCTGCTTCTGCTGTGGTCTCAAATTGCCTCCCTAGATTCCTTCCCCCGGGAACCTGTTTCTAAGGAAACTACTTCTCTTTGTGTTCCCAACAGCTGGAGATGTGTTTTGATCCCAGCCCGCTGGCATACATTTGTCCTGTGTTTATTTACTTGGAAACCTAAGCTCCTGTAGGCCCTGGGTTGGAAAGTCATATACTCGCGCACTCTCCCCCTCCGAGGAGTAACGAGAAAGGCACGCCAGAGCCGAGTGCTCCGCCAGGCTGATGCAAGCCATCCAGGAGCATGGAGGACCAGGAAGCCCCAGCCTCAGAGATAACGCTGTGAAACACATTTGTCCTGGGTGTATCTAAAGCAAGAGTCACAGGTGTTTTTAGGACCAAAGGCCACTTCTGGGGGTTAGCAAGACCTGAGGGTATCCCTGGGAGTTTCAGGCAAACAGAAAACAAGATGGGTGAAGGAGGGGGCAAGGGAGGAGAGAAGGGACCAACAAAGGGATTTTGGAGCTAGAATAGAATGCTACCCCCTGCCACCTGTGCTACCACCAAACAGCAGCCATGTGTGTAGTGTGTAGCGGGTTAGCGTGCTTTGCCTCATGTTAGGGCGTCCGCCCTCACAGCCTCTCCTGGTGTAGGTATGAGCACTCTTCATTCCCCTCTTATGAACCAGGATGGCGATCCCAGAGAGGCTGAGTGATGGTTAAGATCAAACCACAAATAAGGGGAACTTGCATGAGGCTACCTGAATTACAGGGGCTTACAATTCACCCAGCTTGCCTCTATCAGGAGCCAGGGGGCAGGAGAACTGTGGGAATGAAGACAAAAGGATTGAAGGCCAGTGAAGACTAGGAAACGAATGCCAGGCAGAGCCAGGCCGCATGGGAAGCACATAAACCACAGCACAGCTAAGCCACATGGGAACTAGAAGTTGTTGAGACCTAGAGCCACTTCCAGCACCCGAGTGTCAGTGCCCAGGCTGCCCAGGGGTTCTCAGTTCTCTTCAGCCATCTTCAAAGACACCAAGGTGGGTTGAGCCCCTCTTATGTTTCACACCTCTCCTTCTACCATCTCATTCCTCTAGCCCAGCTGGAAAGGGCTTTCCTCTTTTATGGACTTATGTCATTAGATTGGGCTGACCCAGATAATCCAGCATAGTGTCCCCTCTCAAGGTCTGTAACCTTACTCACATTTGCAAAGTCCCTTTTGCCATACTAGGTAACATACTCACAGGTCCCAGGGATTAGGATATGGACACCTTCGACGTCCATTATTTTGCCTACCACAGTGTCACCAAGGACTACTTAGCAGGAGGCAGAGGGGACTGTGGAGGGGACGTGGGTGTGACAGACATTGTGACACTTGGCTATGCCACTTATAAGTGCTTGCCACTGTGCATTCTACTATGCAGTGGCACCAAATCATGGCTTTCCTGACCCTAGTCTGCAAAATTAAGTGGCCAGTCATACATTTTGTTTTTTCTTCTACTAGTGACTCATCCACCCATCCATCCATCATTCATTCATTCACTCAATAAACATTGATTTAGTACTTTCTGTGGTAGGAGCTATGGTAGGAACTGGAAATAAAATGTTGAGCTAAAATAGACACTGTCAGTCCTCATGGAGCTCACAGACTTCCAGGAAGACAGGCATTCATCCCAAAACCACACAGATGTGTGTGAAATAGTGGCTGCATCACATCCTACATGTAGGACGTAGACTGCGTCCTACAATGCAGAGACATGGCGCTGTCCAGGCATTGAATGGGGCAGTTGTCAAGTCTGGAAGTCAGAGAAGTGTTGGTTGAGCTATATCTGAAGGGAAAGAGGAGAAGGAAGAACACCCAGGCGTAGGGAACATAAAAAGCCCTGTGGCAGAAGGGAACACAGTGAGCACGGAGGAGGAACCAGGGAAGCTGAAGCAGGGTCAGCTGAGGAAGAAAGGAAAGAGCTGAGTCCAGTGATGTGGGCAGGCAGGTGATGGGCCCCATAGAGCCTCCCAGACCCTCTTAAAGATCCCTGGGGAGGCACTAAAGGACTTAAAAGAGGCATGTTTACAGGACATCCTGAATCTTTTACATTTTGTGGGAGGAATCACTTTGGCTACAATATACAGAGTAGAGAAGGGCTTCAAGTCGATGCAGATAGACCAGCTAGATAGATCAGAGGCTACCGCAGTGATCCAAGTGCAGGATAAACCAAGGAGCAAGTTTTTATGGGACATCAACCATGTGCAAAGAGCAGCTCCAGGTGGGGTCAGGGGCAGCAATGAGGGAGCAATTACAAAGACATTGAAGACTCATCGCTGTGCTTCCAGTTGCTTGCCACCTAGTTAGCAACAGAAGACCCAAACTTGAAAAGCTTAATACCAACTAGGAGAGAGATATTAATAATAGCTCAGTGCAGCCATATAGGACTTGTCATTGGCTGGGATGTGTTAAATTAGCAATCTGAAATTTACGGGGAGGAATGAAACCAGCAAGAGTTGGGGTTGTTGGGAGCGGCTTCCCAGAAATGGAGAGGCGGACAGAGGAGAGGTGGGTGCTGTCTTTAGGGGTAGAAGCAGATGCAGCAGAAGTAAGGCTCTGGGGACAGCAGGAGGGGACTGTTCCAAGTGAAGTGACACTTTAGAAAGTGTGTAAAAGCCTGAGAGCAAGAGGCTCACTCTATGGTGAACCGCCTATTTGGCAGGAGCAGAGGGCTTAGGGAGGTGAGGAGCTTGGGTACAGTAAAGTGTTTCTCCAGATGTCCCAGTTGTGGGGGAAGCAACGCTGCTCTGATGGCTGCCAAGGCAGGTTTGCCTGACCTGCTGTCTCCACACAAGGTCCCATCAGGAGCACGCACCGCAAGGGCCGCCAGAGCACAGCCAGGTGCATCCGCCGGCCACCTGTCAGCTGAGCTCATCTGCTATGAGCCCCGCCCCTCGCTGTGAGTCAGCAGAGCTGCTGCAGCTGTGTTCTGCCGCTGGCGCTCAGCGCTGCGCCCCTACTGGGGCAGGTGGCTAACATTTAGTAAGGCGGTGGTTCTCAGCCTTGGCCACTTGTGGAGGCTTTAAAAACTACTGATGCCCGGGTCCCACACCCGAAAGTTCTAGTTTAATAGGTCTAGGGTGCAGCCTGGGCTTTGGGATTTTTTTTTTTTTTTTAAAGCTTCAGAAGTGACGCCAACGTGTAGCTGAGGTTGAGAACTGCTGAGGAATTAACAACACATCCGTTCCTGACTGCATTAGCAGGAGCTGTTTTCACTGAGAGAAGCACCCCCCTGAATGCCTTATGGAAGCTTACCTTACCCTCTGCCCATTTGGAAAAACCTGTATTTGCCCTCCCCTTAGACATTTTTATTTGTTAGGCTTTTCATTGGCATATGCGAATAAAAGTCATTAAAGAGGTTTGATGGTATAGTGCAATATTATGTGTTGTATTTATGAATAATCTATATGTCTTACGTCAGACTTTCTTCTAAAGTTGAAGTAAATAATATTTATTATCCAGAAACCAAGGCGTGCATTATACTATGCATTTCAGATCTCACTTTAGGAAGCCATGCTTTAGACAGTAAAACAGAATGAGCACTTTGATGAACAAAATATTTTAGCATATGGACATCTTTTTATTTTGGTTGACAAGGCACTTGGAGTCCATTGCCATCTCTTCAAAGAAACATGTGACATTCTTTAAATGCAGGCCAATTCATACAAAGACATGTAAATGCTAAATTAAAAGATGTGGGTGAGTAGAACTACATTTTAAATGCAGTCAGGAAATGTTCTCTGAATGCAGTCAGAGGGCTTGCTATTGAAAGAAGCTATGGGATGAAGTTTTATGTAAAGCAAAAAACTAATGGCTCCATTTAACTGTTAAAATTTTGAATTTTATACCCTACACTTATTTTTGCAGAAGTTGGCATGCCTCTATAGTTGTCCTCAATTGCTTTGCCATTGGTAATATTTTTTTCTCTGCCCACCTGTTTTACATACACAGTATAAATTCCCCAAAGGCTGAATGACCTCCAAACGTGTTCTTCAAAATATTTTGCAAAGTCTGAAGACAGGAAAAGTAAGTGTAAAACATCTAAGAGATTTGTTGGAATCTCAGCTTGAATTCTAATTGCGAGTACTTATGAAAATGTCAATATTAACATGAAATAGCTGGCAGGTTTTCTAATAAATGTAAATTGAATTAGATCGTGTGTAATTGGAAAAATACTTGCTTCACTCAGGCTTCTCAAAACAAGACTCAGGATTTGTTAGCTGCGGCAGCCTTGCCCTCTAATGGCTGGAAGTTGAAGGACAAGACTAAAATACTTTTGACTATAAGGAGGATGGAAACTAAGAAGAGGGAATGTCTGACCATTTGTCACCATATTGAGGGCTTCTTCCCAAAGCATGGGGCATGATGTCGATGTTAGCATGAGCTTATTATTAAAACAAGGTGGGTAGGTGGGGAGCCAAGGCCATGCTAAGTATGTTGGAGTTTCGGAATAAGCTTGGATAGAAACACGTATTATAGATGCCTAATCTCCTGAAATGCAGTTAAAAGTTCAAACTTGCCTTATAATATTAAAAAAAAATACCTGAACAAGTTATACAATAAATAATCTAGCCTGGACATTGTGATGGTCTGGTTTATAGTCATTGAGATTTGCTAAGCACATGTAACAAACAACTTTTGTTCCCTTTTCTGATTGACCAATGAGTGTTTCAGACAGAGTAGAAATGATACCAGTAAAAGTGGTTTGGCAGGAATTTCATAAGAAGTTTTATTTCATCCCATGTGCTTTCTGGGAAAGCAGCCAGGAATAAATGGAACAGGTGGGGGCTTAACTGGCTACAAAATCACACAGCCTCTAGAACAAACCACTTTTTCTCTGATCCTAAACCCATGCAGGTATTCACAGTTGAATGAAAGAATTTTAACCAAAGCTTACTCAATTTCATGACAAGCAAAGCTTTTAAAACACCAATCTGCAAAAAAAAAAAAAAAAAAAAAAAAAAAAAAAAAAAAGCTTGTTCAGCCACCCCCTACTCCCACCCCACATTCATACCCAGAAAACCGTATGTGTTGGGTTTACTTTGAGCTTTAGATTAAGGTAGGGAGGATTGACATCTGTATGTGGAGTCTTATTATTTGAGAATGTATTTTGCCTTTCCATTTGCTCAGAAATTCTCTTATATCTCTCCAGGGTTTTAAAGTTTTCTTCATTTAGATCTTGCACAGTTCTTAAGTTGATTTCTAGATATTTGGTTTGTTGTTGCAATTTTACATATTATTACTGTTACTAATTTCTATATATTATCTTTAACCCAGTCACCTTAGTGAGTAAATTCCGTTTGTCAAGAAATTTTTACAAATTATTTTCAGTTTACCAGATAAAATTATATCCCCAGGTGATAATTTCATCTTTCTTTTTTCTAGTTTTTATAACTCTTACCCATTTGTTTTTGTTGTGTCTCTAGAATAGTGTTAAATATAATGTTGATAAAAATGACCCAGCAATCCCATTACTGGGTATATAGCCAAAGGATTATACATCACATACATTTTATAGTATATAGTCTTTATATATGTTGTAAAGACACATGCACATGTATGTTTATTGGAGCATTGTTTACAATAGCAAAGACTTGGAACTAACCCAAATGCCCATCAATGACAGACTGGATAAAGAAAACGTGGCACATATACACCATGGAATACTATGCAGCCATATAAAAGGATGAGCTCATGTCATTTGCAGGGACATGGATGAAGCTGGAAACCATCATCCTCAGCAAACTAACACAGGAACAGAAAACCAAACACTGCATGTTCTCACTCATAAGTGGGAGTTGAACAATGAGAACACATGGACAGAGGGAGGGGAACATCACACACCGGGGCCTGTCAGGGGATGGAGGGAAAGGGGAGGGAGAGCATTAGGACAAATACCTAGTTCATGCAGGGCTTAAAACCTAGATGACAGGTTGATACGTGCAGCAAACCACCACGGGACATGTATACCTGTGTAACAAACCTGCACGTTCAGCATATGTATTCCAGATACATAAGGAAAAATTAAAAAAAAAAATTGGTTTCTCATAGAAGTCAGATAATTGAAGTAAAAGTTAAATTGCTAATTGCCAAATTTCGCTCATTTCTACTTTTATTTTACTAGAGTATGATGTCTAGGATCCAGATCCCTTGGGATTTCATTTCAGGGAGAATATAAGCAGCATCAGTCTCAACAACTAGTAATAGAAAAACCTAAGGAAAAAGACAAAGACTATCACATTAACACCCCTCAGGCCCGCATCCACCTGTAACCTACGTGTCCTTTTTGATAACCCACCACTGCCAGAGTGGCTTCATTCTCAACCACCTGTGTCACCAGAGTAAATTCAAGTATGTCCTTTCTTGAGGTTTCTGGACTGGATGTTGTCTTGTGTCCTTTCCCATGGGTGTGGTTTCCCTGGCAGTCAGTTCCTCAGTGACCACATTTAACAAATTGTAATAAATACAGACTAGAACCATAATTCACAGTTTTGCAATACAAAGGAAAGATGAAAAACAACTGGAGGCTTAAAGTCATGTGAGGCACCCATTTTATTTTGCTTTAATTATGACAGCAGATGTAAAATTGAATTGCTCCAAGCCTAGGTGGTCTTTGGCTAGGGCTCATTCACCTCTGACACACAGACCTCACATCTCCCTGACTTCTGTTGAAGAAGTACTGGGAAGGTCTTTGAATTGACCCTGAGCACACTTGACATTGGAAAAGGGAGAAATCTTTGACTAAGACCCTGTACTTTGAGCAATTTTCAGTCCATCCATTCAGCTACAAATGTAGAAGCAAATATACCAAGATCCTTGAAAAGAATGTTGATGTTTGATTGCACGATGTTTCTCTTTAAAGTTTTGGCCTTGAGAACTTCAAAGTGATGACACTGTGCTTCCTGCCATGCCCACTCTTAGCTCTGTGTGGTCAGTAAGCAGCGACTCTTATTTTTCTTTTATTTTTGGAAACTAAGTTGGAGTGAGGGAATAAACCCCCTCACTTGAATTGTTTTGGCTTAAGATGTATCTGAGATTTTAACTTTGTTATTTCCAGCTGCTTCCTTCATTAAATTTAGGTCATTAATTTCGTAAATCAGCATATGCCTTTTACTTTTATGTGCAAAGCCCAGGTGTTAAAGCTCGAGTAACTCTTTGTTTGGAATGGTGGGTTTCGTATCTGGCCTATCCCACACGGGCTCATTGTGTCTCACAATATTTCTTTCCTTCCCTAAGTCCTTTGGTCCTTCATCTTTATCAAGGACTCACAGTCTCTCTTGGGTATCTGATAAGAGTTTGTACAGTCAGTTTCATACATCTTGCCTAATCTATTTTTGTCCAATATGATTGCTTGTTACTTAAAACTTTTGAATAACCTACATATATCACCTATATACCATGCTCCTGATTTTTTAAAAAGAGTTATTTCTTTAATCTAGTCAGTCCAATTGGCTATGAAACTCTTTTTATTTTTTCTTTAGAATGTCTCTCAGATGTTTCCATCTTCTCTCCACGGCTGCTGCCAACACCACAGTCTTTAACTTTTTTCAACTCTCCCATGCCTCCTAACTGCTCTCCTCAAATTCCAGACACTCTCCCTCTCTTTCAACTTGCATAGTGCTGCCAGATTAGCCTCCCAAAGCGGCACTTCACATCATATCGTTTAATTTCTTGCTCAAGAAGCTTGGTGACTTTTGCCCACTGTGGTGAATTCTACACCTTCTCTGGCTTTCGAGGCTCTTAACAATCTGGACCTATCCTGCCAGCCCTGACATATTGCTTTCCCAAATAAACGCTAATCCAACCAAGCTTCTGACATCATCTTTCAGAAAAAGCTCATCCTCATCTCTATTCTTGTCCTTATGCTGATACCCTAAGTTGAAAGGCCTTTTTTGTCTTTTTCTTTTTTTTTTTTTGAGATAGGATCTTCCTCTGTTGCCTAGGTTGGAGTGCAGTGGTTGGGATCTCAGCTTGCTGCAGCCTCTACCTCCCGGGTTCAAGCCATCCTCCTGCCTCAGTCTCCCAAGTAGCTGGGACTACAGGCACAAGCCACCAGGCCTGACTAATTTTTGTAATTTTTTTTTGTAGAAATGAGGTCTCACTGTGTTGCCCAGGCTGGTCTCAAACTCCTAAAAGCTCAAGTGATCCTCCCACCTAGGCCTCCCAAAGTGCTGGGATTATAGGCATGAGTCACTGCACCTGGCCTGCAAGACCACCTTTGTCTTTTTTCTCTCCACCTTCTATCCATCGTTCAAATTCTCATCTGCAGTCTCTCATGATCCCAGCCTTTGAGATGTTCTCCTTTTTCTAGAATTCCAGTTGCCCATGTGCTTTACCCCATTTCTTTTCCCTGAAGTCACACTATATTCCAGGTACTGTTTAGCACTAGAATCCTCCACTTAATCCTCACAATGATCTTATGAAAAGGTGTGACTGTGATCTTAGAGTTGAGAATCCTGATGCTCAGAGAGGTTAAGTAACTGGCCTAGAGTGAAGCCGCCTCCCTTAAGTGATAGAACCAGGATGCTCACCCAGGCAGACAGGCTTCAGAAGCCTTGTTTTTAACCACTATGCCAAACTGCTTCTTTTTGTCCTATGTGACACTCTCGTTGATTCCTTAGTCCTTCCCAGCCTGACTGTCAGCTCCTGAAGGGCAGGTGCCATCTTCACTGCTTTATTTACGTCCTATTGCCTCCATGGAGCTTATCGCATAGGAAGGTCTTAGAATTTGCTGCATGTGGGCAGGGAACTTTCCTGTCTTTTTCACCTGTACTTCTTCAGCACCTAGACACACACACAGGATCTGACACATAATAAGTGCTCAAAAATTATTAGCTCAGTAAATGACTAAGTGCATACATATTGATTGATTCACAGTTTGAAAAATATATGATCACATCAGTGCATCCTTTGCATATTTTTCATTCATATAAATTTGCATATCTGTATTTTCTGTGCAAGCATCTCTGGTGCCTCTGGGTCACTGCTGTTGATTAAGCTGGACACGTCTTTCTAGACTATAAAATGGATATGTCTTTATCTGTTTGTGCTGCTGTAACAAAATACCTGACACTGGTAATTTATAAAGAAAAGAAATTTCTTTCTCACAGTTCTGGAGACTGCAAAGTCCAAGATCGAAGTGCCAGCAGGTTCAGTTGTCTGGTGAGGGCTTCTGTCTGCTTCTAAGATGGTTCTTCTGGAGGAGAAGCATGCTATGTCTTCACACTGAAGAAGGCAGAAGGGCAAGCGAGTGAACTCCCTCCGTCAAGCCTTTTTTTTTTTTTTTTTTTTTTTTTTGAGACAGAGTCTTACACTGTCGCCCAGGCTAGAATGCCATGGTGCAATTTTGGCTCACTGCAACCTCTGCATCCTGGGTTCAAGTGATTCTCCTGCCTCAGCCCTCCAAGTAGCTGGGGCTACAGGCATGCACCACCACACCCGGCTAATTTTTTTTATTTTTAGTAGAGTTGCAGTTGCTCCATGTTGGCCAGGCTGGTCTCGAACACCTGACCTCAAATGATCCACCCAACTCGGCCTCCCAAAGTGCTGGGATTACTGGCATGAGCCACCACACCCAACCTGTCAAGCCCTTTTGTAAGGCCATCTAGTCCCATTCACAAGGGAAGAGACCCCATGGCCCAATCACCTCTTAAAGGCCCACCTCCTAATACTATCACATTGGCAACACCTGAGTTCTGGAGCAACCACATTGAAACCATAGTAGGATGCTTTATTATCCTCAGCAAACTTAATCGTTGCTTGTTCAATCTTACAGTTTCTACCCAGGGCACAGAGGGTTTCAGAGTACATCACTCCATTATAGCTGATGAAATTAAGCTGCACCAGTTTACTCAAACTAATACATTATCATCAAAAAGAAACACTTCTGTTATGCTTAGCAGCTTTAACAGTGCTTTTAAACTTGAGGTTTATGAGCACTTGCTTTTAGATACTAATAATTACAGGTAAGTAAAATGTTGTCATTAGTCCAACAGATCTTCAGAGTTTAATCTTCAAAAACGTTTCCTTTTCCTGGGAAAGCTCTTCTAAACTGGGGCAAGATATTATTTGTTTCATTCCCTGTACCTAAAACTACCTGGTTTTCCCTTTTTAATCCAGTATTGATTTAAATGTTTTTGATAAAAGACACCTCATCTAATTCTCTCTAAATGTTATTAGAGAAAGTCAGGTTTCTGCAGAGCACAGTCTGTATTTAATTTATTTGCAAAGCCATATTGAGCTTTTTAAGATTCAGTTTTTGATTTAAGATTCAGTTTTTGAATTTTAAGATTCAGTCAAAATAATTTTACATTACGGTATCAGTTAACACCAAGTTTTCAAAGGGCTTTTTGCTTTAAAAAACCCAAAACACCTCATTAAGTCAACCGTCTTCCAAGAATGTGCTATTCGCCAAGATGGCCTTATTAGTCCCGTTTTGCAAGTGACAAAGCTGTGGCAAGAAACAATTAAACATCTTACCAGTGGCTCTTGGAATGGAGTCTTACTGTGTAGGCCCTTGACCTGTGAGCCGACCATCATTGGCACAGTAGAAGAGGAGGCTAGGAACAAGGCAGGAATGAAAACAATCAGAAGCAAGAAGCCAAATGGAAGAACAGGATTTGTCATCAAGGTCTTTTAACATGGGATCCCATGGAGTTGATAAAAGGAAAAAAAAAAATCATACCTCAATTAGTTATAATATTTCAAGGCAGAAAAGAAACATACAGGTTATCTCATCTCAGCCAGTCATTTGAGTTGTTACGGCTGGGGCAGGAGGGTTGGAAATGCCACACAGAGTTAACCCCTGCTATCATGCTGCCAGCAAAGGCTGAGCCCTATGGGGTGTTTACCAGGAAAAGTGAATGTAGGAAATAAAATGTCAAGAACAAATTTGTGAAGTACAAGAATGTCTGAAAAGAGTGTATGTTAAGTTCTGAAACAAAATGATAAAACCCAGAAGTGACAGCTGTTTCCTAAACTTTTCCAATCTGTTGTTCACCAATCTACTTCTGAAGATGGCCTAGTGCAACCTCATTCCTGTCCAGAAAAGGAGGACGTAGTCTTCAAGGTGACCAAATCACCATAGGAGACCCTATCACCACCACCCCCACATCACACAGTGTACACATGCATGTGTACAAACACTCACATGCTAATATCGATGCCAGTGACTGAAATTTGAGTTGTTCTTTTTTTAAAAAAATTAAACTGTTCTTCCTGGGTTCTTTCCTTTAAATATAAATAAACCTGGTGGGTCTGACATTTTGTTACCAACATCTTTTCAGGAACCTACCCATCTGCAACCGATTATTATGTACATCATGTGCATAAATGTTTAGACTACTTAGATTCTGATATGGTCAATTTCTTCATTCTTCCTTTCAACAAATGCACAGCACCTACTCTGTAGCCAGCCCTTTAGCGGATGTTGAGAATGGACTAATGAAAAACACAGATGTGGTTCTAACCCTCCCAGAGTATATAATCTATCAGGGAAAACAGACATTAAACAAGTATTGGGAGAGATGATCAGGCTGTAGGAACAATATGTGCATAGGTCAAGGGTCCCAGGTACTGCAAGAATCTCATATGGATGAGAACAGGGGTGTGATATGAAAGCTGGAGAGGTGGGCAATAGATCAATCATCAAAGCCCTTAAAAAGATAATCTAAATATTTGAAGCTTTATGCTAAAGACAATAAAAAGTCCTAGACATCATGACATGATAGGATTTGCATTTATTTATTTTTAATTAATTTGTTTTTTAGAGATGGGGTCTCACTCTGTCTTGCAGGCTGGAGTGCAGTGGCACAATCATAGCTCACTGCAGCCTCAAACCCCTGGGCTCAAGCAATCCTCCCACCTCAGGCTCCCAAGTAGCTCGGGCTACAGGTGTGCACCACTCCAGCTAATGGGGCATTGCTATGTTTCCTAGGCTGGTCCTGACTCCTGGCCTTGAGCCATCTTCCTGCCTTGGCCTCCCAAAGTGCTGGGATTACAGGCATGAGCCACTGCACTCAGCCAAGATTTTCATTTAGAATCTTATGCAAGGGGAAGATGTTTGGAGTAGAGCAAAATAAACTGTTTTGGTTTGGAATAGGATTGTCATGGTACATGAGACCAAGAGGAATGGATAGATTAAGCAAGACATGTCTATGTAATAAGATCAAAAATTGTTTCATGAGTAATTGGCTATGGAGCTAAAGGATGAAGAGGCGTTCAGGATAATTCTAGGTTTCTAGTTGGAGTAAGCTGATGCAAGGTACTGCTGAGGGTAGGGAATAAAGGGACAGATGTGCAGGAAAAATACATTCTGCTTTGGATATGCTGAGTTTCAGGTGCTTGAAGTACATATGAATGGAGATATCCAGCAGGCAGAAAAGTGGGCTGTGCTGAATATGTGGAATTGGAAGTTATCAGTGTTCAAAGAGAGGGTAATCAATCTACTAAAATATTCTGTGAAGGTTGAGATCATGTCTGGAACAATGTTGGTGCTCAGTAATTATCTGCTGAAGTTGTTGAATTAGAGCCATGGTGTGTGTATCAGGGATGAGGATAAAAGAGCCCGGAGTCACCCATTTTTTAGCACCAATTGAGGACTTTGAAGCAAAACAACAATAACAAACAAACAAAAAACTGAACAAGAGTCCCAGGAAGAGTACAATATAGAGATGTGGTGGTGTCAGAGAATCAGAGGAAAAAAGTTCTGAGAGGTTCATGACTGTCAGAAGCTTCAAGGAAGAATATCTAAAATGAGAATAGGAAGCGTAACCATTAGATTTCTACTAATCTTGGCAAGAGCAGTTTCCATTTAGTGACAAGGGTAGAAGCAAGATGGATATGCATATGAGGCAAGAAAGATGTGGAAAAAGTGAAGATGGTGGTGGGTAAGTCTGGTCTGCGTTGGCCTGGTGAGGCATGCAGAGGTATACGCGGGTGGTAAGGATTGTCACATTCTCTTTCAGGATCACTTACCAAAGGAAGAGGTTGGTCCTCAGAACCTAAAGGGCAAGGAGATTCCACATTACTCTTCTTTTAAAAAATAAATACTATTGAGCACATACCATATATACAACCTAAAGGGCTCCTTCAAGATGCAGATACCAAGATGAAATTGGATGTGCAAGAGATTGATTGGGGGAAATGCCTGTGAAGGGAAAAGGAGGCAGGAAGAGCCATCGGACCCATAGTAGATCTGATTCCTATTGGGTAAGGAGAGCCTCAGAACACAGTGTAGTTTTATGAAAGTTTCAGACAGGCCAAGGGGAAGTTGTCAGCCAAAGTCATTCATCAGAGGAGTCCTGTGTGTTGCAGGAATGGGCCTGCCTTAGACAACTTGTCACACTAGTCACTGCCTGATATTAGCCTACGGGAAGCATGGCCTTGGCACAAATGACGTGATAAAATCAGAACAAAGCAGCTGGGACCATTGGTTACTTACTCGTCCAGCAGCGGGAGAGATTCATGGCTGCCACACATATAATACCTCATTTAATTCTTACAGCATCCCCCTAAGATTGATATTATTATACCTGTTTTGCAGATGAGATGCCAAGGATTACAGAGGTTAAGTAACTTGCCTCAGTTCATACCACTAGTAAGTAACAGTCTGGATTTCAGCTAGTGGTGTGTTAGAGCTGGCTCAGATTAATTGAGTCAATTTTTAAATTTTTAGGAATTGCGCTAGTCAGTTGATACGAAGATGGTAGCTTGAAAATTTGGCCATGTAGGAGTATTTACACCATGGAAATCTACATATGCTACACATCAGGCCTTCGTTTGTTTGCTTGTTTCTGAAAAGATGGTTGTTATGCATTTGCCAGTACACCATTGATTTGAAGCCAGGTCATCTGACGCTACGGCCGACTCTCCATCCTCTGTGCTACACACAATTGGCTTCGTGATTCCCCGACACATTTCTGATGCAAAAAATTCCTGAAACCACCCACCTCCTCGGAATCCCTGTGGAGAGCTTGCCATGCCATGTGTTTTGCTTTTCCCTGCATTGCCGTCATCATCATTTTTATGTCTCCCTACCTGGATAGAAAGTTCCTCAAGGACAGAGAGTGCAATCACTTTATGCTCCCTGTCTTTGCAGTGTCTTGCACACCACACTGCTCAGTAACTATTCACTGTTGAAGGTGATGCTGATTGATATACATCATCACCCTACTGGTGGTTAAGGATTGGTAACATCTACAAAATAATACAAAAGAGTGTGCTTCATACAGTTGTATCTTTCTGAATCTTACATTTTATAATGGCAGACACTATTGGAAAAACGTGTTTTAACCTCAAGATGACCGTTTAAGAGAACTGTGACATCCATTACAGCCCAGGGATCTGGTTGATGTGCTTCCTGCCCACTCCCACCCACAAACCAGGAGATACTTTAATTACTTGCCTCCCTGGCCACTCTCAGTTTATTGGGAAATTGTTTATCCTCCCAGCTTGCCTAGAAAATGAAATATGCATGCTGCTTGGAAGCAGGGAGGTATGCAGAAGCTTCCAGATCTCCAGGCTCTTCTCTCACTGTGTCTTGGGGCCTGAGAGCTTAGCTCTGCAAAGAACAACCCAGGAAGGGTCAGGATGGACAGGGCGCTGCAGTCTCTGCACCAAGTGGTGTGCCCTACATGGCCCTGAGACTTCAGAAGACTCGGGTCTTAGGCTCACTTCAGACTGTGTAACGTGAATAACTAAAAAAAAATATTTCTACTTCATATGAATAAGCTGCAGAAGAATTTGTGCCTTGAAGCTTCCTTCCAGATGAAAAAGTGGGTCTCATGAAAAGAACGCTTGCCTTCAAGAAAAGCTCTTTAAAATCTTTTGACATGGCAAAAGAATCTGTAACTTGCCACTTGTACATCACTTCCAAAAATGTTTCTTCCTTCTGAATTCATTTTAAAAATTTTGTTTCAGGACCCACTGTGTGACAGGCACATTTTCCACCATTTGGGAAACATCAGTGAATAGAATGAGAATTCCTACGGCCATGACACTAACACTGCAGTGACATCGGTAGCTCCAAAACTCTTGATCTTCTTCATCATATGTTTTCATTCATCAGACGTGTATTCATTCAGCCAGACAGACATGGGCATCTACTTTGTGCCAAGCTCGTGGTGAGGGCTACGGCTTCAAAAACAAGATATGGACTATGCTCTCAAGGAATTGTCTAAGGAGAGAGGCACACACAACTAGGGTTCTAACATCAGAGCTTTATCTAGGAGCACCACCAGAGGTGTGGGGAGCTCGTGTCTGTGAGGCTTCCTGGAGGAGGTGTCACCTGAGTTGAGTCTTGCATGATGAGTACAAGGTCCAAGCAGAGAGGGTATAACTTGAAATAGCTTGATACAGAGGAGGAACTAAAGGCAGTGAAGGGTGCTGTGGTATCAAGTTTGAGGCAGGAGGTAGCAAGAACTGAAATTTGACATTGAACAGTTAGGCAGAGCCTGCATCATGCATCAATTACCTGGTTTACTCCCTTTATTCAAAAAACAGGCTAGGTGCAGTGGCTCATGCTGTAAGTCCAGCACTTTGGGAGATCAAGGTGGGTGAATCACTTGAGGCCAGGAGTTTGAGACCAGCCTGGCTAACATGGCGAAACCCTGTCTCTACTAAAAATACAAACGTTAGCCCAGCATGGTGGTGTGTGCCTGTAGTCCCAGCTACTCGGGAGGCTGAGGCACAAGAATTGCTTGAACTCGGGAGGTGGAGGTTGCAGTTAGCCAAGATCACATTACTGTACTCCAGCCTGGGCAACAGAGAAAGACCCTGTCTCAAAAAAAAAAAAAAAAAAAAACAACAACAACAAAAAAACCACAAAACAAACAAAAAAAAAACAATAGCAACACCTATAACCACAATCATCTTTCTTCTGGTGTTCTCCAAAAGATAGGCAGGAAGGCAGATGAAGATGTTTCCCTGGTCTCTAACCTGAAGCTGTAGATACCTACAACATGTAATACTGTCCCACACTCCCCACCTCTTCCCAACCACACGTCAGTCCACTCCACTTCATTTCCAAGTCCACCCTTCAAAGTAGACTTCACCTATTCCCAAGGATGCAGTTCCTTCTCTCCTCCTCCTCCTTGTCCTCTGCTCCTGTTAATTCACTGACCCACTGGGCAGCAACTCCAAGTCTGTCACTCTCTCCCACCCTTATTCCAATGCTCCTGTGCCAACAAGGAGTGACCCAAGCAATGAGCTTTACAGTCAGCATCTGCTTCTTCTGGAATGGCCCTTCTCAGAAAGGTAGGGACCTCATCCATCCTTCCTCAGCCAGTAAAAATGAGAAAATAGAGGTTCAAAGGCTTTGAAAACACAAGAGGCACATAATTCAGTGTTTTTATTATTATCACTTGAGGCCTCTAGACTTCTGAAGAAGCTACTTCTGGTCTGTGAGAACTTCATGAAGGTGGAATTATTTGACTTCAGTAAAGGCCCCCCCAAATGAAAACCTTGATTAAAAAGTTTAAAAATTCAAAAGGAATGGTGAAGGAAGGGAAGAACTGAGAATGAATTATTAAGAGGTTGGAAATTTCAGAGCCTTCCTTGTTGAAGAAGGTGGCTGAGCCCCAGAAGAAATCCAAGTCCTGAATTTCTATTACTTCTAACAAACTGCATTAGCATGTTACCAACACTTATAAACTGACTTAAACGAAGACTAGGGCATTAAATTAAAAAGTAAACCATGAGACTGTTACCAAAATAAAAGGAAAACGAGGGATTTGCCTTTGTCCTTGTTCAGAGAAACTGAAAACAAACTTGAATTGCATTAACAGAAGTATCTGTTCTACCAACTGCAAAAGTGCCAAAGGAGATAATATAGGTCCCCAACTCCGTCATGAGTCCTTCCAGGTGAACAGAGACCTTGTTAACTTAAGGCAATTGCATTCAGTCTCCCAAGAAGGGAGGCTATAAAACTGAGGAGCCAAAGCTAATCCAGTCCTTTCCCGTTCTAATTAAAGAGGCTGAAGGGCCTGTCTCACCTAACACTGTCTCATCTTCATGCCGCTTCCTCAAATAAAGGAGTCAGTGAGAAGTTACCAATTCACATGGTAAATGACAAACTCTCCTGAGTTTTTTGGATAATCGAATGAGTTTTCCTTTGTTCGTTCCATCCCTCCCCGTTTGGAATTGAGATGGAAGAATGTCTAAGTCAGTGAAAATCCAACTAAAGAAACATTGGCCTCTTTGTGGAGAAATCTCACATTTAAGTACAAAAAAAATTAAGCGTATAGGGGAAGAAAGTTCAAAGACTTTTGCTTCCTTTGTTCTTTTAAATATTTTATTTGGAGTTCAGCATTACAGTCAGGACAACCCACAGTAAGAAAACCAGGCTTTCATATAAAAATTACTGAAAGGTGCTATACACCAGCATACTTTTATATCTACCATATTTTTATATTCTTTATATCTTTTTAAAATATTTATTTGGTGTGGCAGATTTATGGTAGCTTTTTATTGTCCTCTTTTTGCTTGGCCATATTTTATATAATAAACAGGAACTGATTTTATAATAAAAGTATTTGAAGACAAAGAATAAGATTTGATGCCATGAGATCTTTCTTTCTTTTAAATCCAAATAGTTAAACAGATCAACCTATGAAGAGTGAGAAGCCAAAGGAAATGTTTCATGATAAGGTAACTAGATGGTATTTTTCCATTTAGCTACTTGACCTCTTTCACGTGACACCAGTGTGTTTTCCTGGATAAAATTACAATCCCAGATATTCAGACGTTCATATTCATATTTTCCATCTTAGCCTACGAAAGCTTTACTTTGGGGATTTTGCAGAAAATTCTGGCTTGTGTTTCAGTCATATGCCTTTTCTCTGTGGAAGCCAGCAGGAAATAGTAGCAGATCCTGACAATCCTCAGACGTCCCAGGAAAAGTGCAAAGAGGCTCGGCATTAATTGATTAAGAGGTTCTTTTAAAGCGCAACTTCTTTCTAAAACTACTCACATTAAATCATGAGACTAGCTGCAAACTACAATATTTATAAGAGACATAAATATTGAAAAATACAGTGACACTCTCCTAGGAGCAGGAACTAGGAGTGGAAAGAGCAGTGTTCCACGTAGACTCAGTAAGACTTGGAAGCTGATCGTATCTATTCATTCACTCAAGAAAATATTGGCTAAGCGTCTCCTGTGGGCTGGCACTCTCCTAAGCCCTGGAACAGGAGTGAACAAGGGAGACAAAGCCCCACCTGTCATGGAGCTGACATTCTAGTGAGGTGAGGCAGGTAGTAAACAGGCAGATAATTAATATATATCAGGTGGTGATCAAAAGCTAAGAAAAATAAGGTAAGAGGACAAGGAGTAACTGTGGATGCTATTTATGTCAAGAATCAAAAGTTTGTTCTGTGGCAGGTGTTCTCTATATGGGGTCCACAGGTCCCCACAAAAAGTTCATGGGTAAATTACAGAGGATCTCTGCATGATAGTGGCAAAAAATGCATCATAGTTTTACCAACTGAACGTTTCCTTCATTTTTGAATGTAGGCAACAAACAACGGCACTATTAACAGTACCTATCATGCCACCAGTAGAATTCATAGATTTTTTTTAATTTTAATTTTTATTATACTTTACATTCTAGGGTACATGTGCACAATGTGCAGGTTTGTTACATATGTATACATGTGCCATGTTGGTGTGCTGCACCCGTTAACTCATCATTTACATTAGGTGTATCTCCTAATGCTATCCCTCCCCCCTCCCCCCACCCCACAATGGCCCCGGTGTGTGATGTTCCCCACCCTGTGTCCAAGTGTTCTCATTGTTCAGTTCCCACCTATGGAATTCATAGATATTTTATATCAACTATTACTGGAGATGTCTTCTTGCATCAATGTCATGGTAGATATTAGACCCATTGACAAATCTTGTCATTCAATACATTGAACAAGCATATATATTACTTATCACAATGTTGTAGTATTTTGATAAATAATTCAATAGATTAGGTCTCCTTTGTAGTCCTGTTTATTATATACATTTAAGCATATTGCCCTGAAAAATGAATCCTTAGACTACATCAAACTCCCAGGAGGTCAGTAGCAGAAGTGCTTTATGCAGACTTCCCATACCGCTTCACACAATATTAAAAATATGAGTACTCAGGGGTTGACATTTAGAACAATCAATGATTTTTACTGCTCCATCAAGAACATCCTTAAGATAAACTGGTGTTTTTATTGTCGTGAGTGTGGTGGTGAAGAACACAATGGCGTGTGGAACTGTTTGGTCCACTGTCTGCATTCTTGTGAATGAGCCAGCTGTTTATGATCATAGCTTTGCTCCATCCTCACAAATGTCAACACCATCAAAAGGGCAAAGAACACCTTAGGATTCTTATGAAAACCACTTGGTTCTCGTGGACCCCTTAAAGAGTTTTAGAGTCCCGAGGCTGGTCGCGGTGACACACACCTGTAATCCCAGCACTTTGGGAGGCCGAGGAGGGCAGATCACGAGGTCAGGAGATCGAGACCTTCCTGGCTAAAACGGTGAAACCCTGTCTCTACTAAAAAAACAAAAAAATTAGCCGGGCGTCGTGGCAGGACCTGTAGTCCCAGCTACTCATGAGGCTGAGGCAGGAGAATGGCGTGAACCTGGGGGGCGGAGCTTGCAGTGAGCCAAGATCGCGCTACAGCACTCCAGCCTGGGCGAGAGAGCGAGACTCCGTCTCAAAAAAAAAAAAAAAAAAAAGTTTTAGAGTCCTGCCGGGGGGGGTCTGTGGACCTCACTTTGAGAACCACTGTGCTAGATTAAATGGCAAATACAGATTCCTTTAAGCACTTGGACCACCCAGAGGACTCTATTTGCATGAAAATTTGTTGGTGGTGGTTGTAGTTTTGCTGTCCAACTCTTTGAAATTGAAGTTTTAACCAAGCGTTTAAGGGAGAATTTTAAAAATCTCAGTAGAAAATAATATTCTGTTGACTATTTTTCATGGCCCCAGAGACCTAGCATGAGAATACAGGTCAGGAAATACATTTTACAGCAGGAGCACATGGATGGCCCCTGCTCAAGGAAAGAAATAACCAATACTTGAGGGAATCTTAACCTCTTTTGTGTCATGAACCTCTTTAGCAGTCTAGTGAAGTCTACAGACCTCTTCTCAGAATGTTTTTAAATGCATATCATAAAATACTTAGGATTACAAAGAAAACAAATTATATTGAAATACACTTCTATCCACAGACCCCTTTGGGCGGCTCAGCATCCAAGGCTAATAACCACTTGCTTCCTTCAATCCCAACTGGCAAGGAGGAGCACCAAACTAGGCGACATTTGTTTCTTAGTGCATTTGTTTCTAGGTCAGTTAACATCTTAAATGCCCAAATTCTGAATATCAGTAAGTTCGATTTCTACGTCTAACAAGGCCAGGGCAAAAAAGTGGAATAAGAAGAATGAGTTTCTCCTGAGCCTTCCATCAGACCTAGTGGCACATGTCACCAGCTAAATACACAATCTTCCTAAAGGAGGGTGGCCCTGGGCTGGGGGCCAGGAAGATCTTGGGCACCATCTGCATAATAGTCTAGTACCGTCGAGAATTCTCCAGTGGGAGTTTCTAAAAGTTTGGTTACTCTTTTTGAAAAAAAGAAAAATTGTTTTATATTGAAACTTTATTTTTCTCTGTTTTTTAAAACAAACTAGCACCCTTAGACTTATTATACTTGGAGAAACTGTCTAGACCCCAGTGCTAAAAGTTAAGGATAAAAGAATTTAGAGACTCATGTGACTTACTAAAGTATAAAACCAATAACAAGCTGATACCGTTTGTATATTTGTCCCCACCCAAATCTCATTTTGAATTGTAATCCCCAGTATTGGAGGTGGGGCCTGGTGGGAAGTGATCGGATCATCGACGCAAGTTTTTCATGAATGGTTTGGCAGCATCCCCTTGGTGCTGACCTCATGATAGTGAGTGAGTTCTCAGGAGATCTGGCCTTTTAAAAGCTCCCCTGACTCTCACTTGCTCCTGCTTTTGCCATGTGATGTGGCTGCTCCTACTTCACCTTCAGCCATGATTGGAAGCTTCCTGAGGCCTCCCTAGAAGCTGAGCAGATGCCAGCACCATGCATGTTGGCCAGGCTGGTCTCAAACTCCTGGCCTCAAGTGATCCGCCTGCCTTGGCCTCCCAAAGTTCTGGGACTCCAGGTATGAGCCACTGTGCCCAGCCTCGGTCCTGTCCTTATTTTAGAGGTAAGAAACCTGATGCTCAAAAAGATGGAGTGCTTCACCCATTGTGACTCAGCAGCTAGCACGGAAGCAAGACCCAAACCCAGATCATCTGATGGCTAAGCCAGGGTTTTCTTCTCTATTCCACAGATATGTTCTGTGTTCTGGTTGCATTACAAACACTGCTTGTTCCTTATCTACCAGCATTATCCTTGTTGGAAACATGGTACGGCAGATTATAAAATCTTATTTTGAAGTGGCTATGACTAAAGACAATGGGGCATAAATCAGTTACCTGTGGGTCACATGTGACCTGCAGATGTGTTTTGTTTCATATATGGGTTTTGTTTTTGTTTGAGTACCAACATTTAAGAATTAAGAGATCTCACACAAAGATCCAAATTCAAATTTCTAGCTTCTCTTGAGAGGTGAGAATACTGGGCAACCCTGGGACAAATTTTGTGTGGCAGAGACTGGCTGGAGCTGAACAGCATCTGCCCCCTGGAGACAGGGCATGTGCATTCCTAGTTTGCCCTGAGTTTCTTCACCCCTCAGTGTCTGCAGGCACAGGGCCCTATTTGTGCATTCACATGACCTGGCAGGCACCTGTGGGCATTGATATTTGCTGTCCGAGCTCTGGAGCGTGTATTCAGCAGGGCATGGGGGCAGAGTGGGGACAGACTGCACACAACACAGTGCCCAGCAGATGTTGGGAACCCAGTAAGAGCAGCATTGAAGGATGCTACATTCACTGAGTGTTATACCTTGAGTGTTGAAAGTGTTTATCTCAGTCAGCATAGAGAACTGATTCTTCCACTCTCTGGCGTTGAAAACTGTTCCTGATAAGACAGAGGAAGAGAAAGAGCCCCCTCCTAAATATTATATGTTTAATCGGATTTGTTGTTGTTGTTGTTGTTGTTGTTGTTTCTGAGACAGGATCTCACTTTGTCACCAGGCTGGAGTGCAGTGGCATGATCTTGGCTCACTGCAGCCTCTGCCTCCCAGGTTCAAGTGATTCTCCTGCCTCAGCCTTCCAAGTAGCTGGGACTACAGGCCTGTTTAATCAGTTTTTCACCAGGAAGACTGCTTTTCCTCCTTCAGATTCTTTCTCTTGTGTGTCTAAATGATAAATATAGTTCTACATTTACTCTGTGGAATTGATCTCTTCATCATCAGAATAATGAACATATTTTAACTTGAGTGTATATTTGCTTTTCTTTGGCTTTGGTTCTCAACTTGACGAAAGATAGATCTGGGAAATTCTGTTTCAGTAGTTCTTCATTTCAGTACTTATGTGTGTAGAAGTTATTCTAGTGACTTGAATTTTTTGTGTGTTTATAGAGCCTTAATCTGATTCATGGGTAGTTAACCTGAAAAGGGGAGGGAATATCAATACGAGAAAGGAAAGAGTAATAAGAGAAAAAAAAATGCTATTATAACACAGCCTTTATTTTTTATGTTTTTAATTAGAATTTTTATTTTAGATTCAGATTGTATATGTGGAGGTTTGTTGCAAGGCTGTATTGCATGATGATGCTGTTTGAGCTTCTGTTGATCTTGGCGCCAGATAATGAACACAGTACCCAACAGGAAGTTTTGCAGCCTTTGCTCTCTCCCTCCCTGCTTTTGGAGTCGCCGTGTCTGTTCTCATCTTCAGAGGATATGAACTGGGGTTTATGTTGGTTCACTAAATATATATATCCTAAGATGTACCTACATATAATAAAAATAGAGAACATTCTATAAGGAAGCTGTGAGAGAAATCTCAAATACCAGCATAATAAAGGGGCTTGATTTTATAGCTTTTTTTCTTGGATTCCATGTAGTCATGTTTTATTTTAGAAGAGAAAGAATCCAGGAAGCAGGGCCAATGAAAGGGTCAGAAATGAGATCTCTAAACAAACTTAGGATGGAAAATTATAAAGGTCTGAGGATTCCTAACGAACCTGACCCACTGAAAAAACAGTCCAAGAAGCTTTATAATAGAGTGAGAAAGGTGGAAAATGAATGAGTGAATGAATGAATGAAAAAAATGAATTAGAAAAAGGGAAAATGAAGGCAGGAAAAAATTGAGCTTCCTTACAGAATGTTCTCTAATATTTTTATTATATGCAGCTATGTTTTAGGATATATACATTTAGTGAACCAACGTAAACCCCGGTTCATATCCTCTGAAGATGAGAACAGACACTGGGGAACACACTATACTAACTGTCATTTATTTTTTCTGGGATTTTTTTGTTTGCTTTTTATGACATTATGGAAAATTTTAAATATTCACAAAAGAGAATAGTCCAGTGAAGCTCCATTTCACAGACAATTCTTATCACTCATGATACTAGGATATTAAGAAACCGAAGTTCCCTGTTAATTTAAAATAATTATTTTATTTAGGTTCAGCATCTCTTTATTGAACTTATTATGAGTTCTTAATGACCTTCTAAGTCGGGATTATGAAGCCACAGAAAGGAGAAGCTGTGGGCCGGCCTAAAAAAAAAATCCACAAACATGCTGTTTATACCCTAGATAGCCAGAGGTTGAAAGTGTGACTTTTGTGGTTTGTTTTGCATTCTTAAGCCAAAACTATTAGACTATTGGATGTGAAAGAAAACGAAATTCTGAACCTCTTCAGCTAAGAAGGCAAAATAATTAAAATTCTGAGGCTAAGACAGTTTCTGTGGCTTTTCAAAACTTGTGTGGCCCAAAGGGGCCATAAATAACTTTTATGGTATAAATCCCTTAAAGAACATTCTTGGTTTCCCAAGAATTCCTGCCATTCTTACAGTCACAAAGCTTCATGTTGGCTGGGAAGATGTTTGAGCTTGAGTTTTCTGTTCAGTACTGCCTCCAGGAAGTACCAAACTGTGGAAACGTGGACTATGCTTTGGGCTTATAACAGGTGAAATGAACAGATTTGAGGTGAATGATTCTTTTCTCTCTAACTCATAATTCAACTTTTCACCAAAATCTGCAGTATTCCTTCTGATCTCTGGCCTACATTTTATAGACACCTTTTCCTTCTGGTATTACATGCAGAGCACAAAAAAGTTAAAATATATTTCCATGATTATTTTAAGCTTGAGAATAGCAAAATTGTAGCTCCCATAGGATGCACTGGCAGTGCATTCATATAATATCACACTGCCCCTCCTAGAGAAAACTCACAATGGTGATCTCTCCATTTTCTATGTGGCTAAGTAGGGGGTAGGGATGCGGGCCCATCCATAAACCTGACCTCCTGCTTATTTTAAGAATTTCATCAGCATCTCAAGATGAGTCAATATTAGCAGGAGAGATAGTCCCATTGACTGTATGCTTCAGAATATAATCAGCGCAGCCCCTTATAGGCTAAGGCTGCTGCCATGTGTGTGCAGGTCTGAATGCAGCAAGCAGCATAGCACTGCAGCCCAGGTGGCTGGTGCATGCCTGGTTAACCAAGGCAGCACTTACAGCACTCACAGCAGTCAGCCAGTGGCAGAGATCCAGCCATGTGGCTCCTTCTGGGCTGTAGAGATGAGAATCACAGACAACCAAGATGCAAAATCCCAAAGTCATTATTCCTCTAAGTGGAGCCCACATCTGGAATGCACCTTTTCCAGCAGGGAGTAGTTTATAGGTCATTTAATGTCATTTCAGTCATGCAGATATCTAGTAAGAAAAAGCATCAACAATGATATATCTTTATCTATATGATCACTGAAGTACTTTTTGTTCAAAATTTAATGGTACTTGTATTCTGGACTTCACTGGTGAAATTTTTATGATGTTGTTTATTGAAAAACAGTAGTATCATCTGAAACCTTTTATTAGACACCCAGACTCCCATGGCGATTTGCTAGGCATAGCATAATTCAAATAAAAATTTCATTATCTTTGAAGACCACTTTTTTTTTTTGAGACGGAGTCTGGCTCTGTCACCCAGGCTGGAGTGCGGTGGCGCGATCTCGGCTCACTGCAAGCTCCGCCTCCCGGGTTCACGCCATTCTCCTGCCTCAGCCTCTCCGAGTAGCTGGGACTACAGGCGCCCGCCACCACGCCCGGCTAATTTTTTTGTATTTTTAGTAGAGACGGGGTTTCACCGTGGTCTCGATCTCCTGACCTCGTGATCCGCCCGCCTCGGCCTCCCAAAGTGCTGGGATTACAAGCGTGAGCCACCGCGCCTGGCCGACCACTTTTAGAAACTATAATAGAACACCTATCTGGCACTAGGTGGATACCATAATACAGAGAAGCAAATCTTCTAGGTTAGAATATAAATCTAATACAGAAAATGTAGAACAAAGATTATAACTTTTTATATTCATGGCATACGTCAAATATTGGAACTTTTGGCAACATGCAACACTAATAATAGACTCAAAGCAACACCATTAAGACAAAGTCACTGCTATGATGTAACAGTGTCTCACAGGGTCTGTAAGAAGAACCCGCAGGAATAATGCTGTTTGATGTCTGACTCAAACTGTGCATTGCCCTTTACCCTCCGACATACAGAGCAAAAATGATTACGTTTCACTAAACATATGACCTTGCTTTGGCACAGACTTGACATCTTACCCAACTTCTTTCCTCTGACTTAGCAAGTTTCACTCCTTACACCCCAGGTTATCCATGCCTTTACACTCAGCATTTCCTCTGATAGACCTCACTGTAGCAAAGAAGCATGAATAGCCCATACAGGGCTCCCAATCAAGATGGTATAGTGAGTTCACACTCTCTTGATCCCAAATATATTGTAATGATTGATAAAATATAAAAAGGGGAAATCCAAAGGATTTACCAGCTTTATTATAAAATAAGAACATCGTCATGCATGGAGGAATTCCTGAGTGGTGAGCAATGATGAATCCACAGGCCAGCTGGGCTCTGGTCCAGAATCCAGTAGTGGCAGCCAGGAATAGGACAAGGTAAAGGAGACTAGAAGTGTCCTGGCTAACAAGAGGGCCAGACCAGGCTCAGTGCTTTAAACCAAGGCCTGGGGTAAGAAGCCACACTTCCCCTCACTTTCCAAGGAAAGGAAGTTAAATGTAGCAACTGCTCATCTTCTGCCTGGAACTATGCCTTTATAAGAGGCTAGAGATGTACAGAGGTGGAAAAACAAAACCACAAACTCACAAGTAAGAAGTGAACCAAACTATTTGTTCCTTTATAAGCAAATGTGTAATATTCTCATTGCTGTCATAAGATGGGAAGTAAAACCAAGACCTGATTCTGGACTGAGGACCCAGGAGTCCAGATGGTAGTAGCCACAAAACCACTAGAGTAAGACAGAGGGTGAGAAGGAGGAAGAAAGAGAGACAGGGAGAGGAGAGAGGCAGCAGAGAGAGGAAGGAGACAGAGACAGATTATGAGTTTCCCACCCAAAATGAGCCTACAGACCATACATTCTAAGGAACATGGAAAAAAAAATCCAATACCAAGAAACGCAGGCAGCAAAATCTAGTATTGGAATATGAATACACTCCAGATGGCTTTAAGGAACGACCTGACAAAGTCTTTAAAATAAATGTGCCTAGGATATTTGAAAAGACAAAAGAATGAATAGCTTCCATTTAAAAAGAGCAGAAAATTGTAAGAGAGACATGAAACAAGGACATGAGGATATCTTTAAAATAATTAAGTAAAATGAAAAATATGGTTATTGAAGTAAAAATTTAAGAAATAAATTCTAAACTAAAGTTAAAGGGACTATTAATTAATTTAGAAAATATTCAAGAGGAATTCACCAAGAATGCAATTCAGAAAGAGATAGATAGAGCAGTTAAGAGATATGGAAAAAATATTGTAAAGTTTCAATAGGCATCTAATAGGAGATCCAGAAAAAAGAGAATAGAAAAATGTTATGGAAGAAATATTTGAAGCAATTAAAGGACAAAATATTCTAAAATTGGAGATGTGATTTTTTTTTTTTTTTTTTTTTTGAGACAGAGTTTTGCTCTGTTGCACAGGCTGGAGTGCAGTGGCAGGATCTGGACCCACTGCAAGCTCCACCTCCCAGGTTCATGCCATTCTCCTGCCTCAGCCTCCTGAGTAGCTGGGACTGCAGGCACCCACCACCACACCTGGCTAATTTTTTTGTATTTTTAGTAGAGACAGGGTTTTACCATGTTAGCCAGGATGGTCTTGATCTCCTGACCTCGGATTTGCCTGCTTTGGCCTCCCAAAGTGCTGGGATTATAGGCATGAGCCACTGTGCCTGGCCTGGAGATGTGATCCTTCATACTAAAAGTACACTGGGAGTACTGCACAGAATAAACAAACTTAAATATTCACACAGGTATTTTAGCGTGAAACTGAAGATAACAAGGAAAAGGAAGCAAAGCAGATGACCAATGAAAGAATCATAATTAGGCTCATAGCAGACTTCTTGTCAGCAACAATAGATATCAGATGACAGTACAGTAATATCTTCAAAGTGTTGAGGTAAAAAAATTGCGAACCTGGAATTTTATACCCAGCTAAACAATCATTCATTCCACTGACCTTTTTCAGACACAGAAAGAGAGTTTCCTACTTACTGAGTTCATTAAAAGCATTATTAAAAGATGAATTATGGGGGAAATTAAGGTACAAGGGCATAAAAAGCAACAGTAAACAGAGCTGTTGAGTAAAACATGTTAGTAAAATGAGTTGAATATTGTTAAAAGTTGTTTGTATGTTAAAAAAAGATTACAATTAGGCAACTTTAAAAAGAAGAGGTGAGTGGTGTTTAATGGATAAAGTTGCTAAAATTCATCTCAGATTTGGAGGAATATAAGAAAACCAAATTACTTCATGCTTTATTAGAAAAAATTTAGTCAAGTTTGAATGTTAAAAAAAATTTAATGACTTTTCCATTTGCTCATCTTTCTCACCATCTATTTACAAATGAATTTTTAAAATTCTGGGCCCTTCCTCAGACTCTCTCAGTAATGAAAGATAGTATCTTAAGCTCCTTTGTTATTTTTATTTTCTTAAATTGTAAGAGTCATCCATGTGTTTGAAAAAAAAAAATCTTAGAATGTTAAAAAAAATGTAAGGGTAAAATGTAATCCTTAGATTCTAAAGCAGTAGAGGACAGGGAAGGGATATTATTAAAAACTCTATTAAACCAACAGAAGACATGAAAAGAAAAAAGATGCAGGAAAAAAATAGCAAATTTTAAAAAACGCAACGTAAGATGCAGAAATAAATCTAAGTATTTTAATCTCACTAAAAGTAAATGATTAAATTAATTTATTAAAAATAGAGAGGTTCATTTACTAAAAGTAGAGGCTGAAAATAATGAGACTGGGGAGAGTTACCAGTTAAAAACTAAATAAATTTAGTGTAGAAATAATAATATGACACATTTTTATTTTTACTTTTTATTTATTTATTTTTTGAGATGGTGTCTCACTCTGTCATCCAGGCTGGAATGCAGTGGTGCAATCTCGGCTCACTGCAGCCTCTGCCTCCCGGGTTCAAGCAATTCTCCTGTCTCAGTCTCTGGAGAAGCTGGGACTACAGGTGCACACCACCACGCCCAGCTAATTTTTGTATTTTTAGTAGAGATGGGGTTTCACCATATTAGTCAGGCTGGTCTTGAACTCCTGACCTCAGGTAATCCACCTGCCTCAGCGTCCCAAAGTGCTGGGATTACAGGCGTGAGCCACTGCGCCTGGCCATATGACACATTTTAATATAAGGCAAAGGCATTAATTTTAAAAAATCATAAAAATAATGAGAACTACCAAGAAGATATTCTATATAAGTATTAGCATAGTTACACATTATAAACTACAAATAAAGGAAAATCCAGTTGTTCATCAGCCGCTTAAAGCCAGAGTGCTTACTGTGATGCCTTATGTACAGTAGATGCCTTAATTCATAATGTCATTAAAGAATCTTGGCATTCATTTGTTGGAGATTCCAGCTTGAATTATTTAAACACAACAAGCAAATCATTTTGAACTACCCTAAATTAAGAATCTCTGAAATAAAATTTCAGTAAACCATATCATGGCATGATTGAACTATGGCATATGGAACTATGCCTTTATAGAAGGCCTTTAAACTGTATTAGAATAGTATGGTTGAAAACTTAAAGTTAGAATCCCAAGTGAAGTTTGCCTTGCGTTTCATTTCTAATCAATGGCATTAAAGATAATAATAGCTCTCTCCCACCCCTTTTTCCTCAGTATTCAACTAACTACTGGATTCAGTCCTTATAATTTATGGTTATGTAAAATTTGTGCCCAAAAATTTTTGCCAAAATATTTTAAGGTCATTTTGATGTCCAATTTGTTAAAAAAAAAAAAAAATTAAGGTACCTAGTGGTTTTATAAGTAATTCCCAATGGGGCTAACCTTTGCTGAAGGACATTCTTTGTGCTAAGGTTTCGGACATCACAGACAGAAGGAAAATGATTGTTAGCCAAAAACACTATAATGGTGAGAACTAGTGACTGATAATGTATTCCACTTTTACCTTTGAAAATGTTTGTACAAAACTGGGTTGGGCCCAGTGGTTTTTCACTAAAATCTGTAGACTTTTATTCGCCTAATAAAATTACCACATAACCTGGCAAAATTCTGCGTATTTGGCAGCTCTTCCTGCCCTGGAGCCTGGAAGAGCATTGAATCTGCAGGTGTGGCTTTTAGAAGGTTCAGAAGGTGGAATTAGGGAAGCCAGCCCAGCACCCAACCTGTGTGCCTTCCTGAAGGCCAGGCTGGTGTCCCCAGCACTTAATAGACTCACAGGGCCTCTATTCATTCCCAACAGATAATGACAACTAAAATAATCAAGGAATTGACATGCTTTGCTGGAAATGCCTGATCATGACACTATAGACTGAATTACAGCAACTTAAATTTGTTTCTAATAAATGATGCCATGTTTTTAAAAGATATTTTTGGCACTTAGAAAACAGATCATAGTATTTAATGCTATTGAATGTAGTATTTAATGTATTGAATATAGTATTTAATAGAACATAGTATTTAATGCAATTGGACACACAAAAAACCTACTCTTCCCCTTGTTAACATGGATGTGGTAGCTCCCTCTTTGAAGGTAAAGTGGGCAGAGGAATAGAATTGTCAACAGCTGGACTGCAGAAGGGAGAGGAAGAGGAAAACGGTTTTCTCACGTTTTTGTTTTTTCCACAAGGTGCTCTTTAATCTTGGGAGCCAGCAGTCATGACCCAGTTACTGAGATCAGACTTCCTGGACCTGCTCATATAGAGAAGTGGGGAGCAGTGTAAGAGCCGGATGTCCACACTGAGGCAGGCAGAACACAGAGTGGCAGTGGGCAAGTTGAAGCAGCAATGACCTGAGGAAGGGCCCATGGTGCCCCAGGAAAGGGCCCCAAATCCAGGATTAGGTAACATAAAAGTTCATGCTAATAACCGGACCTGGTGACTGGCTTGATATTCACAAGCAAGACTCTATTCCATTGGAGGTAGTACCTAGCGAAAGCAAATCAGACCACCCTCTTCTAGAATCTACATGAACCAGGAGTACTGAGCAAGCTTCTAAGACAGAGGCTCAGATACAGGCAGCAAAACATGGCTTCAGTTAAGAAATGGAGGACCAGGTGGGCCCAAATCTCAGAAACAAGGAAGAAGTACAATGGGCAGAACTAGGGCACAGGAATAGGGTCATGCTAGCTGATCACGTGCCTTTTGTGCGTATGTGAGAGACGGGGTGTCACTCTGTTGCCCAGGCCGGAATGCAGTAGTGTGATCACAGCTCACTGCAGCCTCGACCTCCGGGGTCAAGTGATCCTCCCATCTCAACCTCCTGAGTAGCTGGGACTACAGTAGGCATGAACCACTATACCTCCAGCTGATTGTTTTTTAACTTTTTTGTAGAGACAACTTTTTGTTGCCCAGGCTGGTGATCAGATGTCTTGAGCCTCAGCATGCTGGCCTAGAGCAATGATTCTCAGATCTAGAACCTTTATATCAGATGAAGCCTTACAGAGAACCCAATATGTAAACCTAGGCAAAGCAGAGCTCTTCTGGCTTGGGTAGGGCAGGAGGTCTTGGAGCCCTGCCCATCCAGCACCTCCCCAACAGACCCTCTGTGTATGTTGACGTTTCCTTTTACTGGAACTCCTTATATCCCTCTCTTCTGGGTCCAGGATTAGCCATAGAATTAGAGAGGGTTGAGCGGCCCTGGCTGTAGAGGAAAGAAGACTCCAGAAGCTGGAGAAGAATTCAGGATCTGACAGGAAGTTCAAGGTGACCTCTGGGAGCCTTCTGATCAGACAAAGGGCACACAACCTGAGCAATGTCTCTCTGCCTCTCACCAAATTGACAGTGGGCCCGAACTTTGCTCATTTAATGAGATAGAATTAGTAAAGTCTCCAGTGTACTTTTCATTCCTTCTACAAGCTTTTACTGAATAAAATGATTGGTATTCAATAAAGGTTAGTCCCTTCCTTCTTCTCTCCCTCCCTCTCTCCACCACCATTAGACCTCATGTCTTAAAGGACTGATTTCCACTAAAATGCAAAATTTCTTGGAAGCACATTGAGCTTGATAACTTATTTATTTATTCTTCTGTGTGCATTAATTTATGAAATCATTTCCACCAGACACCTAGCTGAGAGCCATGTTTGATGGATGGGAATCAGAGAAGAAAGACAGAGAGAGCCCCAGATGACCGAGGGATGAAAGGCCCTCAAGAGACTGGGGAAAGGCAGTAATGACAAGGTTCACACTAACACAGTCACACCCAGGACAGCGGCAGATTGGAAGAGGGAGCAATGCAGACCTGAGGGTGGCTGAAGAGGGTTCCCTCAAGGAGGGTCCCCACTGTGGCCAAAGAGATCCTTGTAACCAACTGAAAACAATTGGACAGGACCACTGCCTGCAGTCCACTCACAGTGGGCGTTTCTTGCACTCATCTTATACCATAATATTTTATAAATTTTATCTTAAGTTCCAGGATACATGTGCAGGATGTGCAGTTTTGTTACACAGGTAAACGTGTGCCATGGTGGTTTGCTGCACCCATCAACCCATCACCTAGGTATTAAGCCCAACATGCATTAGCTGTTTATCTTGATGCTCTTCCCCCAACCCCACTGACATGCCCCAGTATGTGTTCCCCTTCCTGTGTGCATGTGTTCTCATTGTTCAGCTCCCACTTATGAGTGAGAACATGTAGTGTTTGGTTTTCTGATCCTTTGTTAGTTTGCTGTTAGGATAGTGGCTTCCAGCTTTATCCATGTCCCTGCAAAGGACATGATCTTGTTCCTTTTTATGGCTGTATAGTATTTCATGGTGTATATGTACCATATTTTCTTTATCCAGTCTATCATTGATGGGCATTTGGACTGATTCTATGTCTTTGCTATTATGAATAGTGCTGCAGTGAACATTTGCATGCATATATCTTTATAGTAAAATGATTTATCTTCCTTTGAGTATATACCCAGTAATGGGATTGCTGGGTCAAATGGTATTTCTGGTTGTAGATCTTTGAGGAATCACCACACTGTCTTCCACAATGGTTGAACTAATTTACATTCCCACCAACAGTAAAATGTTCCTATTTCTCCACAGCCTTGCCAGCAGCTGTTGTTTCTTGACTTTTTAATAATCACCATTCTGACTGGTGTGAGATAGTATATCATTGTGGTTTTGATTTCTATGCCATAAATATTGAACTGATCTTCATTTTGCATTTTTCCCACTTTCCATAACCACAGAGTCAACATCATCTCTGTCTTGGTATGTTATGCTCATTTATTATCTTCTGTCTGTAGTTGACAGGTTTTTCTGAATGATTTTAGGAACTTCAAGTTCCAGTAGAGAGAATGAATGAATGACTTCTCTTAACTGGACTTCTGTCACAAAATCATGGCTAACTTCATGCATTCAACTACTGTATTTTAAACATTCCAAAAAGTGATCAAGATGTCATTCCAGGCAAACTTTTTTTTTTTTTTTTGAGATGGAGTCTCGCTCTGTTGCCCAGGCTGGAGTGCAGTGGTGTGATCTCGGCTCACTGCAGCCTCCACCTCCCAGGTTCAAGCGATTCTCCTGCCTCAGCCTCCTGAGTAGCTGGGATTACAGGTGTGTACCACCACACCCGACCAATTTTTTTTTTTTTGAGTAGAGATGGAGTTTCACCATGGTCTTGATCTCCTGACCTCATGATCTGCCTGCCTCGGGCTCCCAAAGTGCTGGGATTGCAGGCGTGAGCCACTGCGCCCGGCCTTTTTTTAATTTTTAGTACAGACGGGTTTTCACTGTGTTGGCCAGGCTAGTCTCGAACTCCTGACCTCAGGTGATCCACCTGCCTCGGCCTCCCAAAGTGCTGGGATTACAGGCGTAAGCCACCGCACCCAACCTCCGGGCAAACATTTAAGACAAGATTTCTTTTTTTTTTTGGCTGTAAGAAAGAGATGCCAATCTGTCCCCCCTGCCAAGGAGCAAAGGAGCCTGAAAAACCAAGAGGCCAGTTGCTTCCTCTTGCTGTCTTACATTTTTGTATTTCATTTTTCTTTGTAAGGTGGAGTGAGAGCCCAGATCTATTTATTTAGTCTGTTTCTTGCCATGTTGCTCATACTCACAAATTTCTATTTAAACTTGCCTCCTGGCTTCTTTAAGAGATAAACTGTTGCTGCAGTAAGGTTAGGGTAAGGAAATTACCTTACTTAACAGCTGGTAAGTCACCAACCGTTGCTGCTGGTTATGGTGCCTTGCTGTGGAGTCCATGAGCTAACTTATTTAGTGAGAGATTTTCCTGCCGATTTGTTATAGCCTTGAGGGAGAAAAATTGAAATCTCCCACAGAGGCAGGAATTTATGTTGTAAAAAATAAGGCATTTTTAGTATTTATAGACATTTTAACATGTTAAAATGTTGCATTAATGTTTGAGTCAAAAGATAAGATTCCATTTTGAAGTTACAGGGATTTGCAATCAGTATTCCTAAGGTCTTAGATGTTTGCCATGAAGTTTTCCTTTGCATTGATTTTATTTCAGTTTCTCCATCTGTACATGATTCATGGTGTATGTGCTTGAGGTGGGTGGAACTCGCCCTTGTTGGACAATTTTCAGCATAAGAAGGCAAGTGGGCAGCACTTAATTCTCTCCTAACCCTTAAGATGATAATAAGGACATGTTAAAGGGTCAGACACACAACAGTGAGCAGAAAAACAAGGTTGAAACACTTGAACCTGGGAGAAGGCATACAATGTTGGTAACTGATATAGTTGGGCCAGGAAGCCACAGTCTAGGGTGCATTTGGAGGAGAAAATACAGCTGAATAAGACTCCAGGCTTATTTGGAAATGCCAGGGACGATGGATAAAGCAAGAGGCTGACGGCAGAAGGATGGACTGGAAATGTCTATATGGAAGAGAAGCCCTTTATTTCATCCCTACCTGGGAAAGCCCAGCACCCAGCAGCCGTCTACTGGGTGAAAAATTGATTCATTCCCAAAGTATTTGAATGTCTCCTGAGAAAAGACCTCCCAACCTGGCCATTAAGTAATCACCAACAGGGTGGTGCAGCCCACTGGTTGATAAACTCTGCCAATGTCAGCACAGCTCTCCATCAGTTTTTCCTGACTCATCATTAAATACGAATGGATAAGAAAACATCCCTAGCTATTTGAAGAAAGACTGCACCTTAAAAGACAGGGGCTAAAATAAGCAAATGGAAACAATAATCCTAAGGGAGACAAATTTCAGGAAAAAGAATAAAGCTTTAAGAGGGAGCTCTACTTAGTTTCCTCAGAGAGATTGGAGAAAATGTTACATCCATAGATAGAGCAGGATGCTGTAAGAAGAAAATCAGCATGCATCAAGAAAGAACGCTTAGACATTAAAATATGATTGTCATGATCAAAAATTCAGTGGAAGGACATGGAAGATCAAAAAATACCTTAGAAGAGCAAAAAGACAGAGTAAGAAAAGATGAAAGAGTAACAATTATAAAAGATCATTCAAGTTTCAAAAGCCAATTAGAAAACTAGAATTAAAGAATGCAGAAAACAAAGGAGAGAAAATTATTTAAACACATACACACATACACACACACACAAAAACCAATATCTTAAGCCTGAAAGACATGAGGCCCCAGATTAAAAGGGCCTGCTAAGTGTTCAGCACAATGCTAGGTCTACCATAGTGAGATTTCAGAAAATCAGGGTTAGAGAGAGATGTTAAAGAGCACACAATCTTCTCTGATGTTAAAACACACACACACACACACAGACACACACACACATCACTTGCAAGTTATTGAAAACGTTATTAGTAACAAATTCCTTGTAAGCTAGAAAACAGCAAAGCAAAAAGTTACTTGAGGAATTACTTCAGCAAAACGAAGGGAGTAAAACAAGCAAGTCAGACATAGAATCCAGCTAAATGGGATTCTTAACCTCTGAGGGACACAGCTGAGAGGCAGAGAGGCATAGAACAAGAGACAGTTGTTTTCATTATACCTTTTTTTCTTTTTTTTTGACATGTACATATTACTTTGACAAACATTTTTGAATTTTTTTCAATAGCACATATACATCAAATAAGATTTTAAGACCAAAATAGAAAAAGAGGAAAATCCTTAATTCTACCATCTTAGACCCAATCATTTAAATTTTTTTAAATTTATTTTCTTCCCATCTATCTTTAAAATATAAGTTTTTTTAAAAAAATAGGGTTGTAGTCATTATATATATATATAATTTTATCCTGACTTTCTCAGATAAGCATTTTTCCTATAGTTACATATTCTTTGTAAACATTTTAAATGACTGCAGTTGTTTACAATGACATGTACTACAGTTTCCCTGATCTCTATAACTGAATTGGAATGTAACTATGATAAAAATTTTGTTATAGAAATAGAAGCAACCAGTTTGTCTATTAGCCAGTTTGACTCCATCTGGATGTGTTATTTTTATTTGGTTAGGCACCACGTGTTTTCCAGACTCTCTGTGAAATCATTGTAGTTGTGGGCTCCACATCTCTGAAAAGCATCAAAACCCCTTGAACCTCAAAGACGCTGGTTCCTTGTCTGAGTGACACTGTGTTAACCAGAAGAAGTGCAGGGGTGTTTCTGGGGGACAGGCACTACAGCTTCCACAGGGTCCTGCCCACAGGCATCTCAAATGCTTAGTAAACTTTGCTGTAGTTCATTGAAAAGAGCCTACCAAAAATCCAATGAAAACTGAGCTGGATACTAGATTGGTCTTCATCTTATAATGGAACATTTCAGCATAAAACTGTGACTATTTCAGCCAGGTGCAGTGGCTCACACCTGTAGTCTCAGCACTTTGGGAGGCTGAGGCGGGCAGATCACAAGGTCAGGAGTTCAAGACCAGCCTGACCAACATGGTGAAAACCTGTCTCTACTAAAAATACAAAAATTAGCCGGGTGTGGTGGCACGTGCCTGTAATCCCAACTACTCAGGAGGCTGAGGCAGGAGAATTGCTTAACCTGGGAGGCAGAGGTTGCAGTGAGCCGAGATTGCGCCACTGCACTGTAGCCTGGGAGACAGAGCAAGACTCCGTCTCAGCCAAAAAAAAAAAAAAAAAAAAAAACTGTGACTATTTCTTTGTCTTTAGTTCAATGCAATAGAAACTGGAAACTCACACTCTTGGAATCCAAATGAATGACTTCAAAAAATGTTTGGTCTCTTGTGTCTGTAAGTGTTTCAGTTTCAGAATTTAAGAGCTCCATTGGACTAGTGCTCCCAATGAGTAAGGATATTCACTAAAATAAATGTAGATATGCTGCCATAAAAATGAATGAGATCCTGTCATTTGCAACGACAATGGAGGTCATGTTGAATGGAACTGGAGGTCATTATGTTAAGTGAAATAAGTCAGGTACAGAAAGACAAATTTTGCATGTTCTCATTTATTTGTGGGAGCTAAAAATTAAGATGATTGAACTCATGGAGATAGAGAGTAGCAGATTGGTTGCCAGAGACTGGAAAGGGTAATGGCGGCGGGGGGGAGAAGTGGGGAGGGTTAAGGGGTACAAAAACATAGTCGGACAGAATTAAATTAATAAGACCTAGTATTTGCTAGCACAACAATGTGACTATGGTCAAAAATAATTTAATTGTCCATTTTAAAATAATTAAAAGTATATAATTGGGTTGTTTGTAACACAAGGAATAAATGTTTGAGGTGATAGATACCCCCACCCCAAAAAAGCATGTATGCTGACAATTCCAAAGACATTTCTATTTTAGGAGGAGGCCAAGGAGGGTGGATCCCCTGAGGTAAAGAGTTTGAGACCAGCCTGGCTAACATGGCAAAACGCTGTCTGTACTAAAAATACAAAAATTAGCCGGGTGTGGGTGGCACGTGCCTGTAATTCCAGCTACTCAGGAGGCTAAGGCAGGAGAATTGCTTGAACCTGGGAGGCAGAGGTTACAGCGAGCTGAGATCGTGCCACTGCACTCCAGCCTGGGTGACAGAGTGAGACTTCGTCTCAAAAAACAAAAAGGCATTTCCATTTTTATTTTCCCAATAATTTTAAAGCCAGTTTGTTTACTAAGGATTTACTTAACTCATATAAAAAAAAAATGAAATAATTAAAGTAAATGTAGCATGATGTCTCACTTATCCACAAATTCTTTATCTGCCATCCTGCCATCAGACACATAGCCATAAACTCAGAAGCAGTGTAAAGGACCACAAAGCCACTACGGTAGATGCCACAGATATTAAACATCCAACGTCGCAAGCTGTGCTTACAACAGGGAGAGCAACATGCTTCTCTGCCTGATGCTGGTGCTTCCTGGATGGCTGTATTGAGAAGAATTCTGAAGGACACTTCCCATCTCAACTAGAGTGTGTCAGCAGTGATTCACACTAGACATGAGCATGGAATGGGAGAATGATGGTATCTGGCCATCTGCCACTTTCAAATCCATTAAGCCTTACTAAAAAGTCTTGTTTGACTTCTCTGGTTCTGGCTCCAAGTTTTTTACAAGGTTGAAAAAAGCCTTTTACAAGGAAGAGTGTATGAGGCAATAAAAGTTAGCTTAGACCACATCCATTCCATTTAACCCATTAAACTTGTACTCAGATTACCGTGGTCCACTTATGGGTCAAGGATTTGGGTACTGCCTCAATGGTGAATGACAGTCATTTTTCTCTCTCCCACTTTTTTTTTTTTTAATTATTATTATACTTTAGGTTTTAGGGTACATGTGCACAATGTGCTGGTTTGTTACATATGTATCCATGTGCCATGTTGATTTCCTGCACCCATTAACTCGTCATTTAGCATTAGGTATATCTCCTAATGCTGTCCCTCCCCCCCTCCCCCCACCACACAACAGTCCCCAGAGTGTGATGTTCCCCTTCCTGTGTCCATGAGTTCTCATTGTTCAATTCCCACCTATGAGTGAGAACATGTGGTGTTTGGTTTTTTGTCCTTGCGATAGTTTACTGAGAATGATGTTTTCCAGTTTCATCCATGTCCCTACAAAGGACATGAACTCATCATTTTTTATGGCTGCATAGTATTCCATGGTGTATATGTGCCACATTTTCTTAATCCAGTCTATCGTTGTTGGACATTTGGGTTGGTTCCAACTCTTTGCTATTGTGAATAGTGCCGCAATAAACATACGTGTGCATGTGTCTTTATAGCAGCATGATTTATAGTCCTTTGGATATATACCCAGTAATGGGATGGCTGGGTCAAATGGTATTTCTAGTTCTGGATCCCTGAGGAATCGCCACACTGACTTCCACAATGGTTGAACTAGTTTACAGTCCCACCGACAGTGTAAAAGTGTTCCTATTTCTCCACAACCTCTCCAGCACCTGTTGTTTCCTGATTTTTTAATGATGGCCATTCTAACTGGTGTGAGATAGTATCTCACTGTGGTTTTGATTTGCATTTCTCTGATGGCCAGTGATGATGAGCATTTCTTCATGTGTTTTTTGGCTGCATAAATGTCTTCTTTCGAGAAGTGTCTGTTCATGTCCTTTGCCCACTTTTTGATGGGGTTGTTTGTTTTTTTTCTTGTAAATTTGTTTGAGTTCATTGTAGATTCTGGATATTAGCCCTTTGTCAGATGAGTAGGTTGCAAAAATTTTCTCCCATTTTGTAGGTTGCCTGTTCACTCTGATGGTAGTTTCTTTTGCTGTGCAGAAGCTCTTTAGTTTAATTAGATCCCATTTGTCAATTTTGGCTTTTGTTGCCATTGCTTTTGGTGTTTTAGACATGAAGTCCTTGCCCATGCCTATGTCCTGAATGGTATTGCCTAGGTTTTCTTGTAGGATTTTAATGGTTTTAGGTCTAACATTTAAGTCTTTAATCCATCTTGAATTAATTTTTGTATAAGGTGTAAGGAAGGGATCCAGTTTCAGCTTTCTACATATGTCTAGCCAGTCTCTCTCCCACTTCTAACACAGCCAGCATAAGAAACCGTCCTTTTCCATACTATCCGTATTTTTAGCATGTGAAGACTGGCTCCAAAATCAGTTTTAAATCCACATCGAAACAGAGCTTTTTATATCATCGTGTTACACTGTGTCATGTGCAGAGTAAGATGAGCTATGAGAAGTCCAAAGTTCCACAGTGGTATATTTTGCATAATACCATTTGTGTTTAAATTGTATTGTTGTTTTGACTTGACATAGATAGCACATTACATGTTTCCATATTTTTCTTCCTCTCTGTTTTCTCTGTGAGTTAGCCAGAGTCACTATTTAAAAAAACAAAACAAAAAAAGTGTCAGAATCACCAGGAATGGTGTTTTTGAATATAAGATTAAGGAAAAAGGAATTGAAATGCTGAAGGTATAATAAAGATGGCATAATCTTAACAGGTGAGTGGCAGGTAAAATAACTGGTATAAATGATTTCTAATCTTAGTAAAGGGTCTATGAGGCAAGTGTTATTGTCCTCATTTTACCAGATGAAGAAGTTGAGCTTTTGAAAAATGAACATATGCCAAAGACTCCACAACTCACAAGAGGTACAGCCAAGATTTGAACTGAGGTTTGTCTGATACCAACCTTGGTGGTTTTCTCTCTCTGCTGTTCATGAAAGGTGAAAAAGTTTAAATGATAAATGCAGAGTAAAAGCCTTGTATTAACTCTTAAGTTTTGGAATCTAAGAAATTACCACTTTTTCTAGACCTTGAGATTATAAAACTATTCTTAAAAGTTGGTTAGTGTCAGGCGCAGTGGCTCACGCCTGTAATCCCAGCACTTTGGGAGGTCGAGGCAGGTGGATCACCTGAGATCAAGAGTTCGAGTTTGCCTCTACTAAAAATACAAAATATTAGCTGGGCATGGTGGTGGCTGCCTGTAATCCCAGCTACTCGGGAGGCTGAGGCAGGAAAATCGCTTGAACCCAGGAGGCAGAGGTTGCAGTGAGCCAAAATCGCACCACTGCACTCCAGCCTGGGCAACAAGAGCGAAACTCTGTCTCAAAAAAAAAAAAAAGGAAAGAAAAAAAAAAGTTGGTACCAGGTACATCCATCTGCAGTTTCATTGACTGAGATTATGTAGCTGAGAGAAACTGAGGCTCAGAGATGGCACGATTTAGCTGAGGACACTCAGCTAATTAATCACGGAGCTGAGACCAGCACCCAAATCTCCTTTTCCTCATTCAGGGAACTTTGCATATGGCCTCTTAAGGATTCTGCTGTTGAAAGCAGCCAGAAATCCTGTCTTTGAAAGCCATGGGCCATATGGACAAAACGGATCCATGTTTCAAGCATGGAGCTGTGTAAAAACACCAATAAGTCTTTTTTCAGTTCAGTGGCTTTCAGACAAGGTGCTGTCTTATGAAAGGATAAGTAAAACATGAATCGTCTCTAAGTTCACCTTTTGTGATAAAATTAACTCCACCTGGGAATTCCTTCCTTCCACCCTTTCTAAAATTAAAACTAGAAATCCAAGAGAGGAAGCAGTTGTCTAGTTCTTGATCTACAGAGAAATAAAAGAGCAGTTTTATGTCTCAGGCAGAAGCAGACGAGAGGCCTGGGGGCCTGGCAGTGCAGAGTGAGGAGAAGGAGGCAGGGCTGTGAAAATTTGCTGACAGGGAGGGAGTAGGAGGTGTCCAGGTCTCCAGCGCAGTGTCTCATCTCTAGAGCGAGCCCTCATGTGGGTGAAGCAAGTGTCGATACACAGAGGGGCCCCCGCAAGGTGGGTGGGAAGGTTATTTCAGGATGCCAGGAGCACTCAGGCCAGCTTGGAAGTCCTTTCATGGGCACCATGGGGAAGTCTGTCCACTTCTAAAAGAATCCTGGCCACTGGCAGGGAATGTTGGGAGCAGATCCAGCCTAAGAACTAGAACTAGGTTAGAGTGCCAGGTCCCAGCTGATGGATGAGGTTCCAGACAGACCCCACTCCTGGAGACATTTGGGTTCCAGCCAACAGTGAAGAGAGTATGCGATGTGGCACCTGAGTCCTGTCCCAGGGACCCCATCTGCCAGATGTGGTTGGCAGTGAATGGCCAGCATGGAAGGAAGCGCATGGTCACATCTGTCTCCTTTTCCTGGACCCAAGTGAGCGCTAGCCCAGGTACACTGGAGTATGTTAACTCTCCCCGCCAGAAACCTGGGCCTGCTATTGAGACTAGGTGAGGAGGGAGGTGGCAAGGGAGAGGAAGAGCAAAAGCATGGGATGAATTACCTAATAGGCAGCTCGTGAAGAGTGACCATCCTCTCAGAGTCACCAGAGGTTCTTTCAAATGCAGATTCCTGGCCCTGCATATCAAATGCCCTGGAAGTCTGGCCAGGGAATTTACAGTTTGTATCAGGTGCCCTGATTGTTATCCCAGCTGCATTGTCAATAGGAGTCCTCCAAGGAGAGCAAGGAAGTGCAGACTGGGGCACCTCTGGAGGCTGCACACAGGGAGGAGAGGTGGAAGGAAGAGCTGCTGGCTGAGAAGCTGCTGTCATCATCCTGTGGGGGTGAAGAGGGGGTATGGGAGCGAGGGTGAGAGAGGCCTCAGGAAGGACTCTCTGGAACTGGAGGCAGTGACTGGAGTTTCCTCTGAGACAAGCGGCCCTTTAGACTCAAAAGATGAGGGTCACCTATCACCATCCATCTGGTGGAAACATTACAGGAGCAAGTGGATAAAAGATGATTTTGCTGTAAGATCAGAATGGAAAAAGACAAACCCACAAAGAAAATCTAGAGGGAGGAAAGCATATGGTTTTTAAAATAGTACAGTTTAGAATACATTGCAACACAAATGGATTAATTTTTGTACAGTGTTGGCAATGAAAAGGATTCTCATAGTTATCTGGAATGCTTACTCAGAGAGATGATCTCACTTCCCTAATAATGCAAAGTCTTGAGCAATGTGGGGTCTTATGTTAAGACCCAGTGATAAAAAGGGCTAGACTTGGCAGGGAAGGGCACTGCAGGGGTGCCCACGGTGTGTGCCAAGACTCAGGAACCAGAGGAGCAAGTCACAGATCAAGTGCTGGCAAGCAGGTTGGCTTGGCTAAAGTCATCAGTGCAGTGACAATCTTAGAGAAAAGTTTGAAATCCATATTAAACTTTTTTTTCTTTTTTAAAAAAGCAGTCTTACCCTAGAAGCACTACACAGAGGGAAAAAATGAAATTGCATAATCATTTAGAAAATATATGTGCTGAGAGAACTTTGGTATTAAAAGGGGATTGTAAAACAATGCAGGATAATAAATCTTAGACCAAAGATAAATCCTGAATACCACAGCAACCAAATGGTCCCAGGAGACTGAAAGGCATCCATCAGAACAGGCCACTATAAGTGCAGCTCGTTGGTCTCATTTAGTTTCCCAGGAGGCTGAAATGTTGCTCACTGAAGGTCTCGGTTCTGCTAAGAGTGGACTGGGTAGGAGGTGCCAGGAGCAGTTTCCTGCAGGCCCCTGGTCCTCAGGCTGCCAGGCAGCAGCATCCCCATTTATTGTGGTTGTGGCCAAGCAGTTGGCAGCTCCATGCCTGGGGCTTCTCTGCTCATTTCTGCTTCCTCTGGCTCTTCCGGTCCAGTCATCTTTATTTATATCCTCCTATAGCATCGCCATAGATGGGTTGTGATGAATGCCATTCATCAACCTAATGGGCTCAAATGGAACTCTTTGAAATCCCCCAGGATGCGCCTTGGTCTAAGAAAAGAATTGTTAACTGCACTTTTAAAACTAGGAATTTATGTCTTCCTCTAAATTGACCTCGTGAGGTTATTTGTGGATTCCAATAGGGAAGTGGCCTTCTTAGGCCCCAGCGCCTCCTCCGCCTTCCCCTCACCCAACCATCTGATGCCCTCTGTCTACTCCGAGCCCGGGGTTGCTGAGGACAAAACCCTGGCAAGGTCAGCAAATGGAAGAGGTGTCTGCTTCCTTTCTTGCTCTGGAGCTGTATGCCTTGTCTCTCTGCTTCTGCCATTTATTCACTCACTCATTCAGTATCTATTGCACTCCTGCTTTGTCCAGGCAGGGTGCTGAGCACTGGAGATGCAGTGAACAGTCTGTGCTCTGAGGGACCTACAACCTAAACAAATAAGCGCACAAGTACTTGCTCAAGGGCAGCTCTGGAGAAGCAGCAGGTGCCATGAGAGCATCTGTAGGAGGCTCTGGCGGTCTCTGGTACCCTGCTTCTCCTGTTAATGCAGGACTCTGGGGGGCTGACTGCATATGTGACAGTTCTTTGGATGTTCCCCATCGCTTTACTCCATCCTTCTTTGTGAAATCTCGACCTCAGCAGATGAACACTGCCCTGGCCAGAATCACCCTAGGCTCTGCTTCTCACCCAGCTCCTGGCCCCCTCCCTGTTGCCACTGCAGCAGAGGGAGGCCACCAGGGTTACTGGGTCCCTCTGACTAAAGGCTCAGGTTCCAAGGGGAGGCCAACTACCAGAGGACACCCTCAAATGTGAGGAGGGCAGGGGGCTCAGAGCATCCTCAAGGCAAAGCACAGGCAACCGCCCACACAAGCTTTGGTTTGTTTCACAGTGTGTAAATCTCTGTACAGTTTTCTCACAATAAACGTAAGATGCGGCCGGGTGCGGTGGCTCACGCCTGTAATCGCAGCCTTTTGGGAGGCCAAGGCGGGCAGATCATGAGGTCAGGAGATCGAGACCATCCTGGCTAACACGGTGAAACCCCATCTCTACTAAAAATACAAAAAATTAGCCGGGCGTGGTGGCGGGCGCCTGTAGTCCCAGCTACTCAGGAGGCTGAGGCAGGAGAATGGCGTGAACCCGGGAGGCAGAGCTTGCAGTGAGCCGAGATCACGCCACTGCAGTCCAGCCTGGGGGACAGCAAGACTCCGTCTCAAAAAAAAAAAAAAAAAAAAAAAGATGCATACATTGTAATAAAAGCTAACACTTCAAAAAAGGAATAAAGGAAAAATTCAGTATATTCTCATCTTCCTTTATGCCAACCACCAGAAAAAACTGCTTTCAATCGTGTACTGTGTCTCCTTCCGGATCTTTTTGTGTTTATGTAAACATGTTGATTTTTATGTTGTCCTACATGTTTATATTGTCCTGTAGTCTACTTTTATTCACTTGAAAATTTATCTAAACTTTTCAGGATAGCACACACAGATCCTCCTCATTCTTTCCAGGTATCCAGTATTTCAGTGTGTGAATGTACCATAATTTCTCTTAAAACCAATCCCCCGTTCGTGAACATGTCAGTTCTGCCATATTTTGTTATAATAAATAAACTCATTGCAGCAATGAATATACACACACACACACACACACACACACACACACGCACACACACATCTTTCAGTGTCAAACTCTCCTTAGAAAGGTATTTCAGGTCTAGTGTCTTGCATTTTAATGGGTTTTCATACACAATGAGGTGCTCTTAATCACCTTCACCACATGGCTGGACGGACAAATGCGCCCCCCCCCCCCCCGATTCGCTTCTCATATGTTCCTCTCTGGAAACTGCACCTCCGTCTCTCACAGTAAACTCGAGTGCTTGAGTACTCTCGATTGCGTTTTTTGCAGATTCTGTTTATTTCCTTTGAATTTGTTATTGTAATTGTGTAATTTACTTAATTGGTATATAAACTGAAGAAGTATGAGGGGATTATTGTTTTTAAGAAAAAGCGTAAATTATATTTCTCTTATTCCCAACTTGAACTAAGAAAATTGTTACTAGCTAAACACCCACACCTAAACACCTACATCTACACCTGTGTGTCAGATACAGTAGCTTCTACCAACTCATAAATTTCATCAACCATATTTGGGAGTTGTGTCCAGTCTTAATCTGCCTTGCCAATATTGTATCTGGAAAAACATCCTACAGCTGTTTGGTTTATTTGTAGATTGAGTTATCTTTTCTCCGTAGAAATACCTGAGAATGAAGCATGTCTTATTTAGAATGTCTAATGTAATCTACCTTGATAAAAGTCGGTTTGAGCCTTTCTCCTTACCCCCACCAAGCCATTTCAAGCTCTGGTAATGCCCTCAGAAACATCATGTCCAACCTCATATAAGAGAAATGGAAAACCTGGAAGTCACAACTGTTGCCTTTGAAAGTGAGAAGGTGTCTGTATATAAACATCTCGCTGCTTTTTAAGCTAATATAATGTTAGAAGTGATTTTACAGCCCCTCTAAAATTTACAAACCCTTACGAGACTCTTGTAGATACTTAGTTGTTGGGTGCGTGGATACACAGAGAAACCCTAAATTCATGCAACAAACATTTATTAATTGCCAACTGTATGCCTACTAATTGGCTGGCAACTGGTGGTGCCACCGCAAAGCACAGTGGGTACAACTGCTCTCCCAAGGCCTGTGACCAAACTTAAGACTCAGAGCCAGCAGGAAGTGCAGAGATGCAGTTTACTCAACAGAGCATGTACTCTCTAAAATGGCCCAGCCTTGTGTGTGCCTGGCCAGTGGAGCAGGATGCTGGGAGGCAAAAAAGAAGTTTTCTCATGAAATCTATGAATTCTCTTCATCTTCTCAAGGCATGCCTGTGTAATTCAGTCATGAATTTTACTTAAACCTTGTGGCATTTGATAGAGCCTTGCAGAGACTACAAGACATCTGACTGCTGTATTTTCTCTTCTAGGATATCAACGAGTGTATTCTTGAAAACTATCCCGAGTGTTCCAACCCCAGGTTATTTTACATCATTCCATACTTTTGTGGACAGCATCCCAGATGCAGGTAAGTGCTAAAGCAGGCTCATGGCATGCACGTACGCACAACAAGGGCAAGAACCCCACCAGCCTGGCACTCAGTGGAATGTTTTGTATCCCTAGTCTCTCAACCTTCTGGAATTCAGTTCCTGTTTACTATTAATCTTTCAAGATAATATTTGAGACTCCAAATGTCCTATAAATAATGAAATTTAAAAATCAGGGGCCGGGTGCGGTGGCTCACGCCTGTAATCCCAGCACTTTGGGAGGCCGAGGTGGGCGGATCACGAGGTCAGGAGATCGAGACCATCCTGGCTAACACGGTGAAACCCTGTCTCTATTAAAAATACAAAAAATTAGCCGGGCGAGGTGGTGGGCGCCTGTAGTCCCAGCTACGCGGGAGGCTGAGGCAGGAGAATGGCGTGAACCCCGGGGGGGCGGAGCCTGCAGTGAGCTGAGATCGTGCCACTGCACTCCAGCCTGGGTGAAAGAGCAAGACTCCTTCTCAAAAAAAAAAAAAAAAAAAAAAAAAAATCAGGGTCTGCAGAGGCCTCAGGAGACCACCATATAAAGCTTTGTAACTGGAACCAAACCCTTGTTTATACCTAAAACATACTTGTCACTACTCAACCCATGTTGTTTGTCTTTCTCTTTGGATAAAATGACAAAATGTCACATAAAATGTGATCATGAAGACCAGGAGCAAACACCCAGCCTGCTGCTCTACAGTGACTGACTTAACCAACAACCTGCCTTCGTGGCATGTGTCACTGGGTCTGAGACACTGGAAGCCCACACCCCAATCCCATAGTGGATATACCTAGTAGGCAGAGAAGAAAGTGTTTTATAGTGAGCACCTGTCAACCTTACTTGAAGTCACGACCTTCTTTAGAAAGTGACTTAACTCAGATAGTCAGGACCCCCAGGGTGTGATCTGCCCAGGTCCTGCATCAGCACCCCTGCATACTTGTTAACAACTCCCACCCAATCATAGTCTCGTGTGTAGCTGCCTCCCCAGATGCTTCTGGTGTAGCTATAGTTGAAATCTACTGTGCTAGACAAATGGCATAACCTGGAGAAGAAATGGCAGCAACAATGAAGCATTATCTTTGCTTGGTAGGAAATCAACCATGCTATCAGAAGTGACAATATTCCCCAAAGGAAACATTAACTAGAGGGTCCTTGTGTTTCTGAAAAGGCCAAAGGAGAACTGTTACTTCTACATCGGCAATGCGTTCATTGTACTTTTTTGCTTATGCTATGATTTCTGCTTCGTTTTTAGGCGTATTGTTGTTATTCTTGTCTTGTTTCATTTGCCATAACAAAAGAGTTTGCTTATAGTCCAAATTACAGAACTAGGAGTGCTAGTTTTTGACTTCACCATAAGCTGCCTGAGTCCAGGTGGCCTCTCCCCTGCCCCCGACCCTTGCCTCAATAACAAATACCTCCTGGTTAACATTTAGTGCTTCAGGTATTGGGAAGATCTGGGGCTGGATGACTCACTTGCTGATCACAGTGAATATCTTTATAACAGGAAACATGATTTGAACTGCCTAAAGTATTTTTTAAATCATGTAGTATTTTTCAGATTTTTAAACTTTCTAATCTTGGAGAGGTGACTCATGACACCATACCTTGATACACACACAATGATTTTTATAACTCTTTCATCATATCACCTTGCACAGTCTTTACAACAGTGCTTTGAACTAGGTAAGGGTTATTGTTACCATTTTTCAAAAGAGAACCCTGGCTTGCCCAATTCCCCCAAATGATAATGACAGCCAGGCCTGGAGCCCCACTCCTGGGCTTTTCTCACTCGCCTTAGTATCAGTTCAGAGAGCTGGTCTACAAATCAGATTAGGCTATTTTCCTTCTGCAATCTAGACAAACAAAATTAAACAAAAATCCAAAGATTTCTCTTTAACTCTTCCAAAGAATAAGATGATTAACAGGCATGACCTGACACCTCTTTTGAGTTCTACATAAATGCTATGTCGGTAAGTTTCGTATTTCAAAACTCCTAAATTTATTTAATTGGTTCAGTTTGGTCCTCCTATTAAAAAACCATTCTATTCGCCGCTTGATTAGTATTTGTTAGAACCTAACTGCCTGTGCCTGCATTCATTCGTCCACAATACTTAGGCAGGGCCTGTGAATTCAAGGCCCTGGGCTTGGCGTGAAGCATGGATGAAAGTGACAGAGAAGGAACGGTGAGCAGGGCAGGACACCAGCTGGAAGGACTGGGAAGGCTCTGGATGGGGCTACATCTGGGCTGGTCCTTGAGGGAAACAGGATTTGGACTTATGCAAGTGAAGGTGGGAGGTAGAGGGGGTAAACTCTCAGCATCTTGTTGCTGCATTTCAAATATGAATCTCTGATTTGAAATAAATTTTTATATCCATAAAGGGAGCCTGGTGAATGGGCCCTTGAGAGAGCAAAGCTGAACGTGAATGAAAACTTCCTGCTCGTGGGGATTCTTGAAGAGTTGGAAGATGTGCTGCTGTTACTGGAAAGATTTTTACCTCATTACTTCAAGGGCGTGCTCAGTATCTACAAAGACCCAGGTAACTTCATTTGTAAGCAAACTCTTCTCCATGAGAGGTCTGTGTCCGGGGCTACTCACCTTGAAAAGGCCTCAGGAAATAAAGGAGTGAAATGATCTCTTCTGATGACAAAGGGCAGTTAGTTCCCTGGGCTTGCGAAGGAAAGCTAGAACCAGGAGCTGCAGATGCCAAAATCTTGAGCTTCATGTTCAGACATAAAATCACCATGTTCCAAAGGCTTAATGGCTCCATTTCTCCCTGTGGAAACTGAAATTGGCAACATTCTCCATAAGCCTTGTCTTGAGCATGTTGCTGGAAACTGAAATTGGCAACATTTTCCATCAGCCTTGTCTTGAGCATGTTGTTGGGGTGGGTACAAATGAATCTGTGTGTGCGCACCTGGACTCCATTGACGGAAACATGCGTGAGTATGAAAGAGCCATCCCGGTGATGAATTCTCTCTGGCCCAACTTCCATTTGATAAAAGCACTCTAGTGTATCAAATCCTGACAATGGAATAGATAGAGCAGCAAATTGAAAATACAATTATGATTTTATCCTAACAAACCGAGTGGTCCCCAAATAGCAGCAAGAAATAGAATGTGGCAAAGCAATTACAAGGGCTGCCTGTGGTATCATCGTAAGCATAATTACTTTCAGAAATCCATCATTTATTTTTTCGTTGTCATTTTATCCAAAGAGAAAGACAAACAATGTTGTTTGTTTTTTCCTATTCTCCTTAATCTACTGCTGTGACAACAAGCCTTGATAATACACGTTCAGTGATCTGTTTATTGTTCTGTTTTGTTGTCCTGAAATGGAAGAAGGCATTCTGCCCTGTAGAAATAAGCAGCAGATAGGCCCAGTGCGGTGGCTCACGCCTGTAATCCCAGCACTTAGTGAGGCCGAGGCAGGTGGATCACCTGACATGAGTTCGAGACCAGCCTGGCCAACATGGAGAAACCCTGTCTCTACTAAAAATACAACAATTAGCCAGGTGTGTTGGTAGGAGCCTGTAATCCCAGCTACTTGGGAGGCTGAGGCAGGAGAATCGCTTGAACCTGGGAGGTGGAGGTTGCAGTGAGCCAAGATCATGCCATTGCACTCCAGCCTAGGCAACAAGAGCGAAACTTCGTCTCAAAAAAAAAGAAAGAAAGAAAGAAGGAAGCAGCAGATGAAAAGCTCCCCAAATGCAGTCTGCTGCCTGACATTCCACAGGGTTCCCGAACCCCACCTGCATCACTGGTAGGTCCCAAGGCCCAGGGAAACTGGTCTTTGCCCAGAGAGCCCTGGATCCCATTGCACAAGGTCAAGGTGGCCCTACCTCCATCAGGGACTTGCTGAAGGAAGGTGGATGGTTGGTGGAGGCTGCCTTAGCCTCCCAGCTCCCATTAGAGTTCAAATCCCATTTACCTGTATGTAGGAACATGACCGAAAGCTCCAGGCGTGCCCTGCAGATGTGTCTACTCAGCAGGAGATGTGGGTTGACAGCTAGAAGCATAATAAACCTTAAATAGTGGGGCTGTGAAACTAGGATTTCCTTTGCCTTTTCAACAACAAGCCATTTAAAGAGTTTATAGAATTTCAATGTAAAGAGTTTGATGTGACTGATTTTTATTTCTAGAAGACAACATAAACTCCATTCTTTGTGCAAGGAGAGGTCTTATCCTTAACTAGACTCCTTTGAAGAAGAAAGGTTTATGTTAATCATTTTCTCCTTTTGGCTTTATCTTGTTGTATGGTGTGTGTGTGTGTGTGTGCATGTGTGGTGTGTGGTGTGTGTGTCTAATACACAGTCTGAGATAAAGGGTTAACTAAATCCTGGTGACACATAAGATGAACACTCTCCATAAAAGATATTATGGTTTCCAACTTTGTTACTGTCTGCTCAGTCATTTGCTCTGAGAGAGATCAGCTGCTATGGATGAAGAGAGGTTCACATAGTGAGGAACTCAGACCTCAGACCAAAAGCCACGTGTGTGAGCCATCTTGGGAGCAGATACTATGGCCCCAGTCAAGCCTTCAGGTAACTGCAGCCCCAACCAACATGTTAATGGCTGCCTCATGAGAGATCCCAAACCAGGACCATCCAACTAAGCTACCCCTGAATTTCTGACCCTCAGAGCCAGTGTGTGAAATAAATATATGTGTTTTTATTTTATTTTATTATTACCGTTTATTTTAATGAGCCGGTGCGCAGCTGCTAATATTGGGACAAGTACTGTGGAGTGGGCATTCAGAAAACACTGCTCAATCCTGACCATGAGTTTGAATTAGGGAGCACCAAGGCCCCAGCAGGCTTTACTGGGTAGGAGCAACCTCACTGGTTGAACATATACATAATTATTACATATGATCACATATGTCATCTTGTACATAATTATTTTTTATTAATTAATCTCTATTATGTTTGTTTATTACTTATCACCTTTTAAAAATGAGAAACTGAGGCTGGGTATAGTGACTTGCACCTGTAATCCTACCATTTTGGGAGACCAAGGCAGACAGATCACTTGAGGCTAGGAGTTTGAGACTAGCCTGAGCAACATAGCAAAAGCTCATCTCTACTAAAAATACAAAAAAAAAAGGACAGGCGCGGTGGCTCACACCTGTAATCCCAGCACTTTGGGAGGCCAAGGTGAGTGGATCACAAGGTCAGGAGTTCAAGACCAGCCTGGCCAACATAGTGAAACCCCATCTCTACTAAAAATACTAAAAATAAACTGGGCATGGTGGCAGGTGCCTGTAATCCCAGCTACTCGGGAGGCTGAGACAGGAGAATTGCTTGAACCTGGGAGGCGGGGGTTGCAGTGAGCGGAGATCGCACCACTGCACTCCAGCCTAGGTGACAGTGTGAGACTCCACCTAAAAAGAAAAAAAAAAAAACAGGCATGATGGCATGTACCTGTGGTCCCAGCTACTGGGCAGGCTGAAGTGGGAGGATCACCTGAGCCTTGGGGAGGTCGAGGCTGCAGTGAGCTATGATGATTGCACCCATTGCACTCTAGCCTAGGTGACAGAGCAAGACCTTGTTTCTAAAATAAAATAAAAATAAAAATGAGAAACTGAAGCCAGCCTAGAGAAGTTGAGAGAATGATCCATAGTCATCCACAAAAATGTGTAAGTAAGGGACAAGACTCACATATTTCTGAGTGGTGAATATTAATGTATTTCTGAATACTTTTTCTCCTCAACTCTTAAAGACATGCTGTGAGCCGTCAATATTTTTCTAGTCATAATTTTTAGGAGCTAAAATCTCAGTGGTGGTAAGGGCCAAAATAAATAAGCACATGAAAGACAAGGAACATGTGAATATGTGTAATAGGAACAGTCATATGAGCATCCCTCTGTAAACCCTTGACTTGGCAAATAACTGAGCTGTTCTGGTTCAATAGCGCCACCTAGCATCCAGACATAGAACTCTATGGTCTAATATTAACCCATTACCTTCTCCCTTCCTAGTGACTTGAAAACTCATGTGTCCAATCCTTTTACCTTGTGTTTTAAATGCTTTCCATGACTAGCACTACATTAGTATTCATTTTCAACATATTTCCATTACAAATGTAAACACTGGAGCCACAGTAGGGAATTTACTAGACTTTTGTGGGTTGCCTTGAGAATATGGTCACACACTATTACAAAGGAAAAATATGTAACGAATTCCAAACAAGTGACTTAAATCCTAACTTTGAGGATTTAAGTTCATTTATAAGCTGAGTGCTTTGTTTGAAATATTTATACTTAAATAGTTTTATAAACAATCACAGAGTACACATTTAAATATTATGCTTTTTTTTTTTTTTACTATGCATGAATGATAAATTAGACGTCCCATTAGAAGGATAGTGGTGTGCTCACTGATTTCATTGATGTTGCAGTTTTCAATTTTGAGGATATTTGCTAGGAAATGATAACAAATATGTAGAAGAAAACTTTTAAATAGTATGGCACAGAAATAATTCAAATTTTTATCCATCAATAAAAATATCAGCCTGAGTTCAATACTAAATAATAAAAGCTTGGCCGATTTATAATAAAGAACAGTTATTCTTTAAGGAAAGGACATTGAGTTGGGAGTTAGGAGGAACTTCTAGTTCTTTGTCTGCCATGGTTCTGCCCATATGACCCAGAGCAAATACAGTTTTCAAGTGGATGGTCTTTAAGATCTTATTATTCTAATACCAGTGTATCACGTAGAACGTTTTAAGGCTGCTTGTTCTGTCTTTTGTTACTTAGCACAATCATGGGGTGCTTTTACCACCTCAAAAATATTCCTAGACAGTCCCCATTGCCTTAGTAATCCTCAAGTTTAGTTGTGGGGGTGGTCTCCACCTCTTGGTGTCCTCTAGGACAGGACAAAATCCTAGCTGGAGAGTTCCTCCTTCAGAATGTGTTCTTCCCTGGAGCTGCTGACGCTCAAGTGATCAAGACGGGGGTCCCAACTCAAACTCTATGGTCATGATTTCCATCCCTCTCTCTTCATACCACACACACACACACACACACCTGTGGAGAAGACAGTATGTCATAATGCAGTCAAATGCTCTACCACTGAGTTATCCCATCTTTTTTTTTTTTTTTTTTTTTTTTTTGGAGAGTAAGTTTCACTTTTGTTGTCCAGGCTGGAGTGCAATGGCACAATCTTGGCTCACTGCAACCTCCGCCTCCTGGGTTCAGGCCATTCTCCTGCCTCAGCTTCCCAAGTAGCTGGGATTACAGGCTCCCACTACCATGCCCAGCTAATTTTTGTATTTTTGGTATAAACGGGATTTCACCACGTTGATCAGGCTGGTCTTGAACTCCTGACCTCAGGTGAGCCACCTGCCTCGGCCTCCCAAAATGCTGGGATTACTGGTGTGATCCACCACGCCCAGCCCAGTGTGTCATAATGATTAGAGCACAGGCTCTGAGATAGACAGCCCGCATGCCGGACCCTCTCCTCCACTTAACTGCATAACCAGAGGCAAGGTATAGCCCCTCAGAGCCTCAGTTTCCCCATCTGGATAAGATGCATAAATAATCTTATCTACCTCATAGGTTCTTGTGAGTCTTGCCTGATCAATCCATGCAGAGTCCTTAGCCCAGCCTTACTATGTGATAAATGTTCAGTAATTAGCCTGCTCACCAAGCCCATCACAGGAGAGACAGGGCTGTCCCTGAGAGAAACTGGACTTGAGGTTCTCTTTGTAACTTCTAGATGAAAGAAAGAGGAAAAAATTGGAAGGAACAAATGAAGGAAATGATTATCCTTGACCTGTTTCACCAGTTACAGCTGATACATTACAAGGAAATCTCGTGCCTTTAAGAAATAATATTTCTGTATTACTGACTTGGGCAGAGAGGAATGAACAATTATATTCTAGTCAATAGCCTGTTCCAGAAACAGGGACATAGTTTCTGGAATCGCAGGGAATAAGTTAAGTGGAAATATTACTACAGTGACATGCTAAGGGGCTGAAAGACACACATAATCCAAGTTAATGAGGATTTTTAAAAAGTCATCTGTTTTTATAACTGAACTCTTACCAGAAATATCAGGGAGCTAAGACTTTTCACTAAATGAAACCCACTGTTGAGACGTTATTGGGCCCAATTACCCTTAACTTATGCTGAATATTGAATTTTGATGACTGTTATATACCATGTTATTTAATAGATATAGAATGATAGTAGAGTTTTTAAAGTAAGATTCCTAAGATTCAGCTCTTGAAAAACTGTTTTCCATGCGCAGAATTACATACCTCAGAACACTAAATTAATGAATTAATAACCTTTGTCCAGCAGGTGGCGATGTCTCTCCATTTTCTCAAGAAAGTGCACTAGGTTCCCTAGTAGACTTTGCTCTGCAGACAGGAGTTTACATAACGCTTGAACACAGATGTACAATTATGTCCAATTTGAGGCCTAAAAATGAGATTTTTGGATATGAAAAGAATTCCAAGTCCGATTGATTGCAGTAGTTCAAACTGCACTTTATGAAAGCCAGTGGCGACTAGGGGAGGAGGGTGGAGTTTTGCAATCAAGTAAGTTTATGTGAGTTAAAAATATATACATGTATATCTAAATTATATATCTAAATTATATGTAATACATAATGTATATATTGTACATTATATATTATATATAAAATATATACATTGTGTTGTATACATTATAATATATGATATATATACATTATATAATATATAATGTATATATTATATAGATACACCACTAACTCTGGCTTTAGTTTTAAAAACTATCATTTTAGAAAGCCTGAATTAAACAAATTCTCTCATTTTTAATTAAAAACTATCATTTTAGAAAGCCTGAATTAAACAAATTCTCTGTTTCATTTTTAATTTCCATTTTTATTTTCCACTTCTATTGCCTCTGTACTATAGCAAAACTCAAAAATATTCTGGTACCTCCCAAATATACAATGATGGTTAGGAGGAATTCAGATTAGGTATTTTTAGAAGGCAATTAAGTTGTTTTTAAAAAGTCAGTTATCATTGATGAAAACAGGACTCCAATTTGCTATTGGTTCATTTACCATCGATATTCTCTATAAAGATTTTTTTTTTCACCAGCCATGTCCCAGGCTCAGATCCTAATAATGTCAGCACTGGATCTTGTGTGTGTGTTATCTCAAGCCAGTGTGTTATCTTAAGCCAGTACGAGGCAATACACACAGAAAAAAATAATTTTGAGAATAGATCTGTTTGGCAACACCTGATGTCTTTCCGGTGGGGGTTGTGGGGACATAGGGAATAGTAGTGTAAGGTCTCTAAGATAGTGTCTAAAAATCTAAGCTGGGCCAGGCATGCTGGCTCACGCCTGTAATCTCAACACTTTGTTAAGCCAAGGCAGGGGGATCACAAGGTCAGGAGTTCAAGACCAGGCTGGCCAACATGGTGAAACCCCATCTCTACTAAAAATACAAAAATTAGCCAGGCATGCCTGTAATCCCATCTACTCAGGAGGCTGAGGCAGGAGAATTGCTTGAACCCGGAAGGTGGAGGTTGCAGTGAGCTGAGATCAAGCCACTGCACTTCAGCCTAGATGACAGAGCAAGACTCCATCTCAAAAAAAAAAAAAAAAGAGTCTAAGCTGAAGGCATATAACTGTTTCAACTGTAGCTATTGGGCAAATAGTTCATTAAAAATGAACACATAGTGTAAACCCCTTTAAATTAACTTCTAAACACTTGTGATTTTTTTTTAGTGAACATTTTTCTGAGGGGAACTCTATAACCATAGGCTGATAACGTCATTCAGTTTACAGAAACATCACCAATTCACAAGAATTCAGCCTCCAGGCTTGTTTAATTTACTTTATGAAAGCTTAAATTGCAGCATAATGTATGTGCGTTTGGCCTATTTCAACTATTACTATTTGTTTTATTGGAAAAGATAATTAAATTATATAATCTTTAAACATGTTTTACTCTCGCTTACTGATTTGTTCTTGCCTTGGGATCATCTCTCCTCCAGGAGAAAGCATTTCCAATTTTATTATGAAAGATTGACAGGAAAATAGAACTTCCTTTACAGACATTGACTTTCTAGGAATAACTTTGCAAAAGTATTTCTCTTCTCTGAAAACTAATATTTAAATAGGTATAATCTGAAACTACCAGAAAAATTCAACAAACACCTCCAGCAAATAAATATCTGAGTGTCTGTGATGTCCCTTTCCTGGGGAAGGGCAGTAGAAAGATGAAAATCATGTCTGACTGGAAAGCCATCACTAACAGGGCTGAGGCACATAACCTTGTGGAGACATTTGTGCCGGGCTTTAAAGGGTGCATAGGAGTTTGCCAAGTGGACGTGGAAGGAGGCATTTTAATCAGAAGAAAATAACATGATTGGAAGCGTGGAGGTGAGAAAGCGTAGAAGCACCCAGAGTGAGGAGAGCTGGGGCTTGGGCCAGCCCATGTCAGCCCCTGCCTGTGGGCCCAGCCTCTTGGAGCCAGGCTCACTCACCCTGCCTTTAAGACGGTCCCACCAGAGGCAGGAGAAGGATCCGCAGCCTCAGCTCTCTGTGGCGCAACCTGGCACTGAGTCACTCATACCAATCTCAGTGCCAGTGGCCAAGCCGCTGCTGCCGGAGGGCCTGTGTCACCCTCCCCCCGTTCCCCTGCCCTCTTCCCATCCTCACCAGCACCCAAGCTCCCTGGCTTCCTAATAGCGTGGCAGGGATCCTTCCAGGCCCCCATCCTCCTCCAGCCTCAGCTCTTCCTCCTTGCTGTCTTCCCAATCTTCCCCGCTAACATCCCACCACCCTTTAGACCCGGGCTGACACCAGCTCCTGCTGGCTCCCTGTGCCTCACACCGAATACAGGAGGTCGCACACTACATCCCCAGACGCCAAGTACTGCCCTGCCTTACCACCTATGTTCCCCGGAGCCCACCAGCATGGACTCTCCTTCTGTTACCAGTCACTACCTGATCCAGGCCTGAGCTGCCTGTGTCCCCCAACACCGTCCTCCTGGCACCATCCTCTGCTCTTCCTGGCCTTCTGCACTGGGAGCCATCGGCATCATCCCTCCAGAACAAGTTCTTCTAGCCCCACCTCCCTCCCACCCTGTGCACCCAGGGAAATTCCTCTCTTCTGGGTCCCAACCTTGGCCTCGGGAGAGCCCCAGATGCCCCCCTCTGTGTCTACCCCAGTTACTCAGTGTGGTCAGACTTGGGGGTTGTACGGTTTTCTCTCTCATGATTCATTTCCCCAGGCAAAAAGCTGGCTAATAATATCTGGGTGTGCGGGGGAAGTACCAGTGTGTTTCTGTGTTTAGAGGTGAATTTTTTTCTACTTTAGAATTTAATCACTTCTACTTTGAGCAGTTTTTAGCTGAGCTGACAGTAATATGCTCTGCATTGAGTATTTGTAGGGGGTGGAATTAGTCACCACAAATTTCAATTTTTGGACTTTCCTGATAACTCCACAAAGCTGAAAGCCTTCTAAAGCTTGAGCAAAGATTGGAGACCTGACCCCAGGGGTTGATGGTTGATCTTTATAAAAATGACCTTGTGGTCTTTTTGTTCTTTTATGCTTAAATTGTCAAGGTCCCTGTCCACCCCGGGGATTAATGTGGTGATGTGGAAAGAGCACTAGACAAAGGATTTCAAAACTGTCTTCGGGCCCTTGGCTCGTGGCCTTAGCTCTCTGACATTCTTTGCTTATAAAATATACCCCCTGCCGGGGCGAAGTACAATCCTTACCCGTTTTGCATGACTCAACATTTTATAATGGAAGCTTCTATTCTTGTCTGGCTAAATCTTTTTCAAATAAAAATATTTCTTGGTCTATTTTGCATGTCTCAGACATTTTTATCGATACATAATGTCCTAGCTTTTCACATCTTCCAAGTGGCACAGAATTGTGAAAGAATACAGCAAAAAGCTAGAAATATACTTGTGCATATAACATTGCTGGGGATTTTTATGTGTGGTTTCTTGTGGGTTCTAGTAAGCACATTCATTTCATTACCTACAAACGCATAGAAAAATCCAGCATAATCCCCCACTGATGAGAAGAAGAGAGGGTTGTTTTTCAGGTGGGGTAGTTTCGCTTGACTTGAAGGTCTCACCCCACACCTTGTCTTTACCATACCATACGCTTCTAGATGCTTCTGCTGCATTGTCATAGCGAGACTCTACCAGAACTGTTTTTCAAAACGTGTTCCTAGGATTTTACCTCCCTGCATTTTTTGCTATATCTATTAAGTAATGCATGTATATAATTAAAAATCAAATAGTCCTATAAGATGTATAATGAAAAGCAACAGTTTCCTATTCCAGCCCTCCCAAAGATGAAGTCTGATGTTGCAGAGCCAGTCACTTTCAGCGCAGCTAGATGTTTCTTTGGATAGTCACCGCGCTATCTGTATCTAGTATGCACAGGCTGCTGTTTCTTGATTTACTGGGGTCTTGATCTCATTCTCTTATTCCATTACCTTTACTTCTACTTCCTTGCTCCTCTCCATCTTCCTAAGATGGTCATACCCACATTCAAGATGCATGGTCCTGCTGACGTTGCTGTGACTTTATACATTCTGTTGGCTGCTGATCTGAGCAGTACATCATGATTTTGTTTCATTTCTTGCACAACTTAATTGTTTTTCCTAGGATTATTTATTGCCTTCATTTGTTTGCCTAGATTTATTTGTACCTATCAAAAATTTTGTATGTTACAAAATTTTCGTATGTGCCATTAGATCTGCTGCATTCAATATTACTTTTGGTATTATTTAAATATTAATTACCAGATAAGTATGTCAGTTCCATCCCAACCTGCCCTCCCTTCCCCCTGAGGCCCTCCCCTCTTTCCACTCAGAGCTCTTTAAGCTGCATCCCAACCTGCCCTCCCTTCCCCCAGAGGCCCTCTCCTCTTTCCACCGAGAAAGCTCCTGCTCCTAGTATATCTGGGCTCATTACTCTAAACACAGCTTTACTGCAGCTTCCCTTTACTATATTTCTCTGTTAGGTTCTGGTTTTCTTAATCTCGGGGATGCTATTTCTTGATTTAATAACTCATTTTACTTCAAGATGTTCTTAAGTTGCCTCCTCATGAAAGGCACATGGGAGGGAAATTTTTTCTGAGTCATTGAAGGTCTGAAAAGCTCAGTATTCTACTCTAACTTGATGGCTAGTTTGGTTCTCATATTCATGCTCATTCTCTCTCTCTCTCTCTCTCTCTCTCTCCTTGGATTGTCTTTTTATTCTTTTTATGAAATTTTATAATATGCCTCGGTATGTGTGCTAAATATTTTGTAGATACTTTCAGGCTTAAAACTCCTGTCTTCTATTTCTGGGAATTCTTAACATTTTGTTTCTTTGATGATTTTACCACCACTATGTTCTGCTTCTTTTCTGGAATGCTTTTAGTGGTCAGATACTTGAACCTCTAGATTCATCCTTTCTATGTGCTTTGCTGTTTTTTCCTCCGTCAATCGCCATCTTTTGAACATTTTTTCTCTGGAAGAGTTCCTCAATGTGTATTCCAGCCACTCTGTTGAATCTTCTCTTTTTCAGCCTTTCTTTATTCTTTTTATATAACATCTTGTTCTTGTTAGTGGATGGATGCAATAACACCTTAAATGTCTAAAAATTATAGAGATTGGTTTAAGCGTTTTCATTTATTCCCTGCTTTATCTCTATTTGCTCCAGATTCTTTGTACTGTTTTGGTTGGTTTGGGCTCTCTTTTTCAGTCTGAAGGCTTTCCTCTGGTGACATTTGTCTGTCTTTCGTTTTAAGAGTGAGGCACTAAAGAGCTAATTGCAGCCGGACGTGGTGGCTCACACCTGTAATCCCAGCACTTTGGGAAGCCGAGTTGAGCTCAGGAGTTCAAGACCAGCTGGACAACATGGTGAAACCGGTCTCTACAAAAAAAAAATACAAAAATTAGCTGGGTGTGGTAGTATACACTCGTAGTCCCAGCTATTTGAGAGGCTGAGGTGGGAGGATCACTTGAGCCCCAGAGGCAGAGGTTGCAGAATTGCAGTGAGCCAAGATTCTGCCACTGCGCTTCAGCCTGGGTGACAGAGTAAGACCCCATCTTTTAAAAAAAAAAAAAAAAAAGAAAAGAAAAGCTAATTGCAAGTGCTGTGCAATGAAGGAGGCTCATTGACCAGTGGACCTCGCTTTAGGATAATCAAATAGCAATAGAGATTTTGCTGGAAAAATATTTGTTAGTGATTGTAGTTTTTTCTCCCTGGAGTTTGTCCAGTTTTCCCACTGAAAAATTATCCAAACATCTGCTTTGGGGATGGGAGGTGAAGTGTGGTAGGAGAGTGGAGCATGCATGCAACTGGTTGCTGGTGTGGGAACAGGCACTGAAGGTTCTCACTGAATGCACCAGTCTTCCCAGTGCTGGGATTTTAGCCCATACCTCTCCTTCCCGCTCCTCTGGGCTAGCAAATCAGTATGGAGCCCCTGCCCAAACTCTCTGGAGACTGATCCTAAGATTGCTTGCCCCTGGCTGTGGAGGGAACTGGGGTCCCAACTGCTTCATACCTAGACTGCCAGCCTCAGACCCAGCTCTCCCATCGGGACACCCAGTGGTACTCCATCTCTGACTCTCAGCTGGGTGAGCTGACACTCCTGAGCCATGTCCCTTTTTGTCAGCACTTCAGACTCTCTCCCTCTGCTTTGCCTAATCGGATGCGTGCCTCCAACCACATTTCATCTTCCAGAAATTGGTGGAGGTCTGCCTTCCACTGATAATCCTTCTCCAGCATTTTATCCTTGTGATTTTGCCATCTTTAATAAAATTATCATTCCTTCACTGTCATTTTAGAGAAGTTTTTCAAAGGACAGGCATTGAAGGCATGTAATCAGTCCACTACATTTAACTGGAAATGTTCTAACTACCTGAACTTTAAGATTCTGCTGCCAGTTTTGTGTTTACAGTTCTTAGCTAGGTCTGTCACACATGTATCTTTTATGCAGTATCTGTGTAGCCATGATGTGAATCAAACTACTGTAATTTCATGAGGGTTTTGCTAAACATTTCCCTCTGTTCAGCCTGAGACTTCTACCAGTTCTTAAATCTCAAGCAATATTAGCGCATTCTTTCAGCGCTGCCTTCAGCATCTGTATCTTGGGATTATAGTACTGGTAAAATTTCAAAAGCAAAACTAATAAACAAAAACAAGATCCTTTAACGGTAATTGATTAATTAATCCCTTTTGGGTTTTTACTGGATGACATTACCATGATGAAGCTCCAAACTTAATACTATGATTTTAAAATTACCTAGAAGACAAATCAGGGCTGTACTGGAGGTTTCTTGTGGGAGGAAATGTAAATTATAAGAACTGATACAAAGAGACTCCTGTGATCAGAGGCAGAGTGTATGACCATTTAAAGGCATCATTCCACATAACCTGGTGGAAAAGGGCATCTTCGTTTCCTGTGCTGTTAGGTGTCAGTTTGGGGGAAACGTGTTCCCCAGGTTATGCACAGATGGCAGCACAGGCATGGAGTGGGGGAGTGAAGGCCTCAGCGGGTGAGCACAGCCAGTCTGCTCATGGACAGAAGGAAAAGCAGCCATCGTGAAGGCTCCTCTGCAGCAGCTGCTTCAGTAGCAGGAGCAGCAGCTCATATAACAAATGTTTCATGACGAATGCAAACAAAAGCCAGCTCCGAAATTCCAGCCATGTTATGTCCAAGCCAGTTCAAAATCATATAACCACTCCATTTGAGTGTTTTCCCCTCTCTAAATACATTCCATATGAGCCATGGTGTCAGGGTTGCTGGGATCGCCTGCGTTCACTCAGAAAACTGTTTTTAAAGCTCAGACTGAAGGGAAAGTCAATCAGTGGGAAAACAAGCTCAAAGAAAACACGGAGGCCCAGGTGTGGGGGAGGGGGTTTTCCCCAGCCAGGCAGGACCCCTGGAATGAGGCTGGAGGCTGGGGAACACTTTTCCAGCACAGAAGGAAGAGTGTTCTTGCCTGGGAGCAGGAATGTGTTCAGTGGGGCCCCTGTGCCTGCGGCGGCCCGGCCACAGCCAAGCACCGCGACTCCAAGTGTGGTCCACGGACCGGTGCCAGTCCGCAAGCTGCTTGCTACCAGCCCGTGACGAGATAAGGGCAGAAATTAAGAAGCAGCATTTGGAAGCTTTGATGGGAATTTTACGTGGCTGTGGTCATTTTTCTGACAATTTATTTTTATCGTCGTTTACAAAAGTGTCAATCTGAAATGGATTAGGTAGGGAAAACAATCCGAGGTTTCTGGAGAAGCACTGCCATAGGTTTTCCTCCCAGCGTGGGCTGCCTGGGTCAGCAAGGTAGAAGGCCATCCAGTGGGCAAGACCACTCCTAAGGCATCCGGGGCCTCCGAGGCGCCGTGATTCTTCCATAGGGTTTGGCCTTCTTGGCTTCAAAGCTCAAACATGTGCTGCCCCATAGCAATGGCCAGACGCCCAAACCTAAAGAGAGAGAAACTCTGTCTTCCTAAAACTGGCTCCGTTTTGATCTAAAACCTTTAAAAATGGCAATTTGCATTGGGATAGCGCTTTTACAGTTAGCAAAGTACCTTAGACTTACATTGGTTCACTTCTTCACATCTCTGTTAGGTAGTGTTGTGAATTCTCTTAACGTTCCCCAAGAATTGAGACCCCTTCCCCTGCAAAATATGTTGAAGTCCTAATCCCCTGTATCTGTGAATGAGACCTTATTTGGAAGTAGGGACTTTGCAGATGTAATCAAGTTAAGATGAGGTCATACTAGATTAGGGTGGACCCTAAATCCAATGACTTGTGCCCTTAAAAGGAGAGAGAGAGACTGAGGCTCAAGGATGAAGGCCAGTGAAGACGGAGGCAGAGACTGGAGTGATGCTGTCACAAGCCAGGTAGCACCAAGAATTTCCAGCCGCCCCTGGAAACTGGAAGGGGAGGAAGGATTCTTCCCTCAAGGGAAACACAGCCGTTCCAACACACCAATTCTAGTTTTCAGAACTATGAGAGAATAAACTTCTGTTGTCTTAAGCTACCTGGTTTGTGGCAACTCGTTATCATAGGAAACTAATGCAGTTAGAAGTCCTCTTCCTCCCCATTTCCAGGGGAAGACCTGGAGGGTCTGTGATAGTAAGATCTGCCCACGTTCAAAGCAGCTACAATGAGCAGATCCTGGATTAGGACAAAGAGCCTTCAAAGATGAACATTGTCCTCTGGATTGCCTTTCTTTGTTGTAGAAAGGAATTAGGGGGAAAAAAGATGTCTAATATTTGGGGAAAGCTTTATAAGTGATTTTACAGTGATACAATGAAATATAGTGAGGCAGTTGGACTTTTAGTCTGAAGAATGTTAATACATTGGACAATAGAAAAACAATGAAAAATCTGACACAGTATTATATTTATATTATACAATATTTTTATGTATTTGTTGTATACACACACACAATATGCTTAGCAGAACAAACTAGAAGGAAAAATACCAAGAGAATTGCAGTTGTTAGTTGTGGTGGTTTCTGCATGGTTTTAGTTTCTCCTGTAGACTTTCCTGTGTTCTCTGCCTTTCCTGTAACACGTGTGCATCACAGAGAGGCACGTGTATTAGGGACCATCCGTGTCCAGACACTATGCTCTGTGATATATATATACATATTTCTTTTTCTTTTCTTATTTTTTTGAGATGGAGTTTCACTCTTGTTGCCCAGGCTAGAGTGCAGTGACATGATCTCGGCTCACCACAACCTTTACCTCCCAGGTTCAAGAGATTCTCCTGCCTCAGCCTCTTGAGTAGCTGGGATTACAGGCATGCACCACCACACCCAGCTAATTTTGTATTTTTGGTAGAGACGGGGTTTCTCCATGTTGGTCAGGCTGGTCTCAAACTCCTGACCTTAGGTGATCCACCCGCCTTGGCCTCCCAGAGTGCTGGGATTATACATGTGTATTTCTAATAGTGACAGCAGCACGGCAAGTTAGATATTAGCACTGCTTTTCTACAAAGGACAAAACACAGCCAGCCAGTCTAAGGACCATACTCAGGGTCTCACAGCTGGTGCAAGGCAGAGCCTGTCTGGCTCCAAACCCTGTGGGCTTCCCACCATGCTTTGTAGGTTTTTCTATTTTTGTGATCAAACAAACAAAAAAGAGGACAGTGAGAAGGGCCACAACTGAGCAGCGAGGAAACAAGAGGAAGCTGTCGCTGTGGCCCCTTAAGGGAGGGCTTGCTTGTGCTCTCTGACCTCTGTCATTTGCACGAAGTGGAGGAGTCCTCTTTTTTTGGCAGTTAACTCCACAGAGGCTTCTTGAAGACAGGGGCCATGACTCGTCACTTCCCGAGAACCACAGCACCTGCCGCAAAACACTATCCATCAAAAGTCGTGACTGGCTCCCCTTCTCCCGTCCTTCTCTCCTTTCTGACCTCCTGCCTGGCAGAGTTTTCAGAACAGCATGTAAAACATGGTTACTCACCAAGCGTGTCTGGGACAAATACCTTGACATGCCTACCTGGGTCACTGGGTGGCCTGTTCCTCCACCACCCCCAGATCTGAAGGCTGGTTAGGCATAAAGATAAAAATTGCCACTGTTCTCTTTTTCGTACAGCCCTGAGCTCTTCCAACTCAAACAACTTAAATCTTGGTGGTAACAAAGTTAAGTATTTAATAGCTTTTTAAATAAAGTACTGAAACTAGTTTGATTCCATTTGTATATCACAGTGTCACCCTAGCATTTTAATTTTCACTTGTCTCATTCATTCTTTCCAGTATTTTGATCTGATTTTTACCTAAATTATTTGTATTTTTTCCTGCAAAATGTCTGTAGATACTAGCGGGTAAGCATTGTAAAAATAAAATTGTAGGCTGGGCGTAGTGACTCACACCTGTAATCTCAACAGTTTGGGAGGCCGGGCGGGCGGATCGAGTGCAGGAGTTCAAGACCAGCCTGGCCAACATGGTGAAACACCGTCTCTACTAAAAATACAAAAATGAGCCAGGCGTGGTGGCGCACGCCTGTAGTCCCAGCTACTCGGGAGGCTGAGGCAGGATTATCACTTGAACCCAGGAGGCGGAGGTTGCAGTGAGTCCAGACCATGCCATTGTGCTCCAGCCTGGGCAACAAAAGTGAAACTCCTTCTCAATTAATTAGTTAATTAATTAAAATAAAATTGTATTTTGTATGTAGTCAGTCAGTGAAAGACCTGCAATTCAGTGCATTCTCCAGCCTGTGGTCGCCTTAAGCACAGGTGCCAACAAACTGAACTCCATGGCATGGCTTTGTAAGGGCTCAGAAACATCCAGGCAAAGACTCCCAAAGCCTCTCCTTACTGGCTTCTGTTTCCATGACCTGAATGCATTTTCTCAGTCATCTTACTAAGTTGCCGTAGTAGAGGCAGACCCTATTTGCCCCAGCGAATGGATTGCGTGACATCCTCCTTCTTGCTCTGAGATACAGCCCGTGCATCCCCGTAAGACCCTGGGTGGACCTCTGTTATACAGAAACATTGCCCTTTTAAATAAGACCTAAAGAAAGTCCATGTTTCCCAGGTCGGCCTTGAAAAGGAAATTTCCTGAGGGAGAGGGAGGTGGGCCATTTATTTAACAAACACTAGTGATGGTGCACTTATTGTGGGCCAGACAGCATCATGAGGGCTTTATGGATATTGATGCATTTGATAGTCCTGATTTCTGTGCTGACTTCCTCCTTGCCTGGGACCTCTTGCTAGCCACTGCTGGCCCCCTGTGATCCACTCCAGGAGGAGTTGGAACCCGCTGGCTCACTAGTGGGCAAAGAACACCTCCTCTTGGACCTCCAGCCAAGCGAGCTATTGCTGCAACATCCTGCAGGAGAGCAGAGGGCAAAGGCATGAGGCAGGAGCACAAATGCAGTGTGGCCAGTAAGTCTGACTGTCCTGTTGAGGTTCATAGCCAAGGAAGAGACCTGGAGCTGGGACGTTGTACCTTTTGTCCCCTTGTCCATGCCCTTTGCTCTTCCAGAGGGAACCCCTCTCCTCCAGGGTAGCCCCTGCATGCCAGGCCTTCAGTTTAGTCATGGAGATCCTTTGCACGTGACACAGAGTGTTGGTGACAGTCTCTGGTCATGGTGAAATGCGCCGCTGTTCAGATGCCTCTTCATCGCTTGTTCTCTCCCACAACTGGAGACCATGACCAGAACAGACCCTCCTCTGAGCAAAGAGAGTTTCTCTTCTGCATCCTCCTACTCTATCTTCCTAGACAGATTCCTCCACTTTATGCCTGCCTCCAGGCCTGATTCCCACACCATAGACCACCCTCTCCATGCTGACCACCCTTGCCACCAGAACCATCCTCTCCTAAAACTTGACTGTCCTGTGGCCCACTCCCCGAGGACACTAATAGATCATTCTAGAACAAAGATCTAGAATGATCTAGAATACAATATATTGACAGCTGACAATAACACAATTTGTCCTTCCCAGGGGAATTTCTAATAATGAGAATAGTGATCATAGAAATACTAGAACAGTACTTTGCACATAGTGGGTATAAAATAAAAATGTATTGAATTAATACTGAATGCATGTACTGTGATAAACATTTTATATGGGCTACCTAATGTGATTATCAGAATAATCCAATGACTTAGGCACTTTTATTATTCCCATTTTACAGATGAGGAAACTGAAGTTTATATATGACATCACTATTTTATGGAGAGGCTCCTTAGGAAAAAAAAAATCATTTTAGGCATTTTTTACTATGCATGTACTGATAATTATTTTAAAGAGCTTTTTTTAGTAGGAAATATGTTATTTTATTCATCTAAATTTGGTGCACTAAAAATACAGGTGGTGTGATGTGAACTGTTGGCCATTTAAGCAGGTTCATTATCTCACATCTTTGGCCCTTCCTGCCATTCTTCTCATTAGCAATGTGGGCAGAGGTTTAAAGCTTGGCTGCTGTGGGATATGGTGAGAAACCCTAATTGTGGGTAGCTTGCCCTGGTCCACACTGCACCAGGACCCGGACCCAGGCATAGCACTGTGCCACCCTGCCACCCGTGGTCCAGCAGGGCCCTGAGGTAGGGCACTCCACTTCAAAGGAAGGAGTCATTCATGGTGGATATCCAGGCATGGCCTGTGCTACTAAGAGTGAGGGCTTTTTGCAAAAGAGCGGATTTTCAGTAGTACTTTTCTTCCTCCCAACAAACTATGCCATTCCTACAACACTAAGTGCGGCCCACAGCAGAAGTTCTTAACCTGAAGTCCACCACATGGTTTTCAGGGAATTTTTATTTGATTTGATATATATTTTCCTAAATGTGAGATGGGGTCTCACTGTGTTGCCCAGGCTTGTCTCAAACTCCTGGACTCACGTGATCCTCTTTCCTTGGTCTCCCAAAATGCTAGGATTATAGACATGAGTCACCACGCCTGGTCTTTCAGGGAATCTTTCAGCTGCTCCATCACCATCCTTTTCTTTCTCTCTCTCTCTCTTTCTTTCTTTCTCTCTCTCTCTCTTCCTTCCTTCCTTTCTTTTCTTTCTCTTCTTTCTTTTCATTCTTTCTTCCTTTCTTTTTTCTGGAGACAGGGTCTCACTCTGTTACCCAGGCTAGAGTGTGGTGGCATGATCTCAGCTCACTGCAGCCTCTACCTCTTGGGATCAAACGGTCCTCCTGCCTCAGTCTCTCAAGTAGCTAGGACCACAGGTTTGTGCCACCATACCCCCTTATTTTTTATAGAGGTGAGGTCTCACTGTGTTGCCCAGGCTGATCTCAAACCGTTGGGTTCAAGCAATCCACCCACCTTGACCTCCCAAAGTGTTAGCATAACAGGTGTGAACCACGACACCTGGCTGCCATCCAGTTTATCAGAAAAAATTTTCATATTCCTGCTTTTTTTCTGGGAAGCAAAGAATTTTCAGATTTTCACAGCCATCCACATCCCCTAGAACAGTGAGCATTCTGGTCTGTGTGGAAGGCCAGTGCTGTGGCCTCCTTTTCGGAGGGCTGGCCCCTGCGAGCCCTACCACGGGAGAGGAAGCACTCTGGTGGGAGCCTTGATGTGGACAGGCGTCATCTGACAGAGAGCCACCAGGAGGAGCCACTGGCTGCTCTCAGTCAGGAGAACTGGCCTGAGGCCCTGAGGACGGCCATCTTGTTCAGAGCCAGGATGTGGCCCTGGCACTCCAAATGGTGACCAAGCCTTTTGTTTATGCAGGTTGACTTCTGGCTCTGCCATGCTTCTATGTTTCCATATTATAACATAGGATATTGTTTGCCTAAGTATAATAGGGCATGTGCGTTGGTTCTTGGCATCGGCCATGGAAGATTAGCTTACTTTCACCAACTCAGAATCAGTCCCAGTGGCTATCACAAAAAAACACACAACTCCCAGAGTGTCTATAACTAGATACAAAACCACATGTGTTATTAGTCTTGATCTTAGACCATATTATTAGCTTTGCTTTGGTTGAAAGTGGGCCCCATCATATTGTTAAAATAGAGTTTCACAGCCTTTAAGTGACTAGGGTACATCACTTTTAAGATGTTTTTCCAAAAGAAAATTTTAAATCCCAAATACATTTTTGGCTGAATGGTTGGTTTTAATGTTTCACAGTCAAAAACTGTAACTTAATTCCTCGTAAAACTTGAATGAATTTCATGAGGGTTTTGCTAAACATTTCCCTCTGTTCAGCCTGAGACTTATACCAGTTCTTAAATCTCAAGCAATATTAGTGTATTCTTTTGAAATGTCAGTGTTTTTTCATTTCAAAAAAAAAAAAAAAAACTCTTGTCAGTGTCTGACTTCTGTTGACATACAGTAGCTTATTTGTGGCCTCCATTATGGTATTGTGGTTAAAGTTTCCCATTTCCCCTCACTCTCTTTTTCCCTAGTATCAATGAGGAAACACAATGTCAATTGACAGTCTGAACAACTAGATCTGTACTGCTGGCTTCAACCTCAAATGTAGTTCCCTACATTTCTACATTTTGCTTTTGAGGGGGATGAGGGTCGGTGGGAGTGTTATTCAGATATCAGCATCTGTAGGCCGAACTTAATGTGAAGTGTGACTGGTGCCCGTTCTGCCTCATTCGGCCATGGGGTTTATTGGGGAAATGGCGTCTGCTGCATGCCTGTGGCTCCAGCTCAATACCACCAGAGACAAGAATGCTGGGCCCAGCTGAAAGGCGGTAACCCATCTGGAGAGCTCCTAAAAAAGATCCAAGTTTGCTTAATAATGTGCTCAGTAGTCTAATGTTTTGAGCACAAACAGCGAAAAGCTCTTCCAATAACACGTGCTTTGGATATCAGATTAATCTGGGGCAGGAAACACTTGCAAAGTGGAATCCACCCAAGAGAAAAAGGCCAATATGCCAGCATCAAAGGCTTAGTGTTTTGTTTTGTTTTACAAAGTGAGCACATAGTGAGCACACATTGCTGAAACAATCAATGTCTCATCTGTATGCCAAATTCTGTAAGTTGATAAGTATCTTTTTTTTTTTTAATTAGGGGTGTAACTAATTGAGCACTGCTTTTATAATCTAGTCCTATTTTCAGATTCAGAGAGATTTAGGTGTTATGGAGTTAAGTCCCAGGGACAGGGTCTTTACACAAAGTGTGGATGTGTGGACAGGCTTTCCTGGCTACCTGTGCATTTGAAATTTGTCGTTTTTTGTGAAACTGGGTTTTTATTTTGAGAGTTGCTCCTGTGTTCCTTATTTTTCCATGCGTTCCCCTTCATGGTAGACTAAACTTCATTTTTACTTAAGATGCAATGCTACATAGAAATAAGGAAAAGGGATTTATTTGGTCCACAAACTCAATTTATGGTATTAGGTTGGTGCAAAAGTCATGGCGATTTTTATCATGAAAAGAGCAAACATATTTTTGAGCCCCGATGATGCGCCCAACCCTGCTAGTCACACGAAGAACAGAGAGGAGACGGATGGCGCTCACCAGGAAGTGTGTGCGGGTGCCCTGAGGATCTCTAGGCACAGGCTTAGTAACAATTCTCTTGTCCACCGCAGGGAGGTGACTGGAAGGTGCCAGGAAGCCCCAAATGATTCTAGTTCACTATTGCCTTCTCATGTACTGAACATCTCTCTCCTGCGGTTGAAAGACTGACCTTAAAGCCAGCAAAAATCTCTGAGAAGGAGAGGTGGGATTTTGAGAGCAAGGCAACCCCCTTCTAGTTCTCCATTTTCTTTAATCATCTATGTAGGATTTTGTGTTTTATTTAAAGGGATGCAGATTACTCCACAGTGCCACAATTTTGCCAGTCACCCAAGTTTGGAAGCTTGAAGTCCTTTCAATTATACCTTAAAAAAAGCCATCTCCCAGAATATCTGCTTAGAAATGTTGTAGATATTTTCCCAGCTCACCATAGAGCTGGGAAACCATCACAGAAGCCAGATTGCTGAACGCCAGGCATGTGACTGTCAACAACTATTGTTTTCTGCAGGCCACAGTCAAGAAGTATTCAATAGAAAATTGGAAAGAGATTTTCCCTTCAAATCCATACACAGCTTTAATGCACTTAGAACATACCTGTGCCTGGAGTATATCGTGCATCCCTGTTTATGGAGCCTAGAGTCTTACTTGGTGAACAAAATGTAAGCAAGAATGGCTTCAGCCCTATCCTGGAAGTTTAACAAAAGCAAGCTCAGAGGCTTCTTTCTGTTAGGAATGTGCAGGTCACACCCAATTAGTGTTATAAGTTGGTCCCAAAACCAGTCTACTGGCCAGGGGTAGGGCCACCACTGCCTGTTAGCAGGCCAAGGAGTTGGCTGATCTTTGGGATCCTGTTTCACTTCAGCTTGTTCTGGATCATCTACTAGGAAGCTAAAAGCTGCCCTTTAACAAGAAGACATCTTCTATTTGTGAAGTTTTCTTCTCCTTTCCTGAGATGTGAAAATGGTATAGTACATAGGTCAATCATGGTCTTTGCAGTCAGTAGACATGGGTTTGAATCCCAGCTCTAATTCTTACCAGCTGTTTAACTGTGGGCAAGCTCCTTAACCTCTCTGAATGTCTGTTTCTTCATCTGAAAGCAGAGAATGGTGACCTCACCAAGCTGTTTTGAGGATTAATGGAGATAATGTGCTCGTGCACCAATGTACAGTTTCCAAGGCACTTTTCTAATCATCTCATTTGATTCTTCTGTTTCCATCTGCAATAGGGCAGGGTTTTCAAGTGCTCAACTTAGTCAAGTCTTTGAGTTTGAAAGGAGAGACCAACACAATTGTTCCAAAGTCTATTTGTCATGATGCAGATTCCAGCATTCCCTGGTGTGATTCCTTGTGAAGTGTGGCATGAGGACTCTACTGGCTTCAACTTTTCTGGTGGTAGTAGAATTGCCCATCTAGTGCCTACTGATCTGAGTGGACTTGACTTCTTGGCTGTGTCTCTGTTTGGAGTTAAAGAGGAATGATTTTCCTTGTGCATTATTTTGAAAATCACCTTTGAAGTCACTAGTTAGAGTTGTTTTCGAATGCAAATGTCGAGGTCACATGAAGTTGAGTGACCATATCCTGTGGCACATTCTCACTTGCTCTTCTAGTTTATTTTTAATACAAACCAAGAATAAAAATATATACACACCCCATCTCAGATGCAAATTGAAACCAGACTTTGTTTCCACATATCTGTGAAATGGAGTAAGCTAACTAATGGGAAAAAAAAAACGATGCCTAATACTTAGGCATAGTTTGCTAGTAGTTGCTAATGTCAAAATAGCATTGTTTTTAGGAAAAATTAAGGAATGTGTACAGAATGGTGCAGCAATTATAGTCTTTATGTCTTTAATGAAATAGATTTAGGATTTCATTAGAAATCCAGTAGAACTAGGATTTTCCACACTAAGGCTCATTAGTCAGAGTCAAGGAAACATATTTTCATAATCATTTATGGAGCATTTCAAAATTTAAAAGTCCCTTTGGCTCTCTGAAATCTAATCTTATGTGTTCTCCCACCTCTTGGCCATTTTGGGGTATTTAAATGAGGTCAGAGTTTTTCATTAACAGTTCAAGCCCTTGTGAGAAATTCTAGCCCAGAATTTCTACTTGAAATGTGGGCACCAAACTTTACTTTGGGAACAACAACAACCAAAGAAATGCAAACCAAGAGGACAGACCATGTTCATGCATGAAAATATGGAATATCATAAAAATGCCATTTTCCTCACATTAGCATATAATTTAAAGATTTGTTTTTAGCTTAAAGGGATTCTCAAGCTCATCTGGAAAAAATAAACAAGTGACATGGCCAGTGATCTTTTTTTAAAGTAATGAGAGGAGATTTGCCCAACAAGATTCAAAAATGCTAGAAAGCTCTTGGGTTTAAAATAATGGTGTAAAAGCACAAGCTCAGATAGACAAGTCAGTTAAACAGTAACAGAAACAGATGCTAATGCAAAAGGTAATGTGCTCTATGGTAAAGATCATTAAAAAGAAAGAGTAAATAAAGGTGTAAATTAGTTGGCTAAATGTTTAGGGAAAAAATAGTCTTTCCTTATATCATGGGCCTTAATAAATTCCAGATGGTCTAAAGAGTTAAATTTTTTTTTTTTTTAATGAAAACGTGAAAGGAATAGAGGAAAATATAGGTGACTGTGTTTTGGGGGGATGGGGTTTTGCTAAGGATTTACTAAGCATAAAAGCAGTAAAACACATATTTATACAAAGAGAAAGTAAAGGGCTGGGATGGTGGCTCATGCATGTAATCCTAGCACTTTAGGAGGCCGAGGTGAGTGGATCACTTGAGGTCAGGAGTTTGAGACCAGCCTGACCAAAACCCCATCTATACTAAAAAATACAAAAATCAGCTGGGTGTGGTGGCGGGTGCCTGTAATCCCAGCTACTCAGGAAGCTGAGGCAGGAGAATCACTTGAACCTGGGAGGCAGAGGTTGTAGTGAGCCGAGATGGGGCCACTGCATTCCAGCCTGGGCAATAGAGTGAGACTGTCTCTAAAAAAAAGAGAGAGAGACAGAGACAGAGTAAAGAATAAATATATTTAATTGAAACTTTAAGCATGTTTAAAACATACTTAAGTTGGCAAAATATTTGCAACAATGATAAGATATCATGTGATTATATTTTATCAAAACATGAAGCATTTTTCATAAATCCATAAGAAAATCACTAACAGAAAACAATGGAGAAAGAGAAATACAAGTTACCAACAAATACACTAAAAAATAAGCCCAACCACATTCATAGTCTAAGAAGTGCATATTAAAATGAGACCATATTTTCTATGAAATTATTATTGTCTGTTATGTGAACAACACTGAGCAGTCATAGAGTCCCCGATGATGAGGATGAAGAGAAATGGGGCCTCAGGAGACTCCTAGAGGGAGAGCACATTGTTAACCCCTGGGGTAAAGAGCAAGTTAGTGATACATCTTAAAAGCCTTCAAAATGCCCATAGCTGCGGAATTGATAGAAAAATCCCGTATCTTGATTGTGGTAGTAGGGGCATAGGTATATATAGCGTCAAAACTCATCAAATTGTATATTAAAATTGATGTATTAAATGTAAGTGATTCCTTGATTTCTTGGTGAGGATATAATGTGTACAATCTTTGACCCATTTCAATGCTAGAAAAAAAAATCGTACAGGTACATAAAAAATATTATAAGGATGTTCCTCACAGGATAGTTTACCATTGCTCAGCAAAAAGACAACTGTAAAAATAGGAGAATAGCTAAATACATTTTGATATATCAAAAACAGTTAAATGATGTAGCTGATTGCTTGAAATATGATGTGACATTAAGTAAAGGAGAAAAGGATAGTAAATCGTATTTACAATATGATACCAGTTTGACTAGAAAAACTACGCGAGCACAGGAAATGATTAAATTGAAATGCTCAGAATGTTGTTGTTAGTCATATCTCTGGGTGGTGGGATTATTAGTAATTTATTTTCTTCATTTCCCAACAGATAATAAGCATGTAGCATTTTAAATTATGGGAAAAGCATGAATTTTAGGAAAATAATTGAATGTTCAGATAAAAATTATATGGAAGCAGAAGGAGAGCCCACTGGCTAACTGTGGAATTGCTAGGAGCACACAGAATTTTTATCCGTCTGTTTTCCGTGTTCTTTCCTGCACCCACTGCAGCACTGATGAAAATGGGGCAAGTAAAGAACATCATTCTCGAGGGGGCAGCAGAGTTGTGTGCATATGAAATCCTTGGTTCCACTTTTTGTCACTTTACCAGCCCCTCTCTCTAAGACATCTAACCTCTTTTTGGCAACTGTCCTTTGGATTTCATCAGCTCACCTGGCAAATTCTAGCCAGTAGTTTTTTAAAAACCTTGTCTCTCTCTCTCTCTCTGTCACACACACACACACACACACACACGGCCCTTTCTTGTATATAGAAGCTATAAAATGTGTGTAGATTTCTAGCCCTGAAATACTAAAATTCTATAACTCTGTACTTAACTCTTTAATAATCTTGACATTTTATCTACCATATGAAGTATGGTACAAACACCATTAAGGGCAGGACTTGGCTTTCCAGGCCTGAATGCAGGTATTTAAAATAATTGAATTACAAGAAAGTAGCTCATAGATCTTTTCCATTGCAGCATAATTGTCCTGAATCTGAAAACACATTGTCTTAACTCTGCAGTAGCTCACACACCCTCCTCCTCACAAGTTGCTGTAGTAGTAAGATGAAATATTATAACGATGGTTTAGCAAATCGGATGGGAACTAGGCAGCTATTTTCATATCAAGAACTGAGGTTGAAATATGTATCCTTTATTTGTTTTTCATTGAGTGGTTACAGATGGCACCTAATAAAGTCTTCATGCTGTGATATCTTGAAGCCATTGATTTATGTTTGGTAAATGTGGACACTCCAGACTCTAGTCAACCTCCCTCACATTCCGTACCACAAAGAATGTTAAAATGACATTTGCCTATTTGCTTTTTCTAGTGACTGATGAGGATCCTTTCTGAGAGGTAAACACCAGCATTATTCAGGAGTGAAGTTTAGGCTTGATATTTTTCAGTAAAGTATATTCCTCAATATACTTTATCCTCCAAAATGAAATGACAAAAATAAAACTTTGGACTTTTCTTTGGGATACATAGTAGCCAAAACCATCATGCCCCTGGTAAATATAAATTGATTCTGAGTTTTTAGAAAATAAATCATGAATTGTACAAAAATATTGAGAGTCAGAAGATGTTAGAATATTGGATGTGGAGGTGAATTGGTGTGCCTTTTCTTCCATTTGATTTGGACAATGGTGTGACTATTTTAGCATCTCTTCCTAATTCTTTCCTTTGTTGAAAGTGTTGTAAAGGCCCACATGCCACGGCTAGTTGTGGAGCCAGAGCCAGGGAAACTGCCGGGCAGGTGGTTATCTAGGCAGGGATGGCAGTTGGGCAGAAGGCACAAGCAGTCCAAGCTCTGGGAACATCAGGTGGCTTGAGTCTAGAGACATAGATCAGGCAACCCAGGGAAAGATGGTGGAGTTGAGGAATAATGCTAAGCGTGAGGGCCACAGACCAGCATCGACCAGAAGCCTCCATGGTGAAATATGGATTCCATGAGCTTGGACTTAGCAGCCAAGAAAAGTCTCATTTAATAGTCATTGCAATCTCAATTTCACAGCCATATCGATGGAGAAACATCTATGCTCAAGAGGAGAGAATTCCACAGCAGCTTACAGACACACACTGGTCATCCTTGTGAAAGATACAGCTGACCAGACAAGACCTAGAAAGTCAGGCAGGCCCTCTGAACCCCTTGGGCGCCTCTGCCAAGTCATGGGGAGCATTCTGGAAAAAGTGGAAAGGGCAAAACACAGAGAAGTGACGGGCCTGCAAATGGGCCTGATTTTTCTAACACCAATTCAGGGACATCATTGGGTCTTTTGACCCAAGATCTTAAGTGGATCCTCTGTGCGTTTCATTACTTAGTTAAATAGCATGTCATTCTGTAAGAAAGCAAACCTGAATTGGTTTTGCCTAAGCTACATAGCCCACGAAATTGATCAGAGGATTGAATGGCACAGTTCCTGATCTCAGCAGGGCTATGGTTTCCCGTTTGTATCTCCACTTTGTGTCTCATTGCATTTTCTCCTTGCCCTAAACCATCCAGCTATTACGCTGACGATGGGGGGTGTCTCACAAAACTTTACTTTTCTTTCTTTTTTATTAAAGTGTTTCAGATGCTGCAGTCATGAATGATTTTTGAATGCTTATTATTTGCCTAATACAGGCAAGAAGATACAGTAGAAGATAAAAAATGAATAGAAAAGAGATAGTACTACCCAAATGGAACTCTATTAGGGAAGGAAAAACACGTGAAACATCCAAAATATATTTTTGACATTTTTACCGAATTAAATAATTATAAATTATATGGTATTCATGATCAAGAAGTGCTTTGGAATTGTATGCAGCTAATGAATGTATAGGTGGGGAAAGTTGATCTATAAATGCACATGTATACGGTAAGGGATATGAATCTTTACTTTCACTGAACCACCAGACCTTAAAATTTTATAGGAGCAGAGCATCTCAAAGTCTCGATGTCTGTAATTTCATAAAGTATCATTAACACATTAAGTTTCAACTAAATTGAAATTAATTGTTTCATTTGGGGAGATTCGCATTTTTCTATTTCAGTGGCAGAATACTGATGTTTCAAGGGAATATATTTTGAGGATAACAGTCATAATATTAATAGTTGTTGTTATTATATTTAACACTCATTGGGAGCTTCTTGCATCCCAGGAATCTTAAGTCCTTTAAATGTACTATTTCATTTAATCCTAAGAACAACCCTGTGAGGAAGATACTATTATTATGTCCTTGTACAGATAAAGAAACCGCCAACTTAGAGATGACTCATAATGCTTCTATGTCACTGAGCTGGTCGTTAGCAGCACTCAACTGGTTGAACACTCAACCCAGGCCCAGGTGACTTGCAACACCGTGCTCTTAAGCTCTTAACTGGTCTCTCTCTCTCTCTCTCTCAAAAGGGCAAAATCTAAAACATGATTATCTGAGGGAGATGGGGTAGCTAATAAAGTAGGATTCTATGAAATTTTATTCTGCTGAATTCTCAAGAACACAGTGTTTCTGGAAAGCTTAGTGGTTCTCTTGAGGTGATGTTCATTGATATTCTATTTTTTTTTTTTTTAAATTTTATTATACTTTAGGGTTTTAGGGTACATGTGCACAATGTGCAGGTTTGTTACATATGTATCCATGTGCCATGTTGATTTCCTGCACCCATTAACTCGTCATTTAGCATTAGGTGTATCTCCTAATGCTGTCCCTCCCCCCTC
>NW_026652302.1:180868-249207 GCF_009828535.3 Hylobates moloch | reverse complement strand
GTTGGACATTTGGGTTGGTTCCAACTCTTTGCTATTGTGAATAGTGCTGCAATAAACATACGTGTGCATGTGTCTTTATAGCAGCATGATTTATAGTCCTTTGGGTATATACCCAGTAATGGGATGGCTGGGTCAAATGGTATTTCTAGTTCGAGATCCCTGAGGAATCGCCACACTGACTTCCACAATGGTTGAACTAGTTTACAGTCCCACCAACAGTGTAAAAGTGTTCCTATTTCTCCACATCCTCTCCAGCACCTGTTGTTTCCTGATTTTTTAATGATGGCCATTCTAACTGGTGTGAGATGGTATCTCACTGTGGTTTTGATTTGCATTTCTCTGATGGCCAGTGATGATGAGCATTTCTTCATGTGTTTTTTGGCTGCATAAATGTCTTCTTTTGAGAAGTGTCTGTTCATGTCCTTTGCCCATTTTTTGATGGGGTTGTTTATTTTTTTCTTGTAAATTTGTTTGAGTTCATTGTAGATTCTGGATATTAGCCCTTTGTCAGATGCGCAGGTTGCGAAAATTTTCTCCCATTTTGTAGGTTGCCTGTTCACTCTGATGGTAGTTTCTTTTGCTGTGCAGAAGCTCTTTAGTTTAATTAGATCCCATTTGTCAATTTTGGCTTTTGTTGCCATTGCTTTTGCTGTTTCAGACATGAAGTCCTTGCCCACACCTATGTCCTGAATGGGATTGCCTAGGTTTTCTTCTAGGGTTTTTATGGTTTTAGGTCTAACATGTAAGTCTTTAATCCATCTTGAATTAATTTTTGTATAAGGTGTAAGGAAGGGATCCAGTTTCAGCTTTCTACATATGGCTAGCCAGTTTTCCCAGCACCATTTATTAAATAGGGAATCCTTTCCCCATTTCTTGTTTTTGTCAGGTTTGTCAAAGATCAGATAGTTGTAGCTATGCGGCATCATTTCTGAGGGCTCTGTTCTGTTCCATTGATCTATGTCTCTGTTGTGGTACCAGTACCATGCTGTTTTGGTTACTGTAGCCTTGTAGTATAGTTTAAAGTCAGGTAGCGTGATGCCTCCAGCTTTGTTCTTTTGGCTTAGGATTGACTTGGCGATGCGGGCTCTTTTTTGGTTCCATATGAACTTTAAAGTAGTTTTTTCCAATTCTGTGAAGAAAGTCATTGGTAGCTTGATGGGGATGGCATTGAATCTATAAATGACCTTGGGCAGTATGGCCATTTTCACGATATTGATTCTTCCAACCCATGAGCATGGAATGTTCTTCCATTTGTTTGTATCCTCTTTTATTTCATTGAGCAGTGGTTTGTAGTTCTCCTTGAAGAGGTCCTTCACATCCCTTGTAAGTTGGATTCCTAGGTATTTTATTCTCTTTGAAGCAATTGTGAATGGGAGTTCACTCATGATTTGGCTCTCTGTTTGTCTGTTATTGGTGTACAAGAATGCTTGTGATTTTTGTACATTAATTTTGTATCCTGAGACTTTGCTGAAGTTGCTAATCAGCTTAAGGAGATTTTGGGCTGAGACAATGGGGTTTTCTAGATATACAATCATGTCATCTGCAAACAGGGACAATTTGACTTCCTCTTTTCCTAGTTGAATACCCTTTATTTCCTTCTCCTGCCTGATTGCTCTGGCCAGAACTTCCAGCACTATGTTGAATAGGAGCGGTGAGAGAGGGCATCCCTGTCTTGTGCCAGTTTTCAGAGGGAATGCTTCCAGTTTTTGCCCATTCAGTATGATATTGGCTGTGGGTTTGTCATAGGTAGCTCTTATTATCTTGAGATACGTCCCATCAATACCTAATTTATTGAGAGTTTTTAGCATGAAGGGTTGTTGAATTTTGTCAAAGGCCTTTTCTGCATCTATTGAGATAATCATGTGGTTTTTGTCTTTGGTTCTGTTTATATGCTGGATTACATTTATTGATTTGCGTATGTTGAACCAGCCTTGCATCCCAGGGATGAAGCCCGCTTGATCATGGTGGATAAGCTTTTTGATGTGCTGCTGGATTCGGTTTGCCAGTATTTTATTGAGGATTTTTGCATCAATGTTCATCAAGGATATTGGTCTGAAATTCTCTTTTTTGGTTATGTCTCTGCCAGGTTTTGGTATCAGGACGATGCTGGCTTCATAAAATGTGTTAGGGAGGATTCCCTCTTTTTCTATCGATTGGAATAGTTTCAGAAGGAATGGTACCAGTTCCTCCTTGTACCTCTGGTAGAATTCAGCTGTGAATCCGTCAGGTCCTGGACTCTTTTTGGTTGGTAAGCTATTGATTATTGCCACAATTTCAGAACCTGTTATTGGTCTATTCAGAGATTCAACTTCTTCCTGGTTTAGTCTTGGGAGGGTGTATTTGTCAAGGAATTTATCCATTTCTTCTAGATCTTCTAGTTTATTTGCATAGAGGTGTTTGTAGTATTCTCTGATGGTAGATTGTATTTCTGTGGGATCGGTGGTGATATCCCCTTTTTCGTTTTTTATTGCATCTATATGATTCTTCTCTCTTTTCTTCTTTATTAGTCTTGCTAGCGGTCCATCAATTTTGTTGATCTTTTCAAAAAACCAGCTCCTGGATTCATTAATTTTTTGAAGGGTTTTTTGTGTCTCTATTTCCTTCAGTTCTGCTCTGATTTTAGTTATTTCTAGCCTTCTGCTAGCTTTTGAATGTGTTTGCTCTTGCTTTTCTAGTTCTTTTAATTGTGATGTTAGGGTGTTAATTTTGGATCTTTCCTGCTTTCTCTTGTGGGCATTTAGTGCTATAAATTTCCCTCTACACACTGCTTTGAATGTGTCCCAGAGATTCTGGTATGTTGTATCTTTGTTCTCGTTGGTTTCAAAGAACATCTTTATTTCTGCCTTCATTTCATTATGTACCCAATAGTCATTCAGGAGCAGGTTGTTCAGTTTCCATGTAGTTGAGCGGTTTTGAGTGAATTTCTTAATCCTGAGTTCTAGTTTGATTGCACTGTGGTCTGAGAGACAGTTTGTTATAATTTCTGTTCTTTTACATTTGCTGAGGAGAGCTTTACTTCCAACTATGTGGTCAATTTTGGAATAGGTGTGATGTGGTGCTGAAAAAAATGTATATTCTGTTGACTTGGGGTGGAGAGTTCTGTAGATGTCTATTAGGTCCACTTTATGTAGAGCTGAGTTCAATTCCTGGATATCCTTGTTAACTTTCTGTCTCGTTGATCTGTCTAATGTTGACAGTGGGGTGTTAAAATCTCCCATTATTATTGTGTGGGAATTTAAGTCCCTTTGTAGGTCACTCAGGACTTGCTTTATGAATCCGGGTGCTCCTGTGTTGGGTGCATATATATTTAGGATAGTTAGCTCTTCTTGTTGAATTGATCCCTTTACCATTATGTAATGGCCTTCTTTGTCTCTTTTGATCTTTGTTGGTTTAAAGTCTATTTTATCAGAGACTAGGATTGCAACCCCTGCCTTTTTTTGTTTTCCATTTGCTTGATAGATCTTCCTCCATCCCTTTATTTTGAGTCTATGTGTGTCTCTGCACGTGAGATGGGTTTCCTGAATACAGCACACTGATGGGTCCTGACTCCTTATCCAGTTTGCCAGTCTGTGTCTTTTGATTGGAGCATTTAGCCCATTTACATTTAACGTTAATATTGTTATGTGTGAATCTGATCCTGTCATTATGATGTTAGTTGGTTATTTTGCTCGTTAGTTGCTATTGTTTCTTCCTAGCCTCGATGGTCTTTACAATTTGGCATGTTTTTGCAGTGGCTGGTACCGGTTGTTCCTTTCCATGTTTAGTGCTTCCTTCAGGAGCTCTTTTAGGGCAGGCCTGGTGGTGACAAAATCACTCAGCGTTTGCTTGTCTGTAAAGTATTTTATTTCTCCTTCACTTATGAAGCTTAGTTTGGCGGGATAGCAAATTCTGGGTTGAAAATTCTTTTCTTTAAGAATGTTGAATATCGGCCCCCACTCTCTTCTGGCTTGTAGAGTTTCTGCTGAGAGATCAGCTGTTAGTCTGATGGGCTTCCCTTTGTGGGTAACCCGACCTTTCTCTCTGGCTGCCCTTAACATTTTTTCCTTCATTTCAACTTTGGTGAATCTGACAATTATGTGTCTTGGAGTTGCCCTTCTCGAGGAGTGTCTTTGTGGCGTTCTCTGTATTTCCTGAGTCTGAATGCTGGCCTGCCTTGCTAGATTGGGGAAGTTCTCCTGGATAATATCTTGCAGAGTGTTTTCCAACTTGCTTCCATTCTCCCCATCATTTTCAGGTACACCAATCAGACGTAGGTTTGGTCTTTTCACATAGTCCCAAATTTCTCGGAGGCTTTGTTCATTTCTTTTTATTCTTTTTTCTCTAAACTTCCCTTCTCTCTTCATTTCATTCATTTCATCTTCCATCACTGATACCCTTTCTTCCAGTTGATCGCATCTGCTACTGAGGCTTCTGCAATCTTCGCGTAGTTCTCGAAACTTGGCTTTCAGCTCCATCAGCTCCTTTAAGCCCTTCTCTCCATTGGTTATTCTAGTTATCCATTCTTCTAATATTTTTTCAAAGTTTTTAACTTCTTTGCTATTGTTTTGAATTTCCTCTCGTAGCTCAGAGTAGTTTGATCGTCTGAAGCCTTCTTCTCTCAACTCATCAAAGTCATCCTCCATCCAGCTTTGTTCCGTTGCTGGTGAGGAACTGCGTTCCTTTGGAGGAGGAGAGGTGCTCTGTTTTTTAGAGTTTCCAGTTTTTTTGTTCTGTTTTTTCCCCATCTTTGTGGTTTTATCTACTTTTGGTCTTTGATGATGGTGATGTACAGATGGGTTTTTGGTGTGGATGTCCTTTCTGTTTGTTAGTTTTCCTTCTACCAGACAGGACCCTCAGCTGCAGGTCTGTTGGAGTTTACTAGAGGTCCACTCCAGACCCTGTTTGGCTGGGTGTCAGCAGCGGTGGCTGCAGAACAGCGGATTTTCATGAGACCACAAATTCAGCTGTCTGATAGTTCGTCTGAAAGTTTTGTCTCAGAGGAGTACCCGGTTGAATGAGGTGTCAGTCTGTCCCTACTGGGGGGGTGCCTCCCAGTTAGGCTGCTCAGGGGTGAGGGACCCACTTTAGGAGGCAGTCTGTCCGTTCTCAGATCTCCAGCTGCGTGCTGGGAGAACCACTACTCTCTTCAAAGCTGTCAGTCAGACAGGGACCTTTAAGTCTGTGGAGGTTCTTGCTGAGTTTTTGTTTGTCTGTGCCCTGCCCCCAGAGGTGGAGCCTATAGAGGCAGGCAGGCCTCCTTGAGCTGTGGTGGGCTCCACCCAGTTCGAGCTTCCTGGCTGCTTTGTTTACCTAAGCAAGCCTGGGCAATGGCGGGCGCCCCTCCCCCAGCCTCGCTGCCACCTTGCAGCTTGATCTCAGACTGCTGTGCTAGCAATCAGCAAGACTCCGTGGGCACAGGACCCTCCGAGCCAGGTGCGGGACACAATCTCCTAGTGTGCCGTTTTCCAGGTCCATTGGAAAAGCGCAGTATTGGGGTGGGACTGACCCGATATTCCAGGTGCCGTCTGTTTCCCCTTTCTTTGACTAGGAAAGGGAACTCCCTGACCCCTTGTGCTTCCCGAGTGAGGTAATGCCTCGCCCTGCTTCGGCTCGCGCACAGTGCGCTTCACCGACTGTCCTGCACCCACTGTTAGGCACCCCCTAGTGAGATGAAACCGGTACCTCAAGCAGAAATGCAGAAATCATCCGTCTTCTGTGTCGCTGGGGCTGGGAGCTGGAGACCGGAGCTGTTCCTATTCGGCCATCTTGGCTCCACCAGTTCCGCATTGCTGGGGAGGCCTCAGGAAGCTTATAATCATGGCAGAAGGCAAAGAAGTAGCCATCCTTTTCGCAGGGTGGCAGGACAGAGTGAGTGCCCATTGATATTCTAAATGTGTTACTTTGTTTTATTTTTTTGTCGGTGGGGGGAAGACTTTACTAGTTGGAATTACTAAAATCGCTTTAATAAAATGCTTGCAAAGACTCAATCTGGTTAACAGTAAAGCCATTTGTTTCAGTCATGTCAACAACTTTGGTTTTCATAAGGGTTTTAGTGAATTGGAGAGTGGAATTTAAGAAAGCAAACAATCCAAGGAAAACTGCTTATTTTTCTAAAATAACAAAGCAAAAATGGGAACCCTTTCCAGTTTAGTTACAGCAAGTATCTTTTGGAGTTTTAAAAATTGTTAGAGTACATGATTTATCATATAGAACAAAACTTAATTAATGAATACTTTTTAAAAGTCTTTTTAGGGTCCTAGTTGTTTAGATATAAAAATATTTTATGACATATTCACTTAAATTTATAGTGAATTGACATTCAGCGACATTTGTTTTTAAAGTTGTTTATTGAAATATGTAGTCTACCAGAAATAAGTATGGTTACCAACTACTGAAATCAATTTAATAGTAATTTGGTCTCGTTAGTCTGTTAAAAAGAATTATTGTCCTTCAGATATTTCCACAAAGCCCTTTGTTACTCATGAATACCATCAAGATGCTATGAATAAAGACTGTGAATATCAATAAGTTTGAAAACATTCCATGCTCATGTTCAGGGTCATATTTTTCCCTATTTTCTATGTTCCTCTTTGTGTCTATAAACCCAAACTTATGTGTTGTGTGTTTTTCCTATGACAATTATGGAAATGACTTATTTACTATATGCTCTATGAGGTGTAACCTAATGTCAACTGATTTCAACCATGTTTGCCATACTTCAGAAAAAAACAGCCACTCATGTATCTGTCTGATCAGGAGGTGAACCTATAGTGCTGTATGAAATTGAGAACTAATTCTCTCAAAAACATTATAAGTGGGTATAAGGAATTATGTGCTCAATTGCAACCGCTAATTTATCGAAGCACGGGGTCTAAATACCTCAGGGAATACACAGAAGCATGATGGTTGAAAAGCCTTCAAAGCATTCTCTCAGCCAAAAAGCACAAGAATTGGGGCTCGAATCTAGTGCCTTTCTTGACAGTTGGTCACAGAAGCTAGAAACATTGGCACAAGTATTGTCAGGCTGAGCCTGGCCGTGACCTCTGTGAAATGGCTGTCATGAACTTGGCAGGGTGGGAATAATGGCTCTCCTGCCACCATCTGTCACCCCTGTCCAAGACACCAGCACAATTTGAGGGCAGCTGTGTTTGCCTACCCTGTTCTCACCCCATCCCCCCATGCCCAGCAGCTCCCTCCCTGGGACTTTGGACCTCGTGGGAAAAAAATGGAGAAGGAGGGAAAGAAAAATACTTGTGCTCCAGAGGGTTTTGTAAATGTTCAGAAAGGGAGGGGGGTGCGGTAGAATTAAATCTACCCAAAGAAGAACCAAAGAGCTTTCACTTGCTTTCCTTTCTAGCCAACCAGTAACCAGTAGGCCTTCATTTTATTGTCGCATGTAAAACTCAGGAAGTGATGAGTAAGTAGCATTCAATTAGAATTTAATCTTTTTTGGTAGAAATGGTGTAAAAGTTTTCAGTGAGGATATGCTGATTCCTGGTTGCGTGTTCCACAGCCTTTGATGTTCAACCACATCATCTTGCACTTATAGCTAAAAGGTGTCAGACACCTAGCATTGTCTTAGCAATCTCCTGTGGTTCCAGATACTGTGTGCATCTTACGGGCTGGAGCTGGGGGACACCGAGGCTTAATGGGAAAACTAATGACTTTATACAGATCTTACAAAACTCTGCTATTGTCGGGGGTGGGGAGGCATTTAGTAGATTAAGTTTGTAATCTAAGAGAGGAAACTGGGCAGGAAAGACAAGAGTGAGGTGAAGCAGCACCATGGACCAGAAAAAGGCTTGAAATTAGCAGCCTTTGGCAAAGGTGTGGAACTTTGCCACTTTACATTGTTCAGTGGGTCAGAAATTGTCAAACATTTTCTTTTTTCTCCAAAGAGAAATGACGAGGAAGGGGAGACATTTTTTGTTTGTTTTGGGTGTTTGTTTGTTTGTTGTTTGTTTTGGACAAGGTCTCACTCTGTTGCCCAGACTGGAGTACAGTGGTGCAGTCACAGCTCACTGCAGCCTAGACCTTCCTGGCTCAAGCAATCCGAAAGAGAGACATTTCAAAATTGAACCTAAGACTCATGGTTTATCGCATGAGAACCCACAGCTCTCACAGAAACTCAAGAAATGTCTTAGTGAGGGGACTCAATCCTTTACATTTCGAGCTGAAAGGACGGCAGTCAGCCCAGCCAGGAGGTTACCTCAGCATAGACCAAGTAAATAAATCATTTGGTAGAAGCCATTTGAGATTAAAGGTTACTAGAAAGTCATAAATCAACCAGCATGTCGACGTATGGTTTTGCTAGAATGTAGGAGCAATTAGAAATTTTTAGAACTATTTCTTTAACTGTGCATGAGACTTGAGGAAGAAGACTATGACCTAACTAACCAGTTACTATTATTATATCGAAATGAGATTTTAAAAAATACGCTATGGATTTAATGCCAGTTCACTTATTCAGTTTTATGCAGTTAAGTTGTTGTTTTTAGAACATCATGAAATTTCATTTCATGCCCCAATAAAACTAAACTAAAATGGAATGGGTTACAGCTTTTCCATTTGTTGACTTTTCTCTTTCAGACATCTTTGATTTTCCATTCTTTGAACACACTTTTTAAGAATGCTTTGAATGTCATTCAAGTTACCCATTTCTCCTGTCCCCTCCCCCACCCGTCTCTAATGCAGTTTCCAAAGTAAACCAATCCTAACGGAACCTAATGATACCGATGAGCACGTTTCTTAGTAACACTAGCACCTCTTTCTTACCTGCTTCTAATTCACGTAATGGCCTTTGTAGCATTGGCTGATTGTTTCTTTTTCATTTCGCCTTTATCACTCCCACCCATGTCTTATCAAAGGGGAAGGCTGGTGGTTAATGGTCGGTGCATTGCACCACAATTTCATGCTTGTGCTGCATCAAAAGTCTAACCTGGCAATCAGTCCCTTCTCTTCCATCTGACATCAGAAGCTTCTGCAGTTTCTCACAGCCATTGGCCATGAAAGTTCAGCTCAAGAAGTCATCGCAACTACCTTCATTTATAGTGTGTTGTTGACCTAAAACCTAATGCATGTCAGTGCTCTTTTTCTTCTCTCATATGTCAGAAAAATGAAAGAACTTAATTAAAATGTTTTCATTTTTTCCCAGACTGCATTTGCAAGTTTTAATATGTCTATAACATTTTTATAGTATGTCAGTATCTATATCAAACATTTAACCCTGCTTTTCTTTTCTTTCTTTTTCTTTCTTTTTTTTTTTTTTTTTTTGAAATGGAGTCTCGCTATGTTGCTGCAGTGCGGTGGCGTGATCTTAGCTCACTGCAACCTCTGCCTCCCGGGTTCAAGCGATTCTCAGCCTCCTGAGTGGCTGGGATTACAGGCATGCACCACCATGCCCAGCTAATTTTTGTATTTTTAGTGGACACGAGGTTTTGCCATGTTGGCCAAGCTGGTCTCAAATTCCTGACCTCAAGTGATCCACCACCTTGGCCTCTCAAAGTGCTGGGATTACAGGCATGAGCCACCGCACCTGGCCTGCCCCTGCTTTTTAAAGTCATAGCCATGATACCCAGGGATTTTTCCCTCACATTGTCCTGGTGTCTACTGACATTAGCTTATCAATTTCAAACTTTCCTTAAGCAAAACAAATGGACCTCCTATACAAATGGGAAGGTTGCAGTTTCATCTCATTTTTTCTTAGAGTTTTGCCTGGTTAAAGCAATTTGCATGTTTTTAGATATTCACACTATCTTATTTAGTGTGCAGTTGCAAATCTGATTTTTAACAGGGAGAGAAGGAAGAGGTCGGGCTGTTAATTTGCATTCCCCTAAGACTGAGTACTACCAGTAGGCTACAGGTTGCCCAGATAAAGTACATTTAATTTTAAAGTAACATTGCAAACTCTCCCAGTAGAATTGACAGCATCCTTGGAACTTCATTTCACACTTTCCTGACTTGGGAATGGTTATTTTGAGTAGCACCTCCTATTAACCTAGCTTCTTAATGCCTGGACGGAAGGTTAAATATCTCACTTATCTACACGTTCGGCCTCCATGAACAGCTACTTCATTCACAGCCCTTCAAGGGTTTATCAAAATTTCCCCATGTTTAACATTCCAGAGAGAACATCCAGGTTGTTGGCTCTTGAGACTCACCATTGGTTCACTCACTGAGGCTGATGATTGTGACTAATATAATCTTAAAACAAAAAATGCAATAGGATATATTCTGTTAAAAAAAAATGCATTTTGAATTAACTATAAAAAAAACAAAGTTCTGTGATAGCCCTGAGTACCCAGTTCATAGAATCCAAAAATGAGAAAAGATTTCATCTCTGTGATTGTAGTCATCATGTGGTGTAATTTGCTAAGAATTTCTAGTACACTAAATGTTTTATGAGCAACCATATTCCCATATTAAGGGGGCACTGCTGTACTCCTTTACATTCTCACAGTCAAGAGATGCAGAATTTTCAAAAGGCCCTGTGCATTTTGGAGCTTTAGCAAGGTAGGTGATAGATTGATTTCATGTAACAATAAAATAAATGTCTTAAAGTTTCAGGATCTCTGACAATAGAAGATAAGTTGTATCTTAGAGTTGGCAGAATTGAAGACCTTATCAGCTATAGGAAGAAAATTTACTGCTCAATATCTAAAGCTGCCATTGATCTTAGGGAAACAAGCAAAAAGGCACATGATCGTTTATGAACAAGGATGTGCATCTCATATTATTGAGAGTCATAGAAACAGAAAACCCAATCATCTAACAGTAGCAGATGGTTATATGACCTTTAAGGCATCTATAAAATGGAGCATATAAAAACGCATTGCAAAATGTAATTGGTAATAATTAAAGATATAGGAGAAATGGTCATGGTTAGTTAAGTTTTAAAGATGATAAAACTAAATAAACAATATGGCACAGATGTGTTTTACAATGAATAGGCATAAATCAGAAAAAGACTAGAAGGAAATGTACTACTACAGTAATAATTGTGGCCTGATTAAAAGTTATTTTATACTCTTGTTTTCCTAAGCTTCCTAAAAACGTTACTATGTATTTGCATATGTGTATATGTACATATAGGTAAGTATATACATATATCTGCACATCATGTATACATGTACACAGTATGTTTATATGGGTACATCACAATCAGAAAAATACATGTTTATGTTGTAAATTATTTTTCTCCAAGAACTAAGGTTTAAAGCTCAAAGCTTATAAACTTCCCAAGGGCTTTCTGATGATCCTGTGTGGATCTAGATAGGTAGCTTGATCTGTATGAAACCCCAGAGAAAAAAAAAATAATAGACCAACATGAAAAAATGAAGCAAGGAACTGTCCTGTGGCCATATCACCATCTGTGGAGTGCCCAGAGTGACGGTGTCAGCAACTGGCTTTAACATCATCAGGGCTAGATGTAGGTAATGAAGTGTGATATCAGGAGAGGGCCTCCTCCCTGCCAAAGGAGGGGCGTGTGTGTGTATGTGTGTGTGTGTGTGTGTCTTTGTGTAAGAGAGGGAGAGAGAGAAGTACCCTAGGCCTGCAAATGCCACACAGACTATGAGGAGTAGAGAAAAAGAATCCTGTCCATAAAGCAAAAGCAGAGCTTGTGAAATTGTCAGATACCAAAAGAATTTAGAACTGCTGCAATAGTGTTTCTCTTGACCTTCTTTATCCAGATGAAAAGCCTGTTTGATCAGGCTATCCTTACCAGTCATTGGTTCTGGCCTTCATAATACGATTTCAAATAAAGTAACAAAAGTAATAAAAACACATTTCTCAATACTTACATCAAATTAAAAGTATATTTTAAGAAAGAGATATATTTTGTTGATAAAGACATAGTAATTCTTCCAATAAGTTTTTTTTAGAAGTAGATATTTTTAAACAAATATTTGGTTCAATTGTTGTTGTGAAAATAAGTCCTTCTTTTATTGCCATCCTCGTATACAAGCCAGTATTTTAGTGGTAAAAACGGTGCTGAGGAAAACACACACGTATATTTACCGTAGCATATACTTTCAAACAAATATGTCAGCTTTTTAATGGTCTGGGCCATGATGCCAAACTTGGGGAGAAAAGAAACATAGCAAGTTGCCCTTCATTTGGTAAATACGGGCAGCAGGGAAAGCCAGGAAGCCAGAGCCCGTGACTTAGTGGGGCGGTTGTGGAGGGAACTGAAGCCACCCCAGGACTCATTACCCTCAGCGTGTGTGTCTGGGCCAGGAGGAGTTGAGCTTGGCCATCTCCTCCAGCTCTGTCATGTTCAAGTCTAGGCATTAGGATCTGAGGGTGAGGTTGGGAGGCTCCCACATAAACAGAAGCTGGGATGCTGATCAGCACCTCAGAACCGAAACCTCTACAAGTATCGAGCTCTTCCGGTGATTTGTTGCATATTAAGTTTGTCCGGCAAGGTGTTCACCTGGCTCTGCAGAAGGACACGAAAGGTGGACATCTGCGGCCATCAATGCCACCTCCTTGTGATCCCCCTTTCTCTCCCTCCTGTGATGCCCCACTGTGAGGAGCATCCTTCCCATCCACAGTGAAACAGATCTCCAGATTGCCCAGGAAGTTGTTGGAAGGATTGCACATTTGCTTCTCCCTTTATTGTTTACTCCTTCTAGAAGAAAGAGGCTGTGTTTTTAGCTTTTATTTTATTTTATTTCTCTTATTTCCTGGAATCAAGCATTGAGCTTAGTCAGTGCTCAGTACAGCATTGATGACTAAGCAAAAAGAATCCAGGCAAGAAAATAACTACTACCACTGCCCACCCCCGCTAGCAATTTCAGCAGATTCTGAGCATAAGTAGTGTGGAGTTAGATCCCCCAGGCAATAACCTAGAAGCCTGTCCAACGAGCTGCCCTCATCTCCAATTCCATGGGGTTAGGACCCACCTCTGTGATGTTTCTGAAAATGCATTCCTCCTCTGGGCTGATTTCCATTCCACAGGGACCCAGTGCCCTGGTCTTGGTGGGCCCTCAGCGACCTACCCCACACAGGTCAATACTTTCTCTTCCTAGTTCCTTTTACTGCGTTCCTGCTTCCAAAAATCCAAACAAAGTGTGTGCATTAGAAACCCTTCATTCTCTTTCATCAAAGGAACCTAGCAGTTTCTGCATTTTTATAAAAACAAGAAAGTAAATCATGAACTTTTACTTGGCTACATAGATCAAAGATTCTCTTGAAGGTCCAAGTGATCTCAAATTATTTTTAATTATTTATATTTCCAGATCTGAATAAGAGACTGCAAAACACACCCCAAAAGTTTTCTGTTTACTTTATCAACCCTCAGCACCAAGGCAGCCATGAAGTGCTTTTTGTTCTTTTCTCCCTTAATGGCCATACCACCAGGAAGGTGGTCTTAACATGCCATCCATCATATCTGAGTGACAAATGTAGCACTGACCCGGCCAGCCCAGCACATATCGCTGTGAGCCGCAGTGACACACATTCATTTCCGCTGGAGGCAGCCCTAGAGAGTCCGGCAGCCCTGCAGCTGTATTTCATCTCTTTGAACTGTGTGGCCTCCCCTATAATTCAGGAAATGAGTTTACTCTATCTGTGACAAGCATCATGTTCACACAGTTTTGGGAGCGGCCAGCGTGATGCAGGGCTGTATGGGAATGGAGGTGGCAGGCGTTTGCCAACCCTGGGGAGTACACTGACGGTACTTCCTCTCCCACTGCCGAGTGCTCCACTTGACCGTGACTTTCAGCACACCTGTTGCCTGAGAAAGTGTGCTTTATCGCCATGTGCTGGAAATCTCTGGCTGTAATCTAACCTGAGATGAGTAAGTCAGTTTCTTAGACAGGGTGCTTCTTAAAACAGCAAGGCCTCTCAGTTGATCACCACTCAGCTCCCCTGAAGCTGTAGAATTGATGGCTGTCTTTTGACCATGCTTATTTTTTTTCGGTGGTAAACTTTGGCCCCTCTTTTGGTTGTTATGAAACCAGTATTCGTTTGGTGCACATAATCTCTGCTGGACCAGGTTAAAACAAGTGCAGATTGTTAAGGGAAGAGGGCTCTGGTCAGCGTGGAGTGTGCATACACTCGGATCAAGGAAAGGAATGCCAGAGCCAGCCCAGCATCAAAATACACTGCAAGTTGGTGGTGAGCTTTTGTTATTTTGCATATGGTTAACCATCTCGGAGGTTATAAAGCGAGGCCTCTGTCCTCCGGTGCAGCAGCTGGGTTTATACAGTATTTCCAGATTGTTTATTGTGGCCCAAAGCCAGGGCTACATCGTTTTTCCATTATGCATGTTTGACAGATGAAGAGAGGTGGGAAGGGGGACTCCCAGGAACAGGTCTGTGATTTCCTTTTTATTTACATTAAAGGGACTTTTAGGAGTACTGAAGATTATGAACCAGTTCAAACATAATGTCAATGCAGCAGAGGTAGAGAAGCTGCTATGTTTGCAAAAATGTTAAGATCTTGGGCAGTAAAACAAAATCAAAGCGAAATCTTGGGCAGTAAGCACATCGTGCTTGTCACTGCCCAGTCTTGCATGCAGACGGGTTACTGGCGAATGATATTTATCATCACATCCAGAAGTTAAGTTCCCAGTGTTTGTTTGGCAGGGCATTGGGAGGAGCCCCTGAGTTGGCAAACCAGAAACGGTGTGCAATCCACTGACATATGCATTTCATGCAGATGGGTGTGCCTGGTGCTGCGCAGAGATGTGTTTCCAAGGTCCCAGTAGAACTTTTCCCCTGCAGCCTTTTCCCTGAGACACCAGCTTTCTGTGGATACTCCCAAAAGCCTGGACTAAGTTCTTCCACCAGGCAGTGTTCAAGACTGACCAAAGAGCCACAGTTCACATTGTATCCACAGCAAAGTCCTTGGCACATAGGTCAAATGGATGTGACTGAATGAATGTTTTCCTTCTAAATAAAACACTTTCATTTTGCTAATGGAGAAACATTATTAAAAAGTACCAAAAGTGATGGCAAATTAAGTAACTGACCAACATTCATACAGCAAAGTCAAGTCACTCAAATAAATGTCTTTTTACCCAACAGTGTTCAAATCTTCAGTTAATGGCTGGGGTAAATATCACACCCAGCACAAATTCATTAGCTGCAAGATGGTGGCTTCTACATAGCTGTTTGTGTTTGTGGTGAACCTTCCTTATCATGGCATGTCTTAAGCTTGGCTAAGTATCTGCAAGCGTTCTGTCACCGTAACATAGTGTTCTTCAACAGAGTGGCTAAGAAAAGCAAATACGACTACCTCTCCAGAACAACCTGTGATCCAAACCTTCTCTATCAGCCTACCGTCCAGAAATTCGATTTCCAGAAATGGAAAGTTTGCTCAGGAAGGACCCTCAACTAAGGAAGGAATTTAGCTAAAAAGTGAAGTATGCATAGTCAACACTGAAAGTTGCCCTTTGGGTTAATCCAGCCTTGCAGATGGATTTAAAATACAGGTTTCAAATCAACAAACATTTATGGAGTGTGGTTAGGTGCCAGGCATGGAGCTGGACACTGGGGAACTAAAAATGAAAAAGACACAGGCCCTCTCAGTGTGAAAACATTTTTGCTGGCTTGCAAGTTTTTCACCAGATCCTCCCAGACTTACCAAAGCATTCCCCTCGTCTTAGAACACTCAAGCCCTTCTTTTCAACGGATTCCCTGAATGCCAGAATACACACAGGGCAGGAGAAGTGGGTGGTTATAGATTTCCACTCAATTTGGAAATTAACAGCCTGTGGTGTCGCAAAAAGGTGCAAGGCTGAGAATCAGAAAGCCCACTTTCCAGTCCTTGGACTGAAACGTCCTGGCCGTACAGCCTTGAGCCGGTCTTGTGACCTCTGGGGCCCTTGGTATCTGGAAGTGAAATGGGTTGCTGGGAAGATTGAGCAAGGTAATGAGGGGCGATGTGAAAGCGCATTAATCCACAGAGCCCTATGAAAATGAGAGGGATGTGCTTCTCCGCAGGAGTTGCATGAGAAGTTGCACTGTTCGGGCCACTATTTGTGAAGTTTTAATGATACAGAAAGCAGCCCCCTGCTGGCCTCATGCCAGGTTTTATTCTCTACCAGCATTGGGTGGCCAACTACAGATTTTTATGTCATTGGGGGCTGGCTGTTAGAAGAATCTCCACTCAGGACCATAACTACTCTGTAGTGTCCCTGCCACTCCCTCCCCAGGGACAGCGCAGAGCCTGGAAGTCTATCCCCCTGTGGCCCTGACTCTATGGCTGATTGGACATGTCTATAAAGAAAAAACAATCTCTATTGTGTTCTTTAAATAGAAAGGTCAAAGGTTGTTTTTTTACTTTGTTTTCCCTCTTCTGAACATTTCATAGCTCAAAACCAGTGCCTGTTTTGAGGAAATTTTCAGTAATTATCATGAAATTAACTAAGGGGATTATTTGACCAATCCCTAAAGGTAATAAGAAAAAACTTTTTAAAAAAATATCAAAAACATCCTGAAGCCACAGCTTCTTTTTGCCAAAAAGTATTGATGAATTAAAGTAGAGAGGCAGAAAAATGTGCCTTGCCAGCACTATTGGTCCCAAAAGGCAACCAAACCACAAAGTTAAACACTGAAATGTACAGACCCCAGCCAGATGGGAGGGTAGACTGCTTCTCACTAAGGACCCAGCATTTGTGGGTCTCCTGGGAATTTTCTGTGAAACTCCTTCGGATACTGCCTTTGTGCCCAGCTGTCTGTCTCCATCTCACAGACACAGCCAAGCCTTCCTCGAATCTGACAGTACCCTCATCTTTCTGATGGTTTCTTTTGTTCCCTCAAGAAGCCTGTACAGAGGAGCACTGTGTTTCGCCAGGTGCTGAGCTGTGGAAATGCAAAGATAAATGGGGTATTGCTTTTGTCTTGATCACTCTCAGTATAAAAAGCCTCTTTGGAAGAACAGCTAAATGAAACCTGGTGGAGATGTTACGAACAAAATCTAGAGAAAATTTTTTAGGAGGTGGATAGTGCCTCACAGGCCTCCTAAAAGTTTTCCATCTCTTGATTGAAACACACACAGAACCTATACTCTCAGACGTGCACACACAGCACATACGGCAAATCTTCCTGATCTTATAATAAGTATGAAAGACCCAACTCCGTGCAGAGTATTTAAGATAAGCCCATTAAGCCTGGTCTCCCTGGTGAGGATTTCTGACCAAACAGAAGAAATGTTAACTCCAGCAAATGAATCAGAGTGAGATGCCCTCTCTGCCCCCATGGTGGCAAGCCTTGTGAGCAGGCATCGCCCTTCGACTATGAGCTCCATCCGCTCCTCAGCAATGTAGAGAGTTAAGAACCTGGGCTCATTAGTCAGACTTCCCCACACCCAGCTTCTGGGTTCACCACTTACCAGCTGTGTGAGCCTGGAAAAACTTCTAAATTCCAGTGTCACAGCTGTAAATGGTGATAATAAGAGAACTCTATAGCACTGAGAGTTTTATTTTTATTTTTTTATTTTTTTATTATTATACTTTAGGTTTTAGGGTACATGTGCACAATGTGCAGGTTTGTTACATATGTATCCATGTGCCATGTTGGTTTGCTGCACCCATTAACTCGTCATTTAGCATTAGGTATATCTCCTAATGCTGTCCCTCCCATCTCCCCCAACCCCACAACAGTCCCCGGAGTGTGATGTTCCCCTTCCTGTGTCCATGAGATCTCATTGTTCAATTCCCACCTATGAGTGAGAACATGCGGTGTTTGGTTTTTTGTCCTAGCGATAGTTTACTGAGAATGATGTTTTCCAGTTTCATCCGTGTCCCTACAAAGGACATGAACTCATCATTTTTTATGGCTGCATAGTATTCCATGGTGTATATGTGCCACATTTTCTTAATCCAGTCTATCGTTGGACATTTGGGTTGGTTCCAACTCTTTGCTATTGTGAATAGTGCCACAATAAACATACGTGGGCATGTGTCTTTATAGCAGCATGATTTATAGTCCTTTGGGTATATACCCAGTAATGGGATGGCTGGGTCAAATGGTATTTCTAGTTCTAGATCCCTGAGGAATCGCCACACTGACTTCCACAATGGTTGAACTAGTTTACAGTCCCACCAACAGTGTAAAAGTGTTCCTATTTCTCCACATCCTCTCCAGCACCTGTTGTTTCCTGACTTTTTAATGATGGCCATTCTAACTGGTGTGAGATGGTATCTCACTGTGGTTTTGATTTGCATTTCTCTGATGGCCAGTGATGATGAGCATTTTTGCATGCGTTTTTTGGCTGCATAAATGTCTTCTTTTGAGAAGTGTCTGTTCATGTCCTTTGCCCATTTTTTGATGGGGTTATTTTTTTCTTGTAAATTTGTTTGAGTTCATTGTAGATTCTGGATATTAGCCCTTTGTCAGATGCGCAGGTTGCGAAAATTTTCTCCCATTTTGTAGGTTGCCTGTTCACTCTGATGGTAGTTTCTTTTGCTGTGCAGAAGCTCTTTAGTTTAATTAGATCCCATTTGTCAATTTTGGCTTTTGTTGCCATTGCTTTTGCTGTTTCAGACATGAAGTCCTTGCCCACACCTATGTCCTGAATGGGATTGCCTAGGTTTTCTTCTAGGGTTTTTATGCTTTTAGGTCTAACATGTAAGTCTTTAATCCATCTTGAATTAATTTTTGTATAAGGTGTAAGGAAGGGATCCAGTTTCAGCTTTCTACATATGGCGAGCCAGTTTTCCCAACACCATTTATTAAATAGGGAATCCTTTCCCCATTTCTTGTTTTTGTCAGGTTTGTCAAAGATCAGATAGTTGTAGATATGCGGCATTATTTCTGAGGGCTCTGTTCTGTTCCATTGATCTATGTCTCTGTTGTGGTACCAGTACCATGCTGTTTTGGTTACTGTAGCCTTGTAGTATAGTTTGAAGTCAGGTAGCGTGATGCCTCCAGCTTTGTTCTTTTGGCTTAGGATTGACTTGGCGACATGGGCTCTTTTTTGATTCCATATGAACTTTAAAGTAGGTTTTTCCAATTCTGTGAAGAAAGTCATTGTTAGCTTGATGGGGATGGCATTGAATCTATAAATTACCTTGGGCAGTATGGCCATTTTCACGATATTGATTCTTCCAACCCATGAGCATGGAATGTTCTTCCATTTGTTTATATCCTCTTTTATTTCATTGAGCAGTGGTTTGTAGTTCTCCTTGGAGAGGTCCTTCACATCCCTTGTAAGTTGGATTCCTAGATATTTTATTCTCTTTGAAGCAATTGTGAATGGGAGTTCACTCATGATTTGGCTCTCTGTCTGTGATTGGTGTACAAGAATGCTTGTGATTTTTGTACATTGATTTTGTATCCTGAGACTTTGCTGAAGTTGCTCATCAGCTTGAGGAGATTTTGGGCTGAGACAATGTGGTTTTCTAGATATACAATCATGTCATCTGCAAACAGGGACAATTTGACTTCCTCTTTTCCTAATTGAATACCCTTTATTTCCTTCTCCTGCCTGATTGCCCTGGCCAGAACTTCCAGCACTATGTTGAATAGGAGTGGTGAGAGAGGGCATCCCTGTCTTGTGCCAGATTTCAAAGGGAATGCTTCCAGTTTTTGCCCATTCAGTATGATATTGGCTGTGGGTTTGTCATAGATAGCTCTTATTATTTTGAGATACATCCCATCAATACCTAATTTATTGAGAGTTTTTAGCATGAAGGGTTGTTGAATTTTGTCAAAGGCCTTTTCTGCATCTAATGAGATAATCATGTGGTTTTTGTCTTTGGTTCTGTTTATATGCTGGATTACATTTATTGATTTGCGTATGTTGAACCAGCCTTGCATCCCAGGGATGAAGCCCACTTGATCATGGTGGATAAGCTTTTTGATGTGCTGCTGGATTTGGTTTGCCAGTATTTTATTGAGGATTTTTGCATCAATGTTCATCAAGGATATTGGTCTGAAATTCTCTTTTTTGATTGTGTCTCTGCCAGGCTTTGGTATCAGGATGATGCTGGCCTCATAAAATGAGTTAGGGAGGATTCCCTCTTTTTCTATCGATTGGAATAGTCTCAGAAGGAATGGTACCAGTTCCTCCTTGTACCTCTGGTAGAATTCGGCTGTGAATCCATCATGTCCTGGACTCTTTTTGGTTGGTAAGCTATTGATTATTGCCACAATTTCAGAGCCTGTTATTGGTCTATTCAGAGATTCAACTTCTTCCTGGTTTAGTCTTGGGAGGGTGTATGTGTCGAGGAATTTATCCATTTCTTTAGATTTTCTAGTTTATTTGTGTAGAGGTGTTTGTAGTATTCTCTGATGGTAGATTGTATTTCTGTGGGATCGGTGGTGGATATCCCCTTTTTCATTTTTTATGGCATCTATTTGATTCTTCTCTCTTTTCTTCTTTATTAGTCTTGCTAGCGGTCTATCAATTTTGTTGATCTTTTCAAAACACCAGCTCCTGGATTCATTAATTTTTTGAAGGGTTTTTTGTGTCTCTATTTTCTTCAGTTCTGCTCTGATTTTAGTTACTTCTAGCCTTCTGCTAGCTTTTGAATGTGTTTGCTCTTGCTTTTCTAGTTCTTTTAATTGTGATGTTAGGGTGTTAATTTTGGATCTTTCCTGCTTTCTCTTGTGGGCATTTAGTGCTATAAATTTCCCTCTACACACTGCTTTGAATGTGTCCCAGAGATTCTGGTATGTTGTGTCTTTGTTCTTGTTGGTTTCAAAGAACATCTTTATTTCTGCCTTCATTTCATTAAGTACCCAGTAGTCATTCAGGAGCAGGTTGTTCAGTTTCCATGTAGTTGAGCGGTTTTGAGTGAGTTTCTTAATCCTGAGTTCTAGTTTGATTGCACTGTGGTCTGAGAGACAGTTTGTTATAATTTCTGTTCTTTTACATTTGCTGAGGAGAGCTTTACTTCCAACTATGTGGTCAATTTTGGAATAGGTGTGATGTGGTGCTGAAAAAAATGTATATTCTGTTGACTTGGGGTGGAGAGTTCTGTAGATGTCTATTAGGTCCACTTTATGTAGAGCTGAGTTCAATTCCTGGATATCCTTGTTAACTTTCTGTCTCGTTGATCTGTCTAATGTTGACAGTGGGGTGTTAAAATCTCCCATTATTATTGTGTGGGAATTTAAGTCCCTTTGTAGGTCACTCAGGACTTGCTTTATGAATCCGGGTGCTCCTGTGTTGGGTGCATATATATTTAGGATAGTTAGCTCTTCTTGTTGAATTGATCCCTTTACCATTATGTAATGGCCTTCTTTGTCTCTTTTGATCTTTGTTGGTTTAAAGTCTATTTTATCAGAGACTAGGATTGCAACCCCTGCCTTTTTTTGTTTTCCATTTGCTTGATAGATCTTCCTCCATCCCTTTATTTTGAGTCTATGTGTGTCTCTGCACGTGAGATGGGTTTCCTGAATACAGCACACTGATGGGTCCTGACTCCTTATCCAGTTTGCCAGTCTGTGTCTTTTGATTGGAGCATTTAGCCCATTTACATTTAACGTTAATATTGTTATGTGTGAATCTGATCCTGTCATTATGATGTTAGTTGGTTATTTTGCTCGTTAGTTGCTATAGTTTCTTCCTAGCCTCGATGGTCTTTACAATTTGGCATGTTTTTGCAGTGGCTGGAACCGGTTGTTCCTTTCCATGTTTAGTGCTTCCTTCAGGAGCTCTTTTAGGGCAGGCCTGGTGGTGACAAAATCACTCAGCGTTTGCTTGTCTGTAAAGTATTTTATTTCTCCTTCACTTATGAAGCTTAGTTTGGCGGGATAGCAAATTCTGGGTTGAAAATTCTTTTCTTTAAGAATGTTGAATATCGGCCCCCACTCTCTTCTGGCTTGTAGAGTTTCTGCTGAGAGATCAGCTGTTAGTCTGATGGGCTTCCCTTTGTGGGTAACCCGACCTTTCTCTCTGGCTGCCCTTAACATTTTTTCCTTCATTTCAACTTTGGTGAATCTGACAATTATGTGTCTTGGAGTTGCCCTTCTCGAGGAGTGTCTTTGTGGCGTTCTCTGTATTTCCTGAGTCTGAATGCTGGCCTGCCTTGCTAGATTGGGGAAGTTCTCCTGGATAATATCTTGCAGAGTGTTTTCCAACTTGGTTCCATTCTCCCCATCATTTTCAGGTACACCAATCAGACGTAGGTTTGGTCTTTTCACATAGTCCCAAATTTCTCGGAGGCTTTGTTCATTTCTTTTTATTCTTTTTTCTCTAAACTTCCCTTCTCTCTTCATTTCATTCATTTCATCTTCCATCACTGATACCCTTTCTTCCAGTTGATCGCATCTGCTACTGAGGCTTCTGCAATCTTCGCGTAGTTCTCGAAACTTGGCTTTCAGCTCCATCAGCTCCTTTAAGCCCTTCTCTCCATTGGTTATTCTAGTTATCCATTCTTCTAATATTTTTTCAAAGTTTTTAACTTCTTTGCTATTGTTTTGAATTTCCTCTCGTAGCTCAGAGTAGTTTGATCGTCTGAAGCCTTCTTCTCTCAACTCATCAAAGTCATCCTCCATCCAGCTTTGTTCCGTTGCTGGTGAGGAACTGCGTTCCTTTGGAGGAGGAGAGGTGCTCTGTTTTTTAGAGTTTCCAGTTTTTTTGTTCTGTTTTTTCCCCATCTTTGTGGTTTTATCTACTTTTGGTCTTTGATGATGGTGATGTACAGATGGGTTTTTGGTGTGGATGTCCTTTCTGTTTGTTAGTTTTCCTTCTACCAGACAGGACCCTCAGCTGCAGGTCTGTTGGAGTTTGCTAGAGGTCCACTCCAGACCCTGTTTGGCTGGGTGTCAGCAGCAGTGGCTGCAGAACAGCGGATTTTTGTGAGATCGCAAATTCAGCTGTCTGATAGTTCCTCTGGGAGTTTTGTCTCAGAGGAGTACCTGGCCGAGTGAGGTGTCAGTCTGTCCCTACTTGGGGGTGCCTCCCAGTTAGGCTGCTCGGGGTCAGGGACCCACTTTAGGAGGCAGTCTGCCCGTTCTCAGATCTCCAGCTGCGTGCTGGGAGAACCACTACTCTCTTCAAAGCTGTCAGACGGGGACATTTAAGTCTGCAGAGGTTCCTGCTGACTTTCTGTGTGTCTGTGCCCTGCCCCCAGAGGTGGAGCCTACAGAGGCAGGCAGGCCTCCTTGAGCTGTGGTGGGCTCCACCCAGTTCGAGCTTCCTGGCTGCTTTGTTTACCTAAGCAGGCCTGGGCAATGGCGGGCGCCCCTCCCCCAGCCTCGCTGCCGCCTTGCAGTTTGATCTCAGACTGCTGTGCTAGCAATCAGTGAGACTCCATGGGCATAGGACCCTCTGAGCCAGGTGCGGGACACAATCTCCTGGTGTGCCATTTTCCAAGCCCGTTGGAAAAGTGCAGTATTAGGGTGGGACTGACCCGATTTTCCAAGTGTCGTCTGTTACCCCTTTCTTTGACTAGGAAAGGGAACTCCCTGACCCCTTGCGCTTCCCGAGTCAGGCAACGCCTCGCCCTGCTTCAGCTCATGCACAGCGTGCTGCACCGATTGTCCTGCACCCACTGTTTGGCACTCCCTAGTGAGATGTACCCGGTACCTCAAATGGAAATGCAGAAATCACCCATCTTCTGCATCACTCACGCTGGGAGCTGTAGACTGGAGCTGTTCCTATTTGGCCATCTTCAGCACTGAGAGTTTTATAAGGATTAAGTGTGTGTTTAGATATCTTAAAATACTTGGCACAGAGAAAGCTCTCAAAGTGCCAACTGATGATGATGATGGTGATGGTGATGGTGCCCCATTCACTGCAACAATTCCTGTGCGTGGTGCAGAATAGTTACTCAACAAATCTTTGCAGAAAGAGGGAAGGAAGATGATATTGGGCACACCAGTGAGGCCTAATTGGAGCCTTGATTTTGACGAGAAGCACTTACTCTCTAGGTTTATGAAAGCCTGAATTTTAAAATCTTTAAAGCAGAAGCATAAAACTCGAATTTCTGTAACAGCCAGGCAGGTAACATAAAAGAATGAACCGGCATTTAGGGTATGAGGCAAACTGGAGAGCCCTGGCCTCTTTCTCGGGGGCAGTCACACTTGGCTCCAGAAGAATGTAGCCGCCCTTTGAGAAAAGCCAGAAATCCAGCTTTCCATGTGAAATAGACCAAGCCTTACAACAACTGAATCCATCTCTAAAAAAAAACAAAATACCCCATGGGCCAAACGATACATTGCCTGCCATTCCAATCTTGGTCTGCCTTCTTGCCACCCTGCCTTAAAGGAAGGAGCTCTGTATTCATCTCTTTCTTTTAAAATGTTTATCAGTGAGCACAAGAGACATGAGCCCCTTCAAGTTACTCTCAGTTGCTGCTAGGATCAGAGAACGCTCATGGAGTGAGGTCTTCACTTCTTCATGGTTAATCCAACAGTATATGCTCACCTAACGAGGGCTTCATCCCTTCCCAAGGAATGCTACTAATAAGTATAGATTTTTAAAGCACAATTGTTTCGTGGCTGAAATAACAGTCTGAAAAAAAAATCCTAACAACTTCCTCTGGAGCTGCTATTATGGCAATCTGGAGAGAGGCTGATTCCATAGTCCATGTAGCTTTGTTTTGTTTGGATGGAAAGTCTGGCATTTTACAAAAATGTGGAACACTTAGCAATGGAATGACTTTTCCATAGCACTGATTATCGTACAGCAAGACACACATCCATATGTCTTTGAAATGAGATTTTTAAGAATTCTCTGCTTATTATACAAGACAAACCACCTCTGGTCTTTCCATATGAAAGTGATAGTTTTCTACAGGCTCATGAAAGCTGCCCTGGTTATGGTGCAGTACTTACAGTTAGGGAAAAACCTCAACATAGATGGGGACCCAGATTCAAATTTGTTTTTTCACTTACCAGCCAGCTATGTGACCTTGGGTAAGTTTCTGTGTCTCCATCTGCAAAAGAGGGGTCATGATATTCACCTCACAGGGTTATTGAGAATATCAAATAAAATAACGTATATGATGATCCAAACTCATAATGGGTGTTCCCCACCAATATTGGTTGAATCTGAGTCTCTGTTTCTCCTGGCACAAAATAGCACTCCTGTTTCTGACCGCGACATAACCCTCTGGCAATGTCATTAACCTTATTAAATTTGGCAGCTCTGTGGAAAACGAAGGTCAAAAAAGCTGTCATTGTTTATATAAACTGTTCATTTTGTTGTCCACAGTGCTATGAGGACTAAAGGGTAGAGGGTTGGATGCTGCCACCCAGGGAGTAACCAGGGAGAAGGGAAGAGGCTGGAACAGAGCCTCAGGGGGACTGGTCTTTACAAGACAGGCTGGGAAAGAGGAGGGCATAGAGAAGATGGAAAGGGAGTGATCAGAGAGAAGTGAAGGTGCCAGGAAAACACTGTTGCAGATGCTGGGGGAGGAGAGGGCTTCAAAATGGAGTGTGTGGCCCACAATGTGATGGGGTCATGCTGAGAGGAAGCGAGAGTAACTGAATGGAGTACAGAAGGAACAGAAAGCAGGCTTTGGTGACTTCAGTCATGTGTGTAAGCTGAAAATGTTATAACAAATGTAGACAGCTCTTCAAGAAGTTGGGCTGTGATGGGGAGGAGAGAGAAAAGATTAAAGAGGGAGGGTGCATGAGACAAGGGTTTTTTCAAGCAGGGAAGTGAGTTTTGATGGCAAGGAGCCAGTTGAGAGGGAGAGGTTGACAATGAAGAAGAGGGGGTGGATGAGAGAGAGAAGGAAACTCCAAGGAGGCAGGGTGGGTAGATAAATGAAGCAAGAATTGGATATTAATGCAAAACTAGAGCTTGGGGAAACATTAGATCCCATAAGAATCTGCCGAACCAGCTGATACTGACCCTCAGGTTTAGACGGGGAATTTAGTAGGGAGGGATTAAGAAGAGTAAGGAAGACTGAAGTAACTGAAACACATGTGACAATCTGTTGTTATTGGAGGGGTAACAGGAAAAGCTTCTCCTCCACCCTCTGAAGCTTACTTGAAAATGAACTTACAACAGGCAGATTAACAGGAAAAAAAAAGGAATAAAATTTATTAATGTGCATGAAACTGAGCATGGTAGCTCACTCTTGTAGTCCCAACTACTCAGGAGGTTGAGGGGAGGATCGCTTGAGCCCAGGAGTTTGAGGCTGCAGTGAGCCACCACTGCACTCTAGCCTGGACAACAGAGCAAGACCCTATCTCTTAAAAATAAAATGCTACACAGGAGAAAATCATAGGAGAGTGGTTACCTCATAACCCAGGGAGGTCCAGCTTTTTCTATACCTTTCTTCATAGAGAAAGGGGAAATGGAGGTTAAATGTGGCACTTCTGAAGAGTAGTAAATGATATTTAAGGGGAATGAATGGTCCCAATGCTCAGACAATGGAAGGTAAATAATTCTCTTTGGGAACTGAATGGGACCCGAGAACAGGCAATAGTTTGGGACAACGTTCATCTGAGCTCTGAGTGTGGTGTTTAATCTTCAGTCCCTTCCTCTGTTACATGAGTTTTGATCTTCTCTGGTTAATGAAATTTTAGGGGAGGTGACTGAAGGCAATTTTGTTCCTCTTTGGCAGGTCCAATTTCTAGGTAGATAAGGGAACTTCAGAGAACAGCTTCATCCAGCATGTACTGGTCTCCAGTGGCCTTGAATTTGAAATATCACCATACCAAGTTGCCATATTTGGCGGTCACCCTCCCTGGATCCTTAACTATTCAAGAAAGGATCTTTTAAAGCTCTTGCCTTGTAGCCAAACATGAAAAAGTCCCCCTTCCCTCTTGTCTTAAAAGTCTGTCCTCTCTGTAGAGTGTTCTAGCAAACAGGGCTCAGCCTCCTCATGTTCTGACTAGCACTGTCAAATAGCCAAAGCACTTTTGTCAGGCTGGTAAGTTGACATGCAATTAAAATTTGGTTGGAAAGGCTACCTGGGATCTTATCAAATATCAATCTTATTAAAGACCTCTCATTACTGTATAAAAGTTCGATAAGATATGTCAAGGTAGGGGGCTCTGAGTGGAATCATAAGAGCCAGTACTTTCCAGTCATAGAGTCGATGGAGTGCACTGGGATTTTAGATGCTGGTTATCGCCAGACGTCTGTCGTTTTCCGAACATGGCAAATCCTAGGTCAATTTCTGCCTGGGATAGAATGTTTCCTACTAGAAACACATAATTACAAGTTTAAGCTAAATAAACCACCAGGATGCGGTTTTACCTCTCAGGTGGAACTCTCCAAATAGTGGTTGTTGGGGTGGTTTTCATCACTGACTCTGTGAGTATTGGACCCAGAGGTGATCGAGCCCAATTTTTTTTTAATCAGCCCTTTTCTTCTCCCAAACTATAAAGCCATTAGCCATTCCCTCCAAAACACCTGCCAGTTTCCTGTGAGATCTGTTGTTAAGTTTGGGTGCCTCAGTCAGCATGAGGAGTAGTAGGCTCTAGGCCTGGACATTGACCATTATGCTCTACCACACTGTGAAGAAAAATGTGAGAAGCAGTAATAGCCTGCTCACCTGTTCACACCAAGAAACAACACAGCAAAAGCACAGCAGCTGATTGTCATGAGGAGCCTCCTACCTCTGCCACTTTCTGGCTGCATGACCTTGAATGAGTTATAGTCTTAGCCTCAGTTTCCTCATGTGTAAAATGGCTCTTTCATCAAGGGGATGAGGATTAAGTAAGGTTGTGTGTACAAATGCTTAGCTCAGCGCTTGCTACACATTAGTTCCCATTAACTGTAGCTGTTACTATAAAAATATACCACAAAGCATTAGGCTTAGCCAGGACTGTCACCATCTCACGCCATATCAGTTAACTAATCATGCAAATATGTCCTGGTTCTTTTCACTTGTACTTGAAGGACACAATATCACATTTTATTGATATATAATATTTTACGTATTTATGGATATGTATGATATTTCATTCCATGCGTAGAATGTGCAATGATCAAATCAGGGTGTTTAGGGCATCCATCACCTTGAGTATTTATCATTTCTATGTGTTAGAAACATTTCAAGTTTTTTTTTCTAGCTACTTTGAAATATACAATATGTCGTTGCTAACTATAGTCACCCTACTCTGCTATGGAGCATGAGAACTTACACCTTCTATCTAACTGTACATTTGTACCCATTAACCAACCTCTCTTCAGCCCGCTCTCCAACCCAGACACCCTTCCCAGCCTCTGGTATCTATCATCCTACTCCCTCCATGTGGTCAAGTGCTTTAGCTCCCATATATGAGTGAAAATACATGATCTTTGTCTTTCTGTGCCTGGATTATTTCATTTAACATGATGACCTCCAGTTCCATCCATGTTGATGCAAATGACATGATTTCTTTCTTTTTTATGGCCAAATAGTATTCCACTGCGTATAATACCACATTTTCTTCATTCATTCATTGATGGACACAGGTTGATTCCCTATCTTTACCATTGTGAATAGTACTACAGTAAACACGTGAGCATGCACGTGCAGGTATCCCTTTGATATATTGATTTCATTTCCTTTGGATAGATACATAATAGAAGGGTTGCTGGATCATGGTAGTTCTATTTTTAGTTTTTTGAGAAATCTCCGTACTGTTTACCATAGTGGCTGTTCTAATTGGCATTCCCACCAACAGTGTATAAGAGTTCCCTTTTCTCCACATCCTCACCAGCATCTGTTATTTATTGCCTTTTTAATAATAGCCATTCTAACTGGAGTAAGATGATAGCTCGCTGTGGTTTTGATTTGCATTTCCTTGATGATTAGCGATGTTGAGTTTTTTCATATACCTCTCGGCCATTTATATGTCTTATTTTGAGAAATGTCTATTCAGAAGGATATGTCACTTTTGACAGAGTTATTTACCTGCTCTGCCCATCCACCAACTCCCCCCATCCTAGTCATAGAGGAATGCATTCAGGGAAGAGAGTTTTATTGTCATGAACTAGGAGTAGCCTTATAGCAGTTGACCCAGTCACCTAATCGTAATCAAAGAAAGAAATGTATAAACCCATTATGCTGTAACTTTTAAAGAATCTTCCCAAAGTTTTTCTGGCCTGAAATTAATAACCATTTATGTAGCAAGTCAACTCAATCCATTATATAGACCAACATTTTGCAAATGATTGAAGACTAGTATAGAAAGTTGCCTTACTCTAGGTTAAAAATGTGATTGGTATTTCTCAGATAGTTTTGTAGTCAGGGTATTTATTTGATTACACTTGCTGTCCATTGTTTTTAGGAAATTACTGTTTCAACCTTATGACAAAGAGCTTTGAGGCGGTGAAATAGAACAGATTTCCAAGTCACTTCTTTACAAGATCTAGGCTCCCCTTTGCTTATCCCCTTGGATCCTTTGCCAGGTTGGGCCAAATAATTTAAGTAATGAATTTATTTTAAATTGCAGGAGTCTTACTTTTTTGTGTATCAGATAACAAAACCCTACACAATGTATAGTGCTCTAAGAGGAAGGGATTGAAGGAGGCTTTCAATGAGAGAATTATTTTTCCTCTGCCTCTCCGTGTTTGACTTAAAACTCTTTGTTTCTTGTCTTTCATAAGATTTTTTAACTCTGTTTTAAAAAACACAAAGGAACACCTAAGACCTGTGAACAATGACCTGCCCCAGATTAGCTAGAGTTCATATCTTCAGAGAAGACAGATATTATAAAATGTTCTGTTAGGAACCCATTTCAGAAGAGTCTATGCCAAGTTCTTTAACAGAAATTCTGGAGTGTTCAATGTGTGTTATGTTTTTAATTTTTAATAAAGACCATGTTATCTATTTACAAGGATCTAGGCTCCCCTGTGCAAAGGACCCAACCTGGCAAAGGACTTTCAAAAGAGTCAGTTTGAAAAGTAATACCCTTATTCAATGAGGCTATTGGCCACACAGAGAATTTATTTATTTTTTATTTTAATTAATACCTAATGGGGTAGATGAGATGTTTTGATACAGGCATGCAATGCATGATAATCTCATCCTGGAGAATGGGGTATCCATCCCCTCAAGCATTTATCCTTTGCGTTACAAACAATCCAGTTATGCTCTTTTAGTTATTTTATTATTATTATTATTATTATTATTATTAATTTTAGACAGTGTCTCGCTCTGTCACCAGGCTGTAGTGCAGTGGCGCAATCTCAGCTCACTGCAACCTCTACCTCCTGGGTTCAAGCAATTCTCCTGCCTCAGCCTCCTGAGTAGCTGGGACTACAGGCGCACGCCACCACGCCCAGCTAATTTTTGTATTTTTAGTAGAGATGGGGTTTCACCGTGTTGGCCAGAATGGTCTCAATCTCTTGACCTTGTGATTCGCCCGCCTCAGCCTCCCAAAGTGCTGGGATTACAGGCATGAGCCACCATACCCAGCTCTTTTAGTTATTTTTAAATGTACAATTAAATTATTATTGACTATAGTCACCCTGTTGTGCTATCAAATAAAAGGTCTTTTTCATTTTTCTATTTTTTTGTACCTATAAACCATCACCACCTGTCCCCTAATCCCCCACTACCCTTCTTAGCCTCTACATAGAGAATTTTTCAAATTCTTTCTTTAAACTTGCTACTGGAGGCTTCAGAAGGTATCTCAAATATCCTAAAAATTGGGAAGTCTATGTCCTTTCAGATGAGTCTGATTTTGGAAATAGCCATTTGGAACTATATTTAGTAAATTATTTACCTATTCAAATTTGGTGACAAAAATTTTAGTCAAAAACAAGATTATAAAAGAAAACGTGAGGGCAAATCTTCATGACCTTGGATTTGGCAATGGCTTCTTTAATATGACACCAAAAGACAGGCAATAAGAGGAAAATAGATAAAATGGTCTCCATTACAATTAAAAACTTCTATGTGTCAACCTTGGATTTGTCAATTTTTTTTAATATGACACCAAAAGTCAGGCAATATGAGAAAAATGGATAAAATAGTCTTCATTAAAATTAAAAACTTTTATGCATCAAAGAACACTATCAACAGAGTGAAAAGACAGCCTATGGAATGGAAGAAAATATTTGTAAATTATATACCTGATATATGTGCATATTACTAAAATATATAAATAACTCCTTCAACTCAACAATAAAAACAAACAAAAGCAAACAAAAAAAAAACCCACTTCAAAAATGGGCAAAGGACTTGAATAGACATTTCTCTAAAGAAGATATTCAAACAAACAGCATTTGTTGGACACATGCTTGTCAAAAAGCACATGAAAAAGTCATTAGAAATTAGGGAAACCATTAGCATCAGCATCACTACAGGAGTCATTAGGGAAATGCAAATCAAAACCACAGTGAGATACCACTCCACACTTACTGGGATGGCTACGATTTTAAACAGGGAGGAAAATAACAATTGTAGGAGAGAATTCAGAGAAATTGGACCTTCACACATTGCTGGTAGGAATGTAAAATGGTGCAAAGGCTGTGGAAAATAGTTTGGCAGTTCTTCAAAACATTAAATTTATACCGCATGACCCAGCAATTCTGCTCCTAGGTATATACCCAAAATAAGTGGAAACAGGGACTCAGATACTAGAATGCAAATGTTCATTATAATAAGCAAAAGATAGAAACAACCCAAGTGTCTCTCCATGGATGAAAGGATAAACAAATTGCGTTCTGTCTATACAATGGAATGTTATTCAACCTTGAAAGGAATGAAGTTCTGGGCCAGGTGCGATGGCTCACACCTGTAATCCCAGCACTATGGGAGGCCGAGGCAGGCGGATCACCTGAGGTCGGGAGTTCGAGACCAGCCTGACCAACATGGAGAAACCCCATCTCTACTAAAAATACAAAATTAGCCGGGCATGGTGGCGCATGCCTGTAATCTCAGCTACTCAGGAAGCTGAGGCAGGAGAATCACTTGAACCCGGGAGGTAGAGGTTGCAGTGAGCCAAGATCGCACCATTGCACTCCAGCCTGGGCAACAAGAGCAAAACTCCGTTTCAAATAAAAAAAAAAAAAAAAAAATGAAGTTCTGATACACACTACAACATGGATGAACCTTGAAAACATGCTTAGTGAAATAAGCTAGACAAAAAAAGGACAAATATTGTATGATTCCACCTATATGAAGTACTGAGAATAGGCAAATTCATAAAGATAGAACATGGATTAGAGGTTCTATCTAATCGATGGGGCAAGTAGGGTGAGGTAAGGAAAGGAAGGAAATTGGAAGTTATTGTTTAATGGATATCAAGTTTTTGTATAGACTCATGAAAGGATTTTTAAAACAGTGGTGATGGTTGCACAACACTGTAAATATAATTAATGCCACTGAAGTGTACACTTAAAAATAGTGAAAATTGTACACTCTGTTTATAACATTTTCATGCTATTCAGCAATGAATATAAAATATATTTTGTTATTAAGCATTAGTATAAAATTAAGCATATTTTAATTATATATATTTTACCACAATAAAAATTTAAAATTTACAAGAGTTAAAATTATATTTAGACTGGGTGCAGTGGCTCGTGCCATAATCCCAGCAGTTTGGGATGCCAAGGCAGAAGGATCTCTTGATGCCAAGACCAGCCTGGGCAACATAGTGAGACCCTGTCTCTACAAAAAATAAAAAAAAAATCTTTTTAATTTGTAAATTATACTTAAGAAATCTGGCAGCCCTTTCCTTTTCTGGACAAATGCATTGTTGAAATAGTAAAATGGAAATGGATTTTGTATCAAATTAAACTTTATGTCAATATTTTAAAACTTACAAAACAAGATTATTAGAAAGTGGTTAGACAGCTCTTCCATGCCTCCTCCTGAGGGTAAAGCCCTTTTCTGGTATAACAAGAAATAAAAGAGGGAAAATGGATAGATTCTGCTGTTCAAAAGAATGTAGAACTCAGAGTTAACAATTGAATTTGGTCCAATTGCATGGTTCACATCCGATGAAACAAAATTAGATAGCTTGTGCTTTGTCAACGCATGTTGACATTAACACCTAGAGTTGGTAAGTCTTTCCAAATATTATCAGAAACCCTTCTTCCCTTCTAATACTTGGATATGCAGTTGCTTCCTTAGGTGCTACCAGAGTTGTACAGGTAATGTGGGTCCTCGCCAGGATCCCCTCTAAGCTACTGCAAACGATGGCTCATGTGCAACCCCGGTTCTCTTCCAGAGCACAGGAAGCTTGGAAACATGACTGTGACGGTGAAGAAGACTGTCCCCTCTCCTGAGGCTGTGCAGATCCTCTACCAGCGGATGAGATATGAGTATGAGTTTTACCACTACGTCAAAGAGCAGTTCCACCTGCTGAAGCGCAAGTTTGGACTTAAGTCTCACGTCAGCAAGCACCCCCTGAGGCCACACTTCTTTATCCCAACTCCACTGGAAACCGAGGAGCCAATCGACGATGAAGAACAGGATGATGAAAAGTGGCTGGAAGATATTTATAAGAGGTGATGTGACTGTGTTGCCTCTATGGCTTTATCTCCCTTTTCCAGAAAGTTCTTTGTTTGGGGAAGTAAAATCCTTAAGGGACTAAATTAATGCTTGGGTGCATTAAAAAGAACAAAACATTCCCACATGTTGGGGTCATTGGGAGATGCCCGGTTTTGCGGGTTTTATTTGTTTAATTTTATTCTGTCTTGGCTCTTTGGGTCTTTCCCGGGTACACTAGATGGCTCCATCCCAAGGCATCTTGTCATAAAACAGCTTTCCCCCCACCCCATATCATGGGGAAAGGGGAGAAATATAGCCCCTAGCCTAATAACTTATCATTTGTAAAATGACTTATAAAAATATTACCTCAATGGTAGGAGACATCCAGACTTGTATATTTCAGTGGAAATACAAAACCACTTCAGAGACCAGGGTATCTCCTCTGGAAGGATCTAAGAGAAGGTAAGACAGATTAGAGGACATCAAAAGGGAGGATGGAGCCAGGTGCCATGGCTCGAGCCTATAATCTGAGGCTGAGGTGGGAGGATCACTTGAGCCCAGGAGTTTGAGGTTGCAGTGAGCTGTGATCACACCACTGCACTCCAGCCTGGGTGACAGAGTGAGACTCTGTCTCAATTAAAAAATTTTTTTTTAAAGGAGGAGGATCTCCATGGGTAAGTGGTTTCTACCCACATGGGTAGAGTTCTGCCTCTGGTCCTTCTCAGGGGGCACTTTCACCAACAGCAGTGTAATTATCTCTGAAAGAGCAAGTCAGCTTGTGCCACGTCCCCAACCAATCCACAGCCTGGAGTACCTTTCAAGGTCAAAGTGCATGGCCAGCTCCATTGAGACATTCCATTTCAAAGCACCATGCTGACAGATATCAAAGTAGTCTAGCAGGGAAAATAATTTGTTTGCTGTGTAAGGAAGAATGTAGACAAGACAGATAAATCTGAAGATCATGTGGCATCAGGGAAAGGGCATGGCTGTGTCTTTTGCACCCAATATGAAACATCTTCTCCCAACACTGCTTTAATGGAAGTTCTAGGAACCAATTTAGCTCAGGCATTTGACTCCTACAGCAGAAGTTCTGAGCCTGACCACAGATGACGTGTAATCTATCAAACACACCCCTGGCCAAGGTGGGTCCTATAGGACCTGGTACTATGTACTATTGTAACTTCTAGTCCCCTAAGAGGTACCTGTTTTCAGTAAAAAGGGGTCCTGGGTTCTGTGCAGGTGGCAGAGCTACCCGAGAACTACCTGAGTTCTGTGCAGGTAGAGTCCCATTTCTTATGGGACCTGTGTGCTCCTGAGAACTCTTACTTGAGACATCAAAAAGAGAAGCAGCAAGAGCTTCTGGAACAGAGACTGCTTGGCCAGCTTTGTAAGTAAGTGGCTGCCTCCAGTGTGATGTGAGTAGATGTTGGGCAGTCTCACTGTCCTAAGGTATGTCTTCTTTCCACCTCCCACTGCCCCTCCCCTGCCACCTATCGATGCCTTGGTTCAGTCATTAGAAATCTGTTGCTTTGAGTTCTGAAATAATTTCACCTTAAAAAATGCTGAAAATACACATTCTCCTGGGGAGACGATAAACAGCTAGCTGAGAAGCCGAGGTTCAGTGGTGGCAGCAGGAAGGATACTTGCAACAAATTTTGTCTATTTCGTATTTGTCCCCTAGAGCCAGCCCTAGCAAATGTGTGAGTTGGGAGTAGTTAATAGTAAATAAGACTCTGACTTTACACAAGCTACACATTTTCTACTTTTCATAAACCACCAAGTCTCTCTAGAATTTTTTCTGCCTTCACTAAAATTGGACTGTAGCCAAGATATAAAGCAAGTCATTTGGAACCTGCCTAGTGAGCACTGAAGCTACTTTATCATGAGATGTGTGTTAAGAAGGTTCCAGCCCACAGGAGTCCAAGGAAGGCGGGGACCGCAGACGCACAGAGTCCAGCACTTGGCCACTCATGGGCCTTCTTTCTGCCTCAGAGGATGGGGGCAGAGAAGCGATTAAGGGAAATGTTCTTAGAGGAGGAAATATCCTTTGTCCTGTTCAGAGAGACCAGGGCCCTACCATTAAGCATACTTTCAAAAGCAACCTGGAGAACAGCTATCATATTCAAAACCAGTACAAGAACTGCTGCCTGGTACCCTGTGAGTCATTTCTATGAAATTCCATATAAAGAACGACGATTAGTTTACACACTGTGCAACCTCGCAATCTGAAAATAAAGTTGAGTTGGCTGTGTTTTCTCTGCTCTTGTCAGAACGTTGGGACAATTGGTCGTTCAAAAACATTCATCCTCTTACTGCAAGTTTATCTGGGTACTTTTACCTGTGTGTTCAAAGGCATTTATTTTCAGCAGTGATCATTATAACTTCACAACAAAAGATGCTGACGGATTTACTTACAGGACAAAATGTTATTTTGTCCCAGCCAACACCCTCTAGGTCCTAAAAGTCAAGGTACTTCAGTTTATTTGGCAAACATGACAACATTTTTTTTGGCCCTGGGCCCAACAGTTTGTACTTCATGAAACATATTGTACATTTTACATAGTTTAATTTAAAAAAATACCTTTTAAGCTAGTTGATCTTTGACTGTCTTATTTATTATAACCTTTCAGCACATTCCAAGGTTTTAGTTACTCAGGAAGGAGTTAATTAAAATGATTTTATTTTGGTCTGATGGATGTTTTTTAAAAGGAAAATTATTATTATGAACTTTCAGCCTACTTTCTTGAGTGCCGTAAAAGTGCTTGTAAATCTTTTTTTTTTTTTTAAAAAAAAAAAAGAAAAAAATGGTGTTTGACATTGATGGAAATTCAAAAATATATATGGAACTGAAACATTAACTTAGCTAAAATAAAAGCAATCTGTGTTTGAGATGAAGCGTTCCTTAACTTATTCATCACCCATATAAATAAATAAATATAAATAAGTTGACATATTTTTTCCATCCTGTTGACAGCTGGAAATAAAAGTGCCTGCAGTTCCTCCCCTCAGCCTTCTTAATTAGCCAAGCTTTTTTCCTCAAGATGGGATTTTGAAAAGCTGTATTTTAAAAAGTGTATCAATTTTCATTCTTGTAATTATATGACAGCAAAAAAAAGGGGGCTGATAAAATGAACTAGTCATTTACTCATGTTGTTGCATATTTTAAAAACTAAACAGCTGATTTTATCAGTATTTCCACAGTTGGTTTCGTGTCGGGGTGCTACATCTGAATCATTTGTCTCTATGCATCTATGGGGCATGTCTACCGTCAGGTAGGAAAGGAAGGATGTGCCCCAATTCTCAGTGTCTACGGTGATCTGTTTCTCAGGCATGTAGCACCTCAAAACCTGGACCACTCTAAGCTCTCAAGTGAGCAGTCTTGATCCTGAAACACCCTTCTTGGGAAATTTCACTGCTGTGGTCAAATGGAGCTTACAAAGAGAAACAAACTGTGTTTCCTGCGTATCTGATGCTACATTCCAATTATATGTGACTATTATATAAAAGAATCAGAATGCTGATACTAGGAAAGAAAAATCCACTTTGGTAATGGCATGCTTTATTTCACGTAAGAATATGAGAATCCTAAACAGCAGGTGGTAAGTGGTGACCTTTCTTCATCATTTTGTTTGTCCTTCTGTAACTCAATCAAATGGTGTTTGACTCAATGAACTTTAGAGCCAAAAGTACTAAACAAAAACTGGACCGTGCCATATCTGGAGTTGCTTGTGTGGTCTGAAGTTCTTTATACATGTGCCATCACCTGCGGGTTTATCCAATGAGCTATTTGGCCTTAAATAAATTTTATAGATAATGACAGTATTTCTTAAAAGGCAGGATGACAGCCGAGCGCGGTGGCTTGTGCCTGTAATCCCAGCACTTTGGGAGGCCGAGGCCTGCGGATCACGAGGTCCAGAGATTGAGACCGTCCTGGCTAACATAGTGAAACCCCGTCTCTACTAAAAATACAAAAAATTAGCGAGACTCCGTCAAAAAAAAAAAATCCAGCTATTAAGAAAAATAGCCCTCTGGAGAACAGAGCCCTCAGAAATGATGCCACATATCTACAACTATCTGATCTTTGACAAACCTGACAAAAACAAGAAATGGGGAAAGGATTCCCTATTTAATAAATGGTGCTGGGAAAACTGGCTAGCCATAGGTAGAAAGCTGAAACTGGATCCCTTCCTTACACCTTATACAAAAATTAATTCAAGATGGATTAAAGAAGACTTAAATGTTAGACCTAAAACCATTAAAATCCTACAAGAAAACCTAGGCAATACCATTCAGGACATAGGCATGGGCAAGGACTTCATGTCTAAAACACCAAAAGCAATGGCAACAAAAGCCAAAATTGACAAATGGGATCTAATTAAACTAAAGAGCTTCTGCACAGCAAAATAAATTACCATCAGAGTGAACAGGCAACCTACAGAATGGGAGAAAATTTTTGCAACCTACTCATCTGACAAAGGGCTAATATCCAGAATCTACAATGAACTCAAACAAATTTACAAGAAAAAAACAACCCCATCAAAAAGTGGGCAAAGGACATGAACAGACACTTCTCAAAAGAAGACATTTATGCAGCCAAAAAACACATGAAGAAATGCTCATCATCACTGGCCATCAGAGAAATGCAAATCAAAACCACAGTGAGATACCATCTCACACCAGTTAGAATGGCCATCATTAAAAAGTCAGGAAACAACAGGTGCTGGAGAGGATGTGGAGAAATAGGAACACTTTTACACTGTTGGTGGGACTGTAAACTAGTTCAACCATTGTGGAAGTCAGTGTGGCGATTCCTCAGGGATCTAGAACTACATCCCATTACTGGTATGTACCCAAAGGACTATAAACACCTGTTATAAAACACATCCCACATATGTTTATTATCACTATTCACAAACAAAATTGGAACAACCAAATGTCCAAAAGATAGACTGGATTAAAAAATGTGGCACATATACACCATGGAAACTATCACCATAAAAAAGATGATTCATGTCCTTTGTAGGACATGGATGAAATGGAAACATCATTCTCATAAATATCACTGCATGTTCTTACTCATAGGTGGGAATTGAACAATGAGAGCTCATGGACACAGGAAGGGGAACATCACACTCTGGGGACTGTTGTGTGGTGGGGGGAGGGGGGAGGGACAGCATTAGGAGATATACCTAATGTAAATGACGAGTTAATGGGTGCAGGAAATCAACATGGCACATGGATACATATGTAACAAACCTGCACATTGTGCACATGTACCCTAAAACCTAAAGTATAATAAAAAAAAAAAAAAGAAAAATAGCCCTCTGGGTCAAAATTGTGAAATCCGCTTCAAGTAAAGATAAAGAGGAGTTATTTTACTAACACAGCTTATTTCACATCAGATGATAAAGAAACCTGTAAAAAATAAACATAATGTTTTAAATATGCTGCTACAGAAAAGTCTTTTTTAGGCTAAAACCAAAAATCCAAGTCTGTTAAGAAGAAAAACACACAGAACTTCTTTCACAATCCAGCACATTCATTGTGATATCATGTGGTGTTAGTCGGCTAGGCCTACCGTAACAGAGTGCTACGGACTGGTTGCCTTAAACAACAGAAATGTATTGTCCCATAGTTCTGGAGGCTGGAAGTCCAAGATTGAAGTGCTGGCAGGGTTGGTTCCTCCTGAGGCCTCTCTCCTGGGCTTGCAGAGGGCACCTTATCCCTGTGTCCTCCCGTGTCCTTCCCCCGTGCCTGTCTGTGTTTTGATCTCTTCTTCTAAGGACCGCAATCATATTGGATTAGGGCTCACTCTAATGACCTCATTTTAACTTAATGACTTCGTTTAAGACCCTAATATGGTTTGGCTGTGCCCCCACCCAAATCTCATATTGAATTGTAGTTCCCATAATCCCCATATGTGAAAGGGACCCGGTGAAGGATAATTGAATCATGGGGGTGGTTACCTGCATGCTGTTGTTCTCGTGATAGTGAGTTCTCATGAGATCTGATGGTTTTATAAGGGGCTTTTCCCCTTTGGCTGGGCACTTCTCCTTGCTGCTGCCACCATGTGAAGAAGGATGTGTTTGCTTCCCCTTCTGCCGTGATTGTAAGTTTCCTGAGGCCTCTCCAACCGTGCTGAACAGTGAGTCAATTAAGCCTCTTTCCTTTATTAATTACCCAGTCTTGGGTATGTCTTTATTAGCAGTGTGAAAACAGACTAATAGAGATCCTATTTCCAAAAACGGTCACATTCTGAGATACTTGGTTAAGACTTTAATATATGAATTTGTGGGGGACACACAATTCAGCCCATAACACCCAGACTATAGCAGAAAAGGTAGGGCAGAGGAACCGAATTTCTACTAGGAGAGAAGCAAGCCTCAAAATACAGACTCCTGTAGTTGCATTGGGGCTCTGGAGCAGTGATCTGGTCCATTCCCTCATTTTACAGACAAGGAAAACCAAGGTCCAAAGAGGAGACACAAATATGTCCCATGCTAACTTTGCCCATTGAGGGTTCCCTTAACTTTTGAGCAGCTACCAAATTAAAACTTTAAAAAGATGATACAGCCAAAGCCCATCTACAGACCTAGGATCAAGAATGAAAGTGATGAGGCACTTTCAGCCACACCCACTGCCACCTGCCACACTGGAGCAACCTCACCATAGGGCTCTCCTGGGAGCCGGGGCTTTGCAACTCGCCTTTCCACAGAGGGAGGGGAGGCCCTATTGGTTTTCAGTCACTTAAGTAAGTCCTCAGAGACAAATCCCAAATAAATATTTTATTTTTGATTTTTCTGTCTGCTCAAAAGACACAGAGGTTCTTGTTCCTTGGTAAACAGACTTGGAGCATGTTTGCCCATCTCAGATTACAGAGTTTTATTTCTCTTAAAGGCAAAATGAAGATTCTTGTCCTACTTCCTGTAACAAGTTTCAGATGGACCCATCTCCAAAAATATAGTCAAAATGCAGTTCATGAAACTAGTGGAAGTCAAATACAGACATGTCCCAGGAAAGCAGAACCAGAGGAGAAGCAGACCCCGGGCACTCACAGGACTGTTTGACTCACTGGAGAATTCCCTTCTGCCAGGGCAGGCTTGGCTCACTGCTGTGAGCACTGCAGATTCCCAAGGAGCACCCAGGCCCACAGATGTTCATGGGTCACAGAATTGTGAACTGACCACTTGTGCATTTTGGATTTCAACTTGTAAACATGGGGATTCCCTTTTTACAAAAAGAAAAAGGAGAGGATGAAAAATCACCATGCAAAGGAAAATTGTGAGCTAAGTTTTTCCTTTTGGAATCTTGGCATGCGCATTTAGCTATCTTCAATCTGGCTTTCTCCAGACGCCGTGTGCTTTGAGCAGGCGTGGAGCAGTCTGCCCTGCGCCGCTCTGCCAGAACATTCAGACTTGACCTGTCACAGGCCTCTTATTCCAGTCATGAGCAGACACGGCCCAGGAGATGGGCCCTGCCAGACACAGCAGGCTGCCTTCGAGGTGCAACCAGAGAGGTGGTAAAAACCTGGGAGGAAAGCATTTGACTGACTAGGCTGGGGGCTGCCCACCAGTCAAGTCCCCGAGTTCAAGTCCCAGCTGTTCTGTTTCACTAGGCATCAGTGTAAATCACTTGACCTCCATCTGTCTGAAATCGACTCAGTTGGAAAACATTAGAAAGAAAATAGAACATCTACTGAAAACCAAGAGCTGCTTCTGGGATGAACCATTTCCCACCCTTGACCCCTAAATGCTAAAAGACTGAGAGCCATAACCCTTCCTAAGCTGATGAAAGGTTTGTTCTCACCACAAAACACTGTATCCCCAGCAAGAGGGCATAGAATTACATATAATCATTCCAGGTTGCCTGAAGCCCCCACTCCTTCATGTCTGCAAGTGGCGTTGCCCAACATGCTATGAGTCCATGGACAGCAGCGTTTCTGAAGTGTGAATTGAGCTGCCAGGAGTAGGTACATCCTCCTGGGCATGAGATAGAGCAAATGCAGCAAGGACCTGTCCTGAAGAAGCATCGGTCCCTTCCTCCTGGCCTGGTTTCCGCTCTTCTGTTTACTGTGCCATTATCCAAGATGAACCAGTCTGTGGAATTCCACTTTTCTCAAGCATTCTTTGGGACAAGTTTGTCTAGCTGCAAGTTACAAGATTCATCTCTAATTCACAGTTTGTACTAAATACAGGCTTCCTCTAACTTCTTTAAACTGTGTGTATCTGTGATCCCATGACTAATAGTAATAATGAGCCTAAAACATCCATGTGAATTAGTACAGGTTGTGCACAAAGAAAAGTGTTAGTAAAAATTGGAAACCCGGCAGGACGGGGGTACCAACTTGGAGGGTCATTTCTCATTCTCAGAAGTAGCGTTACTGCTGTGATGTGGGAGAAATCTGGCAATGATTTTGTGGTCTGGTGATGTTTCCAGCATGGTTGATTCTTCTTACCCCCATAGGACTGCCATGTTGAAACTTTAATGTGTTGTATTACTAATCTTTCAAATGCAGAAGAGAGTTACAACACTGACCACAAACTTCCTTCTAGTCACCTTAAGTTTTGCGCATATCAAATTTACTATTTTCTTTTTCTCCTTTTGGCACACTTTCCTATGTGGTGTCCATCTTTGGAAACTAGTGAAATTCTAGTCAATGTGTATTCTCAAAGGATAGTTCATGAACCAAGTGTGTGAGATAGACATGAAAAAAAATCATTGTGTTAAATAATTTTGGAAGTGCTGCAGTTCATAGTGTGGTGTTACACAGTATGGTAGTATATTCAGAGTATACTAAGGACTCATGCATACTGAAGCATTTTTAAAAATTAATTTATCTTTGTTGAATTTCAAATTTCTCAGAAGTATTTGCCATGAAACCCTTATTTGCATAAGTCCCATTGATATCCTGTGGAACTCGTGTTCTGGAGACTACACTTTGAGAAACAATGCTTTAATGCAAATTATTGGATTACATTTTTCCTCATTGGAAGAGTTGCTTTCCTTTTGCTGTGGTTCAATTTTGGTCCATGCATCCTGCTTGAAGAAAATATATTTGCATCAGATGACAAACGTTGATAAAAAGAAGATGGGGACAAATAACATTTTTAGAAAATAACAAGGAATCATCTTTCAGTTTTGCTTATTCTCCTAATTACATTCCTCTATCTCAGGAAAAAGTAGAAACTCTTTTCAAGGTAAAAATTTTTTATACTTTTTAATATTTGGGTACCTTGAATTAATTCATGACTCCCATGAGGATCAGTGCTTAAATCCAACCGAATAAAGGACATCTGTCCCCCTTTCTTCCTTGGGCTACAGTTGCTTGTGCAGCGGAAAGGAAAGCTATGGTGAAACAGAAATCACAGGTGTTTCAAGTAAGGTTTGTGACGGGGATGATGAGATTGCTCAGCTCTGGAGCTCTCAGCTACTACACACTGGGGCACCTGTGTTGTTCAGTGCACTAGGGGGCGCCGTATCCATAACAATTTATTCAAGAAATCACAAGTTCTTTCCAAACCTCCTTTCTCTCCCTGGCTTGCTCATTTTCCTTTATTGCTTTAAAGCAGTATGGCCCAGAAGAAACTCACGATTGGTGTATTTACCTGGTACATTTGCCAGTGTACATACACACTGTTGATCAATAAGTTATTATCTTTCCCAGGTCTTTTGGCCCGATTTAAGTTTTGTTGCTATTATTTTTAGATTACCATTGTATTTTTAAAATCAGTCTTTATCAGATCATCTTTCCTGAGTTTGTTGTATGACTAAAACATGATCACAACTCTGGTTCAGTAATTAAGAGGTGACCCATGTGATGACTGTCCCAGATAACCATCAGGCAATACCGTAATTGCCACAATAAAGATAAGTAGAAAGTGTGTTTAATGCAAAAAACAAGGGAATAGGAAGATGTCAAGAAAGAGGTATTGCCCTGTTATCAAGGCAGGCCACACTAGAAAACGATTCAGGTAACTCTCAGTTTAAATTATTTTTATCTACAAAAATTTATTGGCACACATAGGGGCTACGTGGGAGGTCAGTAAAAACCTCAGTAAGGAGAAGACCTCATGTGGGATTTGAGCTAGAACAGTGGAATTTGCAGATAATAGCAAGGCAGATCATAAGCAGAAATATCACTCTGCCCTTGCAGCAGATTTGCAAGAAAGAGGCACTGTCATCCCTATTTGTTTAACAGGAAACAAAGGCTCCAAGAAGTTAAATAATGAGCCCACGACAGCACAGTAAGGAGCAAGACCAGGATGCACACTCAAATGTAACATGCTCTTGCTTTTTTTTATTGCTTGTAGGAGGCAAGATAAGATTAAGCCAGATTGCTAAAAATTTTGGAAGAAATTTTTATTTACTATAAGGGCAATGAGGAAGCCTTGGGCATTTCAGAACACAAAACTGACATGAAGAAATCATTTTCCTTCTTCTAAATTAATTAGCACCCTGTGTATCTCGCCCACCCCTGCCTACTTCTTTGCAGATCTCTATTCTCTGTATAGATAGTTATATGGATTAGGAAACTAAGGCTCAAAGAGGCAAATTGATTTTCAAGAGGTCACATAGTGGGTATAGTTGATTCTAGAACCTTCTGGCTGCTTATCTAGCACTCTTTGTCTACATTATGCTGCCATAGCCAATGTTTAGAAAATCATTTTCATCATTCATTGAATATGTTTATCACATAATAACTTCAGGGTTCCTCGGTGAGCAGCATTTGGACTCTTGGTCTGAGAGTTTGATCAAACATAATAGAGACAACTACTGTTCATTTGGGGCAGTTTTTAAGGCTCTAATTCCAGACACAAACCTGAAATGAGAAGACCCTACCAAACTAAAACCTGTGTTTTACCTGATTTGATCTTTACTACATTCTACCTACGCCTTTTTGCACAAATCTGAATTTCAAGGATGTAAAGAGAAAAAAGGGCAGTGTGGTTAGATTTAGACATAAACCTCGTTGAGTAGAAATAAAAAATGTCCGCTTTTCCCACTCCTAGTAAATCACTATCCAACTCCTGGGTGCAGGATATCGAGTGGGGAAGGGGAGGAGTGGGGCAGAAGGAAAAGAAGTCAGGAATCCAGGCTTCCCGGTCTCTCCACCACTTACCTCCCTTCCCCCAAAGACTCCTCTTCATTTCATCTCTGGATTTCCAGGTACTTAACCCCTGTGATGGTCAGGTGAGATAGGAGAGGTTCCTGTTTCAGTTATAACTTGCACTGGGGCTGTTGTCAGCAAATCCAGGCCTCTAGCTATTTTCCAGACTGGTCAGAACACTAACCTGAAACCCAGAAGTAACTGCCAGGGCAGAGGTAAGTCACTGGTGGCTTCTGCCTCTACATAGAGCCTTGGATCCCCCAAACACTCTTAGATCCTGGGAGCCAATGTTTGCCTTTTCTATCTGCCCTCTTTTCTTGGCTTCTCCTTTCTTTCTTTCTTTTTAAAATAGCATAAATGAAAAATACAATTCAAAATTAAAATGAGTTTATTACTTCAAATATATCTTTGTGCTCCAGTGAATTGACAGGATTTACTTATGCTGTCAAAGTAAATCAAATGAATTTGATTTTGGGGGTGGAGATGAACTTTAAACATACGCAAAATGAAAGAAATCACAAAGAAAAAAATACTAGAATGTCTGAGTTTCAGATAAAAAAGAACTCAGTTAAAAAGCAAACAAATGAGGGGAAACATTTGTAGCAGACATGGCAGATAAAAGATTGAAACTGCCAATCTTAAGGGACTTACATAAATCAATAAAAAGAATAAAATGTGCAAATGGCATACTCATTCTCGGACCTTAGCTATTTCAAAAGCTGAGAAACAGGAAAAGTGTTCATCCTCATTAGTAATCAAAGAAGTTTGAACAGAAGCAATGTGGCATCACTGGAGATGCTTTGGGGCAAACATATTTAGGTATGTGAATGCCTGAGATGAGGAGAGAGGATCGTGAAGTACTCACCCTTGCTCTGCTGATGGGAGTAAAATTGGTACATTTCTGAAAAGTAATTTGGTAATTCAGATAAAAACCTACAATAAACACTGAGATTCTATTTTGAAAGCCCTACCCCAAATACTTATTTCGTAGCTATAGCATCAAATCCAAAAATCTAGAATCATCTAAAGATATTAGTCATGTAAGATCAAATTACTCAGTCTTAGTCTAAAATGCTGTAATAACAATATCTCTCAACCTTCAAGAAACGTGAACATAGCTTTTAACTTGAATTAGAATATGTAGGTTACAGTACATTGCTTAAAGAAAAAAACTTAATCTAAATTTAGTCTAAATGAGACTAAAAAAATTTAATCTCATTATCTTATAGTCACTCTAGATGTAAACCTCAAAACTCTTTCCTTCTGATTGTGCCACCATAACCAGCCTCCAAAGGTGGAAATGATTTCATCATCACCAGCTTAGCACACTATCCTGGGCAGGCCATTTCTAAGCCCAGTAGGAACATACATTTGCCAAAGGCAGATATAATTTTCCACACTTTCATAGTGGATACAGGTAGGACCAGATTTGAAGTTGGAGCTTTTTGCTTAGGTGGGTTATATTTTAATTAAGAAGGTCATTATGAAATTCCACTAGGTCAAATGTTTCTAGAATATTGTCCCAGTATCTCTTGCTAATTTCATTATAGTTAAACATTTGTTGAAATAGAATTGGCTTTGAAGAGCACCAACCCATGTGACAGTAATTATTCTTGTAGAGACTCTCTACAGATTGGCTGAGATTTTCTCTTTAGCAGAGCTCAGATATCTTCAGTTTGCCAAGTTAATGCAGAGATTCTTTTCTAGCTCATTAAGTTAGAAAAGATAGTTCTTTTTTATACCCATGTAAATGTGTTATCTGAAGCATCACATTCATAAATGAGAGAATAGACTTGTAATTTAAATGGTCATAACCTAGGGTTTAAACAATCCCCTATTGTCTGTTTCTGCATAGAGCCAAGAAGACAAGTTTTGCCTCCTTAACAAACAAGATGATTTCAGGATCTGAACCAAAATTTTCAATTTGTCTGTTTTTTTGTGGGTTTTTTTCCCTCCCTCTGTCCTGCACAGGGCCAGGCACACAAAGCCAATCACTTTTTGTGTCAAGTAATATTGGTGATTTTCTGTACTCCACAATTGGGGTTATGAATATAATCCAAGTTATATTATATGACTACTTATACTTTTGTTAATTGTATGTACTTGTTGGTTTCGGGTGCCAGAAATAATCCAACTCTAACAAGTTCAGACAAAAAGAAAATCTATTGGAAGAGCAGAAGGGTATCTATAAAATCAGAAAAAGAATTGAAAAAGCAAAATGCAAGCAGGACAAGGGTGCAATCGGGCTCAAGGGCAACTGGAACCAGGGACTGAAATGCTATCTGGTGTTTCTCTCTCTCTCTCCCACCCTCCGCTCTTTTTCTCTTTTCCAGACCAGCAGAAAATGTGCCCCCTTTCCCTCACCAAAAAATAAAAAGCTTACAAACCTCACTCTAAGAGCTTCTGTCACCACAGAGGAGCTGGCTTCTTGCTAGTTATGGTTCAGAAAAATCTTGGGGAAAGACAATGATTGGTTTAGCTAGTCAGGGCCCCCCATCCTTGAACCAATCAGAAGGCCAGGAGGAGTGTTCCCATGGTATAAATCATTAGATCTCAGAGACTGGTAAATACAGTAGTCCTCGTGGATAAGGAAGATGTGTTCCAAAACCCCCAGTCGATGCCTGGACCCAAGAATAGTACCAAACCCTATATATGCTATGTGTTTTTCTATACATAGGTACCTATGAAAAAAGTTTAATTTTTATTAATAAATTAGGCGCTATAAGAGATTAACATTAACTCATAATAAAATAGAACACTTATAACAAAATACTGTAATAAAAGTAAGTGAATGTGCTTCCCCCTCCCCCAACTCACCACCACCCACCCCCAGGCCAAATAACTTAATATTTTTGGACCAAGGTTAACTGAGGGTAACTTAAACTGCAATAAGTGAAACAGAGAGTACGAGAGACTACTTTACTGTGAATAGAGCCGCCACCCAAAAGAGGGTCCACTACAGGGTCTTTTTAGATTTGCTGTCTGTCACCCAGGCTGGAGTGCAGTGGCACCATCCTGGCTCACTGCAACCTCTGCCTCCCGGGTTCAAGCGATTCTCCTGCCTCAGCCTCCTGAGTAGCTGGGATTACAGGCACACACCACCATGCCCAGCTAATTTTTGTATTTTAAGTAGAGATGGAGTTTCACCATGTTGGCCAGGCTGATCTCGAACTCCTGACCTCATGATCTGCCCACCTCGGCCTCCCAAAATGCTGGGATTACAGGCATGAGCCACCACGCCCAGCCTAGATTTGCTTTTGAAAGCTCTGCCCAGTATTTCTATAACCTGTCACAAGGCACAGCGACTCTTGTTAACAATAAAATAGTGAAAAAATTTTCGAACAAGACTTAGAGAAGGAAATTAAGATCACCCACAATCTCATCACCCAAATATAAGCACTGTTTACATTTTAGTGCATATCCTTCCAGTCTGTTGCATGTGCGTATATCCTTTTCTATATATATATATATAATATCATTGAGATCGTGTTAAATATACAACTCTACATACCACCATTCACTTAATATGTAAAAAGAATACTCAATAACATTTTTTACTTATAAATCTCTGTATCAGGGAAGCTGTGACATCAGAATATCTGTGAACTTCTTGAATTTGTGTAGAGAATCATAAAGGTATAAGCATATTGGTATGTACTTCTTTTGGGAAGGGGGTCCATATTTTCATCAGATTCTCAGAATGGTCTGTTACCAAAGAAAAAGGTTAAACACTACAGCATTTAAGTTTTCAAAGCACTTGCACATAAATTACAATACACTCACAGCTGCTACATATTTAATATTTTACTTTTAACTGATCTCAGGTGACATTTAAAGGTTCATTGACACAAGGCAAACCGTACCTTGCAAATACATGCACTTGAACCACAAATGCTCAACCAGACCCTTAGCTTGTGGGTGAGCCGTCGTGCTCCCCAGCATCCCATCACAGGAAAGCTCCCTTAACCTCACATCATGCCTCACTCTTGTGAAATGGTTAAAACAGCTTACAAAGGCGTGGATAGAGCTGACCCAACCAGTTTAGCCTAGAGATGTTCCACTGCCTCAATCACTAGGGCTCCTGGACAGAGCTTGATTTTAGGGCAAGACCATTCAGATCATTTAAACCCAAAATTGGATCTCTCAGGCAAATTATTGATTCACCTGTATAAATCAAACTAAGTCAGCTATTATTCGAGTCTGCCTTGCATAATGAATTGTACATAACTTCAGTGGACTTCACCCTTCAGAGCCCTCTTTGAGTCTGTTCTGGCTACATTTATTTAATGGTGGCAGAGTTTCCTTTCCACTTTGTGCAGCATAGCTCTCTTCTCTCCACCTCACAGAAGTCATGTTCTCTGTCCCTCGGCACATGCTTGTATCTTAATCTTTATTTTCCAACTCAGTTGTGGAATTCCACCGGGAAAACCCTTTCTTGCTCAAGAAGAACTGCAGGTACAATTTCAGCTCACCTTGGGTCTGTGTTGCCCCAGGGAGCCCAGGCTGAGGGTGAACAAGCTGTGGCTGCCACTTGAACAGCGCGTTCTCAGGTCTTGACCGCTTTGTGTCATCTCTGTCACTTCAGTGCCTCCATTCATTCCATCCCATTCTCTGACTGCCATACTGTTAGGTGTTCATCACAGTCATTTTCCTCAGAGATGGGAAGATCCACTTCTTAATTATAAAATTATTTTAGGCTTCTCAAGTGTTTCTTATTTGATTTCATTCAGCCCATGTGAAGCAAAATTTAGAGTTTACATTGATGAATAAAAAAGGTATGTTGATCAAATAGGTTCTTTGCCACTTGGAAAGCAACTGGATCAAATAACAGAAAATCCAGGGGAGACAGCTGGGAATTATAAGGCCCACGTTGTATTCTAGCTGATCCTCGGAACGCCATCCTGATTTTGAGACAGGCTTCCCTGGGGCCTGGTTTCTCATTTTTTTAATGATTCAATGTCACCATCTCCTCCTTGGAATGTGAAGAGTAATTCTGAAATTCTACTGAAAAGTGCTTTGAGTTTTTCCAAAGAAAATGACCTAATATTACTTAAGAGCACATTGCTAAAATAGCTTTCAGTTCCACTAAATATGTATGATGAAAAAACTTGCCCTTCCCTTATGATTGAGTTAAAGTATTATTCTATATAGTAATCAGGGTTTCAGTAAGCCAAATGCACTTGTGTGGATAAAAAAGTACTTGTGAATGATTTTTTTAATCCCTCAAATATCATTTACTTCCATTTCCATAAATGTAGTAGCCTATGTTGTGTCAAAGTCCCTATTTACTATCTTCTGTTTTCTTTATTCATTAATCTGTTATTTCCAGACCCAATATTGGTACCTCACAAAAATTGCTTCTATTTAATTACAACCCTCAGGAGTTATTAGTATGTCATAAAAACTAACGTTGCATTTTCACGTGACAAATTGACAGTAAGTGCAATCGAACATCTAACCAAAGTTTATACACAAATGTCACTGGGCTCTGGGCTCCTGATCCTTAAGCCTATGACAGTTCCATTTTTTTTCAGCCCCTGAACCCAAGTTACTTAAGCAATCTTGATTGTATAATAGTAAAAAAAAAAAAAAAAAAAAAAAAAGTACCCAAGGAAGTTGTTGCTGATGGAAATATTCATTCACTTATTCAATATATGCTTATGAAGGCCCTGCCATGTGCCAAGATCCATGCTAGAAGAGGAAGATTTAGCAGTTACCAAGACAAAGTCTCTGACCTCAAGAAGCTAACATTCTAGGGGAGAAAGGTAATATATAAGCAAACAAATAAGATAATTTGATAATGATAGATATTATCAGGAAAATAAAAGAGTAATATGATAAAAGATCATTGGATTGGGGTAGGCTTTAGTTAGGCAGCTAATTCATTTATTTAAACAATTTCCCTTACAATTTCAGGATGCATTTCAATTAAACTCTTCTAGATGCCAGAAAGAGGAGTGGGTTTTTTAAGCTTTTTTGTGTATATATTTTAATAATTTATTTTTATTGAGGCATTATTTACATAAGGGAAATGCACAGATTTTATGTGCTAGAAATCAAAATCAGTTTTTTTCCGATTACCAGGGAAGTTTTGTTAGAGTTTGGACTGTCACCTGATTGGTTGGCTTGGGCTTTTTTCTTTTATTATTATTTTTAACTGACATATAATTGTACATATTCATGGGGTACTTTGTGATATTTCAATACGTGTATACAATGGATAATAAAACAGGGTAATTTGTGTTGGGAATATCCAAAGTCCTCTCTTCTAGCTATTTGAATATACACAGTCAATTGTTGCTACTTATAGTCATCCTATTGTTTAGATTTTTAATCACCAATTTCTAACAACTGTTTTCATTGCTTTTTATAATCTAGCTGGAGGACAGATTCCCATTCTCTTCTCCCTTTTAGAGATTAAGGAAAACCAAGACCTTTGACTAAGAATAATTGCACCTGTACTAACAATCAGAGTAGCCATGTATGGCCTCTCTCTGACGCAGCAGCCAGGAAAACGTACCCAATACCATCCTGCGTTAAAATTGCCTCACTTGAATTTTAACAAATCTGCATCATGGAAAGAAGGAACACGTACATGATGTAACTCATGGAGCATGGTCCACTTCTTGCTAAGATGTTTTTCTCTGTTCTCTGCATCCATATATTCCTAAGTATGAAAACGGATTCAAGGAGTGAAAAGGAGACTACAAAGCAAAGCAAGTTTGATCAGAAATGATGTTTCAACTCATTAAGGTAAAAAGTGATTTCCAGAAATCTTTTATGAATACTTGAATGGCAAAAATATATCAAAATAATGCTCCTCTCAAGAGAAAAAGAAAAATAAAAGGGCAAGAGATAGTGTTGATCTTGATTTTGAAACCAAAGATTCCTAAATTTTTAAACTCTTAATTCAGCACCTTATTTTGGTTTTGGGGAAAATCTAGTCTCAGTTCAGTGATGCTTTTAATTCACAAGAATGTGAAAACTGGATTAGTTATGAGAAACAAGAAATGAATAGTACACACACACACACACACACACACACAAGAGCACACAACACAAAACACACGTACACACTCAAATCGCCATTTGCACTTTTGCTTATTTAACTGCATCGAAATCAGGCACCTCTGCCCCTTTAAGGGATGCGCTCTCATCTTCTGCATGCCACTATTTCCTCTACCTGTCACATCTGCCACCAAGTTTCCTACCATGGTCAGAGAACCAGTTTAAAGTCACCAAACAGAAAACAAACAGCCCATAAGCAAAGATTCCAGACAGCCAAAGACACTAGCATTTGCCTAGCTGCCTGGCTCCCTCCCCAGTGCTGAGGATTCAGACTTCAGTTTAGTGCAGGCCTCCTGGAAGCCCTGCCTGACCTGGCCAAGGCTAGACAGGGCCCCTTGGTGCTCCTCCCCAGGGTAGCGCTCACCATGCTACATTGTAAATGCCCATTTACCCATTGTCTCATCCCCCAGACCAAACTCTCTGTGAGGGCAACACCTTGTCTTCTTCAGTGCAGCATCCATGGCACTTAAATGCAGCACTCAGAATGAAGGAGTGAACAAATGAGCCAATGGGTGAGTGGCTGAATGAATGAAGTGAACTAATTGTTTTTCACTGAGCAAAGGAAGGCGGAGAACACGGAGTGAGAAACAGGAGGGCAGAGTAAACAGGAGAGATAAAGAAAGTGACAGAGACTTGCCACCTCTGGGAAACCAACACTAGTGTCCCAACACGACCAGAATCCCCCTGGTCAGCTTCTAAGGAACACTCTATGGGTGTTTTATTTAAACATTTCACATGGCTCACACCTGTAATCCCAGCACTTTGGGAGACCAAGGCGAGAGGATCACCTGAGGTCAAGAGTTCGAGACCAGCCTGGCCAACATGGTGAAACCTCATCTCTACTAAAAAATCCAAAAATAATTAGCTGAGTGTGGTGGCGTGCCCCTGTAGTCCCAGCTACTCTGGGAGGCTGAGGCAGAAGAATCACTTGAACCCAGGAGGCGGAGATTTCAGTGAGCCGAGATTGCGCCACTGCACTCCAGCCTGGGCGACAGAGGGCGACTCCATCTCAAAAAAAAATTTTTTAAGTCTAAACAATAATAAGTGAAGAGGGAAAATCATTCAGTATGAGAATCCCCCTCTAAAGGAGCCAAGGAGGTAGGTCTAATAATTCAGACTGTTCCTCTGCTCCATGGTGTGTGGAATGATTTACTGCATCCATAAAGGAAATTGCAGGACTTAGAGCTGAGAGACGCTCCGGAGGCCCTGAAACCGGGATGGCGCAGACACAGAGCTGTGTCTGAAGATGTGGCTCCCGGGACTGGAGGGTCTGCAGCTGCCCTGAGTCCACAGGTGACGGTGTTCAAAAGAGGAGCGGCGTCAGCAGTGGCTGTGTCCCACGGCTGATTAACACAACAGAATGTACAGTCAGCAAGGGGGAGCTGCCTGTCAGGCTGTGGACTTACTGTCTGTCCCAGACTGGCTTTGTTCAAGTTTAAGGGCATTGTAATATTTAATACAGCCTGTAGCAATCTCGTACCATTTGTAAAAATCATGAAAACATTTAGTATAGAAAAAATATGTTCAAGTTTCAACCTAGAAAAATAACTGTGTATAGAACAGAATAAAAAAGGGTTCAGAAGAATATTAGCTGATTAACATATTCTTTTGAGTTAAGAAACTAGAACCCAGATATACGGGCACAACCAGGAAGGAAAGTGGGAATCTTAAAGGAAGAAGAAGCTTCAGGTTAGAGAAGAGATGACCTTTGACTAAGAAGTCCCTAGTAGTCATACTTAAAGCTTATCACCAAACTTGAACCAATTGTACAGTGTCAGTTAGTAAATCCTAAATCAAATGATCAGCATGTTACCTAGGACACGGCTGCGGCCGTGCGTTCCAGCCGCTATGCTATTCTTTTGCTATGATGAGTTACTCTGTGTAAAGCAGGGGTCCCAGACTTTTATGAACCAAGAAAAAAAAATTAATAGAAACATGGAACCAAAATAGGACTGTCAGCTTCCTTTCCCCACTGGTCAAGTAAAAATATGAAGCAAAAAAAGGAAGAGGAGAGAAGGGAATTACTATCTACCATCACCATGATTTGGGGCAAAGAATAGACATTTTCACATCAAAAAACTAAGACCATAATCTCCAAATTTAAAAAGATGTGATTTTGTATTTAAGAAAACAGTCACTCATTGTTCTTTTCTCACAGGCGGGCTTTGGGGAACCAGGGGATGGAAGAGTGGAGAAGAATATGGGCTTTGTAGTAACACAGTTCAAATATCAACCCTGCCACCTATTAACGAGGGCAGGTTACTTCAGGTTCCTGAGACCTAGGATCTGTCTTCTGTGAAAGAGGCATATGTGCTTTACAGGTAATTGTGAGAAGGAACTGAGACAGATACATTAAGGCATAATAAATGCTAGCACCTTCTTCTGGTGAGGATCTTTGGCCGTCAAGACTAGGTGTGTGGGGTTTGGAGACATGGGGAGAGAGAAGGCCTCACTCTCAGCACCCTGCTCCCCAGTGTGAAGGCTCCCCTCTTTTGAATCACAAACTCTGCTCATGCCTGGGTTTTGTGGAGTCTTGTCCTCTTCCTCCCTGTTAGAGAGTCTAATTTAAAACTCATCTCACCTGGCTAAAGAGGACACCTGAAGCGGAGAGTTAAGTGGGGGGAGGGACCTCTGCATCCTCCCATCCTCAGTTCTCCTTGGCCTGGCCAGGAACTGCTAGGACACCCATCATTTTGATTTAGAATAAAACTGATTTGCCTGTCAGCTATCAAGACAGATGGAATAAGGGTTGCCAAAAAAACAGAATTTGGCCGTGGCTACTTCTTATATAGACCTTTCCAGCTACAAGATTGATATCAGAGTGTAACACGCGGCTGTAAATGTAAAGAGAGTTAGGTTTGATCACAGCCCTCCCTGTTTCCCTCCTGCAGGCAAATGACAGGCAGGGTTTTAAGGAAAAAGCTAAGGCTCTGGGTTTGAGAGTCAGATGCTAAGTTAGGGACAAAATGATTTAACCTCCTCCCTGGGATATGCTGAGATACCATTCCAAATATTAATTTGCTCAGAATTCAAATTGAACTCTGCAGCTACCTCATTTGAGAGGAAAATAGAGCTCTGAGAACAAAGGCTTTTCCCAGCATCTCCTTAGGAAAGCCCCCTGGACTGGCTGTCAGGAGACCCGGGCTCGAAACCATGGCTTTATTGTTCATCTTTTATGCCTCAGTTTCCCAATAGGAATATATGACTAATACTAGTGTTTTCTTCTGACAAGACTGTGGTAAAGACCAAAGAAAACTATACATTTGAGAAAGTTCATAGCACTAGCACACTAAGGTATAATTTTGATTATGATCATGTTCATGGAATTTTCAGCTTCATTCTTTCTTTTAAGGCTTAAAGTTTAAAATAAAAACACTTTAAATAAAATTTCAGGTGCAACGGCTCACATCAGTGGTCCCAGCTACTTGGGAGGCTGAGGTGGGAGGAGAGCTTGAGCCCAGGAGTTCAGGACCACCCTGAGCAACATAGAGAGACCCCATCTCAAAAAATCATAATAAAATAAAATAAATATTTGTTCAGGCCTTCAAGACCTCACTGAGAACTTAGCGTTCAGCCACGGCTTACTCAGAAGCCATCAAGGGGCTCTGGCCCCTTAGAGAGCCAGGCCACATGGGCTTCTGCCCCACCACGAATTCCAGTTCCGTAGCCTGTGGAACCTCAAGATGCTCCTTGGGGTTCTTGTGTTTTCTAGAGAGCTTTATCTTTTTGTGGCCTCTACGCCCTTTGGTTCCTGCTTCTTTGGGTTGAAGGTTTGGGGGAGGGCAAGTAGGGAATAGAGAATAAACAAAGACAGGCAATGCGTGGTTGCTCACGCCTGTAATCCCAGCACTTTGGGAGGCCGAGGCGGGCAGATCACTTGAGGTCAGGAGTTCAAGATCAGCCTGGCCAACATGGCAAAACCCCATCTCTACTAAATATACAAAAGTTAGCCAGGTGTGGTGGCGGGTGCCTGTAATCCCAGCTACTCGGGAGGCTGAGGCTGGAGAATTGCTTGAACCTGAGAGGCGGAGGTTGCAGTGAGCCAAGATCACGCCACTGCACTCCAGCCTGGGCAACAGAGGAAGACTCTGTCTCAAAAAAAAGACAATAAACAAAGACAGGTTTTATAGCACACAAGGACGCCCCGTAAAACAAGCCTTCACATGGATGGTTGGCCCCTCACCTGCCTGGCCCTTTTTCTCTTTCCTTTCTTCTCACCCTCTTCATTCATCTCCCCTGTTCTTCAGGTGTGAAACCCACCAATTCCCCAATGTATACTGAAGAGCATGTTTCCTTTCCTGATATCTTGCTGCTGGCTGGCATCCAAAGGTGTTGCCAATCCAAGCAAGTTTTTAAAGGAATTTTTTCAGACAAAGGAAGATTCTTCCTCAGGAGGAGTTTAGATGCCAGCTGTTAAGAGCTGTTGGGTAAAATAGTGCCATCACCAACTGCTGTGTGAATAAACCAGTGCTTCTCAAAATGTGGTCCTCACACCCCAACACCAGCAGCCTCAGCATCACCTGGCCACTCACTAAAAATACAGATTTGGGCCAGGTGCAGTGGCTCACACCTGTAATCCCAGCACTTTGGGAGGCTGAGGCGGGAGGATCATGAGGCCTGGCCAATGTGGTGAAACCCCTTCTCTACTAAAAATACAAAAAATTAGCCAGGCATGGTGGCAGGCACCAGTAATCCCAGCTACTCGGGAGTCTGAGGCAGGAGAATCGCTTGAACCCAGGAAAAGGAGGTTGCAGTGAGCCGAGACTGCGCCACTGCACTCCAGCCTGGGCAACAGAGCGAGACTCCATTAAAAAAAAAAAAAAAAAAAAAAAAAAAAAAACAATTTGGGGACCATCAGACACTCTTGGAGTGCAGCCCAGCAATCTGTTTTTAACAGAAGCCTCCAGGAGATTCTGATACTGGCTGAAGTGTGAGAACCACTGACCTGTCAAAGGACCAGCAGCATGTCCACCTTCCACCAGCATAGTGCTTGTGGACAGCAAAGGTTCAATAAATACTTGTTAAATAAATGAACAGGCAGACTACTGATGCCGTGTGAAGAGGAAGAGGAAATAATATAAAACACAGTTTCCGCTCCTGGGACCTGAAATAAGCCCAGTGAGAAAGCAATGTAAGGATCTGAAGTCTTACAGCAGCAAGTCAACTTACAGACACTGAGCCTGTGTTTCTAATGATGCAGATGAGTATACCGAGACAGCACAACCGTAATGGTGCTCAGGAGCAGAGCTGCCCTGGACACGGCTGTCAGCCCCTCCACCCCCTATCCTGTGCCCCGGGAATTCTCAGTTCCACACTCCCTCTTGAATGGTTCATGTCAGAGGATAATGAACTACTGAATTTTATGGTTCAGACCCGAATCTATAAGGCTCACAGGGAGAATGCAGTGTGGGCTGCAGGAGTTGTGGAACTCATGCTGAGGGTTTTTTTTTTTTTTTTTTTTTCCAGAACAAGAAAGATCTGGATGAGCAGAGATTTATGGAATTTACTTTTCCAGTTTTGGTAGCATTCCAAAGCTTGAGGAGAAAACGTGCAGCAAGCTTTTCTTCATTGGGACTAGATTGTATTTGCCCAAAGAAGGAAGACAGATCCAATAAACCAGGCCAAGATACTTGCAGATACCCCAGGCCTAGCGTGAAACTGTGGCTGGTGCTACTGCCCCTCTGCAGCAGCTCTGAAATGTGCCTGGTCTCCTCCATCCTTGATAAGAGGTTTGCCTTTCCCATCGCCTTGATGCTGCTCCTGGCTTTCTCATTTCTCTCTTCTTGGGCATGACTACCTCTCTTCCTTTGTCCATGCATTCATGGTATATTGATCATCAGCAGTAGTAAAGTCTGCCTGTTTCTTTGAATGAGAGGTTCCTCCAGCCACAGGTCCACATCACTGCCAGCAAAAGGCCCTCTAAGTGGTCATGACTTGGAGTCCTTGGAGTTTGGATGGAGGAGAGTGGGAGGTATGAAAAAGCCAAGTGAAACCTTGATGATTTCCTTTCAAAGAAAGTAGGCTGGTGCCCAGGGGAGGTCCAAAGAAAGGAATGCTGAATTCGCTAATTCTGAAAAGAATGACTAAGCTTTAACCTTTAGCACATTACAGCCTGCAAGTGACATTTCCCATAAAACCTCCAGCAGCTAAACCTGACACACTATTCGAATAATTTAATTAAATAAGAAAGGAAAAAAGGAAGAAAATGCCTATAGAGGTTTTCAAGAACTTGAAGTGTGACACCTATGCAGGAGTTAAAAGTTGTCTTTCAACAGCATTATAGCTTGGTAAGCAATGGAGAACCCAACTAATCATTAATAAGTGGTTTTGTTAGAATTTTTGTTAAACTAAAGATAAATACACTATGTTTAGCTACTGGGGTAATAACCTAAACTAGTCTGTGAAAGAAAAGGTTAACTGAAATTGGGATGCCTGCAAATCATCTAGAATTTTAGTGGATCTTATTTTTTAAAAACATCATCACAGATTTATGTGTAGAGGGAAGTGGTAAGTGAAACAGAAAATCAGTAATTAGATTACAGAGCTTCCAGAGGTTAAAAAATACTTTCCAAGTTATACACAGAACAATCCTCTGCAATTATGCTGATTACATGGCAAGTAAATACCTGTGTATTCTGACTTCAGCAACTACAGTATTACTGTCTACTAGTGGGAGGAAAGCACACTTCTGAAGGTCACTGAGCATTTGATGACTAGAAATCTAGATATCCTTGATAGTTAAACAGCAACATACTAAAGATGAAAAACACTATCTCTTTCATCTAATTTTTTTCAGGTCAGCTCACTCAATCTTTTCATGTAATTTTTGAGCATGATCTCCTTCTCTTGGAAGGAGATCAAGATTCCAGTAATGTAACTGCCATGGGGCCGGTGTGCAGACTCAGGGCTCTGATTCGAGGAATCTGAAACAAACCCTCGTACTACCCAGAACTCAGGAAGTCTAATTCTTAGCCTGAAAAATGACCTGAAGTTACATATTTCTCCCCTTTGAGTAACAGCTAAATCCACTCACTCAATGGACAAGCATTTCGTGTGCGGGTGTGTGTATGTGTGTGTGTGTGAAGTATATAATTTTTATAAATTTAAATAACATTTTAGATAGATAGACATCCTCAAGCAAGAACCTAAGTGTTTTGTTGGGCTTCATCTATCATACTAGTTGCTAAGAGATTTTAAAGGAAGTTGAACATTAACTCTACAGATACCAGGTTAGATACATCTTCATAAGCTGAGGAATAATTGGGATCACAGGAATCAAACAAATCCACACATTGAAAATCACAGTCACTATATAAAGAAAAGGAAGCTGCATAGGAAAGCTTCTGGCACTGAGGTTGAGATCATACTGCAATGGAAATTATTTGAATTCTAAGCCAACATAAGAAAAAAAGAACTTATTCTAAAATTTATTGAACAAGTTTGGAGCAAGCATCAATGACCATATGCTTGGAAATGCTGCATGGGATGATAAAGGTTTATTATTGTTCTCAGACAGGTCCAGTGTAGTTAACAATGGTGGACACCAGCTGTCTGTTGATGTGTATACTTTGTATAGAAAACATTCAAGGTCACAGTGGCTGGTGCCCTGAGTAGAGATAGTGCTTTCCAGTGGTAAGGAGGCTTAAAGCACGATGGGATAGAGATCTGTGTGGTTTTCCCTCCATGCACAAAGCAGAAAGAAGTGTGCTCCTGTCCTATCTCCCCACACATCTCCCCCACCACTACCCCTACATACACATTCTTTCCCAGCAGCCTGCACCTTCAGAAAGGGGAAATTCTCATCACACATTCAACTCTTAAAGAAGCATAAGGAAATGACCAGTCTTAAGGACCCTCCAGGGACACTGTTTCTCCTGTCCTTCCCTTTACTGCTGTGTCTACTCTCTTCAGCCAAAGGGTGTCATGGAAAAAAAGAGAAGGGGCACCCAAGCCAGACTCTCAGTTATTAAAGAGGCACCAATCATTGAGACTGTAAGAACTAAGCCAATACAATGACCATTCAAGTAAGATCTTAGGATTTCTGGTGACTGTATACTCAGCTATATGCTGTTTAACTGAGGATCTCAATGATCCAGGTGTGTTTGTCCACATTCAGAGTGAAGAAGCTGGGGGTTACAGATAATAAATCCCCATTGATCCAAAGTTATTGTGGATAAAAGCATTCTAGCTAATTGTCTATTCATCCTAATAGCTATTTACTCAGTTCTATTAATATTGCCCTCAGAGTCTGCATTCATGTCTGGTTCCCCCAGCTACCCTGTGAACTTCTGCAGGGCTTATTCCTTCATTCACCTACCAGTAGCTACTCAGAACTTCACATTTGGAGACATTCCAAAAATGTGTATTACCTCCCACAGCTTCTTGCCTTGAGGCCCTCCTCCTTCTGGTAAGCCTAAGATGCCATTTTGAGAATTTAACACTGTGCTATTCCCCACCCTTGGTTTGAGTTCAGGCTGACATGAGCTGCTGCCCAGCCAAGGACAGACAGGGAAACTAGGCTATTTTATGCACATCCAGGACAATACTCACTGCTCTGCAGTGGGCTGCTATGAAACTGAGATGTGAGTAGATCGCACTCCCCACAGCTTCTGGCCTATGCTGCTTGCCTGGGATGGATACCATCCTCCCTGGTCCCAAGCCCAAGACACTATTTTGAGACGTTAATGCTGGGCTTGAGACTTTTGGGCTGAGCTTGGGCTAACATGGCTGCAGCCACCACCTGGCCAAGGAGGGACAGGAAAACCAGGTTCCCCTATGCATGCCTAAAACAATATCTACCACTCTGCTATGGGCTGCTATGAAACTCAGACTTGAATGGGCTGCACTCCCCATAGCTTCTTGCACACACTGCTTGCCTTAGCGGGCCCTCATATTCTCTTGTCACAAGCCCACAGCTAGCACCATTTTTAGAGTTTAATCCCAGGCTATGTCCCACCCTCAGACCAAGCAGAGGTGATGTGGCTGCAGCTGCCACCCAGCCAGGGAAGGGACAGGGGAGACAAAGCTCCCTTAAGCACACTTAGGACAAGACCCACTACCCTTCTACAGGCATCGTGGGGTGGAGGACTGGCTCATCCAACCCATTGCAGCTTCTAGCAATACCTACTTGAACTGCTTGGGTCCTAGTGGGTTGCTCCACCACTGCTACTGCCATCACCCACATGACACCAGCTTCCCAGGGTCCTGAGAACCCATCCACACACCTAGCCCACTACTACAACTAGCTTCTAAGCAAGCCACCTGGAGCCCCAAGAATCAGTGCTCCAGAGTCCACTAACACCAGAGCCAGTACCTAAAAATAGGCACATTCATTCCACTGCTGCTACTTGGGCCTGAACACTGGCTCAGTTGGTGTCCAAGTCCCCAGCAAAACTTCACCACAACCTCAACTAATAACTGTACCCTAAGTCACCAAAGAAATCACAGATACCACTGATACTGTATATTGCCAAGGAAGTCACACAAAGATCACAGTACCACAGGCAACCAAAGTCAAAGTCAAAGTACTTTACTCAATCAACATACATACATTCCTAGGAAAAAATTCTCCCCCACAAAAGCAATTTCAAAAAAAAAAATGAAACAAGCAACTGCTATACTAGATGAGCAGATATCAACAGAAAGACACAGGAAACATGAAAAACATGGAAATACGACACCATCAAAGGACAATAAGAATTGCCCAGCAACAGATCTCAATCAAAAAGAATTCCCCAAAATGCCAGATAAAGAATTCAAAATATTGATTTTAAAGAAGCTCAATGAGATGCAAGATAATCTGAAAACCAATACAAAGAAACTAGAAAGTCAACTCAGGCTATGAATGAGAAATTTACCAAGCAGATAGATATCTTTTTAAAAGGCAGAAATTCTGGAACTAAAACATTTATTGAAGAAAATGCAAAATACATTCAAAAGATTCAATAATAGATTACACCAAGTAGAACACAGAATCTCAAAACTTGAGGTGGGGTCTTTTGAAATAATCCAGTGAGACAAAAATAAGGAAAAAAGAATTTTAAAATGAACAAAGTCTTCAAGATGTCTGGTACTATATAAAACAAGCAAACTTACGAATTATCACTATTCTCAAGGAGGAAGAGACATCAAAAAGTTTAGAAAACCTATTTAAGAAAATAAGTGATGAAAACTTCCCAAGTCTATCAAGACATTTAGACATCCAGATCCAGGAAGCCCAATGATCTCCAGGTAAATACACTGCACAAAGGACTTCATCGTGGCATATTATATTTAGAATGTCTAAAGTCAAAGTGAAAGAAATAATTTTAAAATTAGCAAGAGAAAAATGTCTAGTTTCCTATAAAGGAAACACCATCACGCTAATAATGGATTTTTCAGCAGAAACCTCACAGGCCAAAAGAGAATGAGATTGCATTTTCAAAGTACTGAAATGAAAAAATAAAATAAAATAAACAACTGTCAGCCAAGAATTTTATATCCTGCCAGAATAAGCTTCATAAATGAAGGAGACATATAGGCTTTCCTAGACAAGCAAACCTTGAGGGAATTTGTCACCACTAGACCCATTCTACAGGAAATGTCCAAAGGGATCTTAAGTATGGAAACAAATATTCACCATCACAAAACACATGGAACTGTAAAATGCACTGTTCTTATAAAACAATCACATGAAGGAGGAAAGGAAAGGAATCAAATGACAACATGATAGAATTTCATCCAACCACAAGGGCAACAACACAGAGAAAAAGAGAGAAATACACTTTTAAAATAACTAAAAACAATTAACAATATGACAGGATCAGAGCAATGTTAACCTCACATATCAATGTTAACCTTGAATATAAATAGATTAAATGTTCCACTTAAAAGACACTGATTGGCAGAATGGACAAAAAGTCATGATCCAAGTATATGCTGCCTACAAGAAACTCACTTTACTCATAAAGACACATATAAACTAAAAGTAAAGGGGTGGAAAAATATTCCACACAAGAAGAAACCAAAAGCAACGAGTAGCTATATGGATAACAGATAAAACAGACTTTAAATAAAAAACAATTTAGAAAAAGACAAAGGAGGTCGTTATGTAATGATAAAGGGATCCTCAACAGGAGAATATAATAATTCTAAATATATAGCACTCAACATTGTAGGACTTTAATTCATAAAATAAATATTACTAGACCTAAAGAAAGAAAGCAATACAAATAAGAGGGGACCACTTTAACACCTAACTCACAGCACTAGACAGATTGTCAAGCCAGAAAATTAACAAAAAACATTGGGATAAATTGGATTTCAGACCAAATGAACTTAACAGACATTTATTAAACATTTTACCCCAAAACTACAGAATACACATTCTTTTCATCAGCACATGAAACATTCTCCAAGACAGACCACGTTAGGCCACAAAACAATTCTGAACAAGTTTTTAAAAATCAAAATTCCATCAAGTATCTTTCTGCATCACAGTGGAATAAAGCTAGAAATCAATACCAAGAGGTACTTTAGAGCTTTCTCATACAAACATGTGGACATTAAAATTCATGCTCCAGAAGACTCACTGTATCAATGAAAAAATTAAGACAGAAATTAAGATATTTTTCAAAATAAATGAAAATGAAAATAAAACATTCCAAAACCTGTGAGATACAGCAAAAGCAGTGCTAAGAGTTAAATTTATAGTATTAAATGCCTACATCAAGAAGTAGAATAGCAGGGTGATTATAGTCAATAATAATTTAATTGTACATTTTAAAATAACTAAAAGAGCATAACTGGATTGTTTGTAACACAAAGGATAAATACTTGAAGGGATGGATACCCCCATTTTACATAATATTATTATGCATTACATGCCTATATCAAAACATCTCACGTAACCCATAAATATATACACCTACTATGTATCCACAAAAATTAAAATTAAAAAATACTTTGAAAAAAAGTAAAAATAACAAATAACAACCCAATGTTGCACCTCAAGGAAATAGAAAAGCAAGAACAAAATAAAGCCAAAGTTAGCAGAAGAAAAGACATAACAAAGATCAGAGCAGGACTAAATGAAACAGAGACCAAAATAATATAAAGGATCAATGAAATGAAAAGTTGGTTCTTCAAAAAGATAAACAAAATTGATAACCCACTAGCTAGAATAACCAAGAAAAAGGAGAGAAGATCCAAATAAACACAATCAGAAATGAAAAAGGAGACATTACAATTGATACCACAGAAATACAAAAAGAAAAAGAAATAATAGCCTCAGCAGAGACTATTATTATTGCTGTATGAACAGCTATATGCTCACAAACTAGAAAACCTAGAGGAAATGGACAAATTCCTGGAAACACACCAGCCTCCTGAGATTGAAACAGGAAGAAATAGGACTCCTGAATGGAGCAATAATAAGTAGTAAAATTGAAGCAGTAATGTAAAAAATCTTCCAACAAAAAAAGCCCAGGACCAGATGGATTCACGACCAAATTGTACCAAACATACAAAGAAGAACTAATACCAATCCTCCTGAAATTATTTTTTAAAAAATTTAAGGAGTAAGGTATTCTCCCTAACTCATTCTACAAGGCCAGTATCAACCTGATACTAAAACCAGACAATGGCACAACACAAAAATAAAACTACAGATCAATATCCCTGATGAATGTAAATGAAAAAATCTTCCACAAAATACTAGTAAATCAAATCCTACATTGCATCAAAAAGTTAATACACTATAATCAGTTGGGTTGTATCCCGGGGATGTAAGGATGTTTCAACATATGAAAATCAATAAATGTGATACATCGAATAAACAGAATTAAGGGCAAAAACCATATAATTATCTCAATAGATGCAGAAAAAGCATTCAATAAAATTCAGCATGCCTTAGTGATAAAAATCTTCAAGAAAGATGAAAAGAACCTAGGCCTGGAAAGAATTTACCCCAACATAATAAACGCCACATACAACAAACCCACAACCAACATCATATTTAATGGGGAAAAGTTGAAAGCATTCCCTATAAGAACTGGAACAAGACAAGGATGTCCACTTTCATCATTCTTATTCAACATAGCAGTGGAAGTCCTCACCAGTGCAGTCAGGCAAAAGAAAAAAAAAAGATAAAAGGCATCAAAATCAGAAAAGAAGTCGTCAAATTACCCCTTTTTGCTGATGATTAATCTTATATCTAGAAAACCCTAAATGACTCTAGCCAAAAAATTCTTAGATTTGATAAATGAATTTAGTGAAGTTTTAGGATACAAAATTTCTGTACAGAAATCAGACACATTTCTATACAACAATCATGACCTAGGCAAGGACCAAATCAAGAAAGCAATCCCATTTACGATAGCTATAAGAAAAATAAAATACCTAAGAATATGTTTAACCAAGGAGAATAATGGTCTCTATAAGGAGAATGACAAAACACTGATGAAAGAAATCATAGATGACACAAACAAATGGAAAAACATCCTGTATTAGTTCGTTTTCACACTGCTATAAGCAACTGCCCAAGTCTGGGTAATTTTATAAAGGAAAGAGGTTTAATTGACTCACAGTTCAGCCTGGCTGGGGGGGCCTCAGGAAATTTACAATCATGGTGGAAGGCAAAGGGGAAGAAAGGCACTTTCTTCACAAGGCAGCAGGAAGGAGAAGTGCCCAGCAAAGGGGGAAGAGTTCCTTATAAAACTATCAGATCTCATGAGAACTCACTCACTATCATGAGAACAGCATGGGGGAAACCACCCCCGTGATTCAATCACCCGCACCTGGTCTCTCCCTTGATGTGGGGATTATGAGAATTAGAATTCAAGGTGAGATTTTGACAGCCAAGCCATCCCGTGCTCATGAACAGAAAAAATCAATATTGTTAAAATGACCATAGTACCCAAAGCAATCTACAGAGTCAATGCAATTCCTATCAAATTACCAATGTCATTTTTCACAGAATTAGAAAAAATGATCCTAAAATTCACATGGAACCAGAAAAGAGCCCAAATAATGAAAGTAATCCTAAGCACAAAGAACAAAGCTGGAGGCATCACATTACCTGACTTTCAGTTATACTACAAGGGCTATAGTAACCAAAACAGTGTGGTACTGTTATAAAAATAAACACATATATCAATGGAACAGAATAGAGAACCCAGAAATAAAGCCACATCCCTACAACCAAGTGATCTTTGACAAAGTCAGCAAAAATGTACATTGGGGAAGTGACATTCTATTTGATAAATGGTGCCAGCAAAATTGGATAGCCATATGCAGAAGAATGAAACTGGATCCGTATCTCTCACCATATATGAAAATTAACACAAGATAGATGAACAACCTAAACATAAGACCTGATACTATAAAAACCCTCGTTTTCTTAAAAATAAGAAAACCTAGGAAAAATGCTTCTGAACATTGGCCTAGATAAAGAATTTATGACCAAGTCCTGAAAAGCAAACACAATAAAAACAAAGGTAGACAAATGGGACTTAATTAAACTGAAAAGCTTCTGCACAGCAAAAGAAACAACAGAGTAAACAGACAACCTACAGAATGGGAAAAGTATTTGCAAACTACGCATCCAACAAAGAGCTAATATCCAGAATCTACAAGGAACTCAAACAACTCAACAAGGAAAAAGGAAATAACCTCATGAAAAAGTGGGCATAGGACATGAATAGACATTCCTCAAAAGAAGACATAAAGTGAGGCCAGGCTCAGTGGCTCACGCCTGTAATCCCAGCACTTTGGGAGGCCAAGGTGGGCAGGTCACAAGGTCAGGAGTTTGAGACCAGCCTGGCCAACATAATGAAACCCCGTCTCTACTAAAAATACAAAAATTTTGGTGGTGGTGGTGCACACCTGTAGTCCCAACTACTAGAGAGGCTGAGGCAGGAGAATCACTTGAACCTGGGAGGCAGAGGTTGTGGTGAGCTGAGATTGCGCCACTGCACTCCAGCCTGGGCAACAGAGCAAGACTCCGTCTCAAAAAAACAAAAAGACATAAAGTGGCCAACAAACATTAAAATATGCTCACCTCACTAATCATCAGAGAAATACAAATTAAAACCACAATAAGATACCACCTTACACCAGTCAGTATGGTTATTATTATTATTAAAACTGCTAAAAACAGTAGATGTGGGTGAGGATGTGGAGAAAAGGAAATGCTTATACATTGTTGATGGGAATGTAAATTAGAGCAACCACCATGGAAAACAGTATGAAACTTTATCAAAGAACTAAAAATAGAACTATTATTCAATCCACAATCCCACTACTAGGTATTTACATGAAGGGAAAAATATTATTATATCAAAAAAATACTGACTGGGCACAGTGGCTCACACCTGTAATTCCAGCACTTTGGGAGGCTGAGGTGGGTGGATCCCTGAGGTCAGGAGTTCAAGACCAGCCTGGCCAACATGGTGAAACCTGTCTCTACTAAGAATACAAAAAAAATTAGCCGGTCGTGGTGGTGGATGCCTATAATCCCAGCTACTTGGGAGGCTGAGGCAGAAGAATCACTAGAACTTGGGAGGCAGAGGTTGCCATGAGCCGAGATTGTGCCACTGCACTTCAGCCTGGGTGACAGTGCAAGACTCCGTCTCAAAAAAAAAAAAAAAAAGATACCTGCACTTATGTGTTTATTGCAGCACTATTCACAACAGCAAAGATATAGAATCAACCTAACTCCATCAATGGTGGACTGAACGAAGAAAATCTATATCTAGATCTCACATTTTTAGATCTCATATATATATTCATATGTATATATATATATACACATATGTATATATATTCATATGTGTATATATATATACATATGTGTGTATATATATATATACACACACACATATATATCCAAAAGAGATATATATATATAACTTTATTCTTTTTTTATGACTGAGTAGTATTCTGTGGTGTGTGTGAATACTACTTAGCCATAAAAAAGAATGAAGTCATGTCTTTTGCAGCAATATGGATGAAACATCCATCGATGGAACTGGAGGCCATTATCCTAAGTGAAATAACTCAGAAACAGAAAGTCAAACATCACATATTCTCACTTAGAAGTGGGAGCTGAATAATGGATACACATGGACACACAGAGTGGAATAGACATTGGAGATGACAAAAGGTGGGAAGGGGTGAGAGGGTGAGGGTTGAAAACTTACCTATTGGGTAAAATGCTCGCTATTTTGGTGATGGGCACACTAAAAGCCTAGACTTCACCCTGTGCAATGTATGCATGGAAGAAATCTGCACTTGTAACCCCCAACTATATACAAGTTTAAAACTTTTCAACAAACAACCCCATCAAAAAGTGGGCAAAGGACATGAACAGACACTTCTCAAAAGAAGACATTTATGCAGCCAAAAAACACATGAAAAAATGCTCATCATCACTGGCCATCAGAGAAATGCAAATCAAAACCACAGTGAGATACCATCTCACACCAGTTAGAGTGGCCATCATTAAAAAGTCAGGAAACAACAGGTACTGGAGAGGATGTGGAGAAATAGGAACACTTTTACACTGTTGGTGGGACTGTAAACTAGTTCAACCATTGTGGAAGTCAGTGTGGCGATTCCTCAGGGATCTAGAACTAGAAATACCATTTGACCCAGCCATCCCATTACTGGGTATATACCCAAAGGACTATAAATCATGCTGCTATAAAGACACATGCACACATATGTTTATTGCGGCACTATTCACAATAGCAAAGACTTGGAACCAACCCAAATGTCCAACAACGATAGACTGGATTAAGAAAATGTGGCACATATACACCATGGAATACTATGCAGCCATAAAAAATGATGAGTTCATGTCCTTTGTAGGGACATGGATGAAACTGGAAACCATCATTCTCAGTAAACTAT
>NW_026652302.1:113942-180768 GCF_009828535.3 Hylobates moloch | reverse complement strand
GGACAGCATTAGGAGATATACCTAATGCTAAATGATGAGTTAATGGGTGCAGCAAAACAACATGGCACATGGATACATATGTAACAAACCTGCACATTGTGCACATGTACCCTAAAACCTAAAGTATAATAAGAAAAAATTAAAAAAACTTTTTAAAATAAAAATATATATTAAATGAGTACATTTTTTCACATTTTACAGAAATACATGTTAACACTTTTCAAAATATGATTACATCTTTGCTTATTCAGGTTCTTTCAAGATATTAAAGTTTCTCTGTATAGTGAAACACACAATGAAGAGTACCTATTTTATATCTGTTATTTGTGTTCAAGGCAGGTAAGTTCTTAGAGAGCAACAAGACTCTTTTAAGAGGGCTCTGGATGTGATAATAACTAGCATTCTATGATGGTCATAAGGTACACATGCTATTAGGTTGATGCGAAAGTAATTGTAGTCTTGACATTAAAAGTCATTTCAAAAATGGCAATTACTTTTGCATCAACCTAATAGTTGAGTCCTTACAGTAATTCTGAGGGGGTATTATCTGTATTTCACACACATGGCCACTCAGATGCAAGAAATGAAGTAAATTACCTGAACTCACATTGCTTAGAAGAAAGCAGAGCTGGGATTCAAATCGAGATCTTCTGATACCAAATTCCATACACCATACATCATGTACCAGTATTCCTAGTTGCAGAAGACATTGAATATTAGAAAAAGGGAGGTGACTAAAATCAATTCTCACTTCCAAGCATGCTGTGGGGGCTGCTTTTTTTTTTTTTTTACCAGTTTCATACATGCGTGTGTCTACTTGCCATTTCTCCCCTGTCCCTTCCTGTTCCCTCCTCTTCTATCCTATCATCCACTCTCCTCTTCACTCTTATCTACCTTCCCATCTATCATCCTCTCTTACACACATCAATAGACTACAGGTAGACACTTTTTATTTCACCATAGCAGTGACTCAGATTTCCAATAAATTGAAAGCAACATTAAATGCACTAATTTTAACATGTTATCATTGAGCTTGCAATGAGTTTTTTTTTTTAAATAGTATTGATTACCTGAAAGTGTACTTGAGAAAGTGACTTATATATCATTTTACAAGATTGGATTGGGTTAAGGACAATCTTCCTGAGTCTGGACCACATCTGTCAACCAAGCTACAGAGTTTGCAGGGGGGCGAGAATGGGTTTGGGCCGAAGGTCTTTGGGACCCTCACCCTGGAGGGCACATCTTTGAGTTTCTTCTTCTCCTAGGAATTCTCTTTTCAGGGTGAGTCAAATTAATTTGAACATATCTACCTGGCCATGAAGGATTTAGTGCTGTGTTACATGAAAAGAAATATCTGTGATTATGAAGATGATTAATATTTTTACTTTCAGATTGGTCCCCAAGGAAGAGAAATAATGGTTCCTGAGCCAAATGTATCTTCCACTGAGAGTGAGAAAATGTAAGTCACTTAGGGGAGAAATCTTGTTCTAGCCAAAAGGACAGGCAGTGGCTGCAAAAAAAACAAGTTGTTGTAGTGCTTACAGCACTGATTAAAGCATCAGCTCCTCCTTAGCTTCTCCAATCCCACTCTAAGTCACCATTAATCTAATTCTTTTTTTTTTTTTTTTTTGAGACAGAGTCTCGCTCTGTCACCCAGGCTGGAGTTCAGTGGCGCAATCTCGGCTCACTGCAAGCTCCACCTCCCGGGTTCACGCCATTCTCCTGCCTCAGCCTCTCCGAGTAGCTGGGACTACAGGCACCCGCCACCACGCCCGGCTAATTTTTTATATTTTTTAGTAGAGACGGGGTTTCACCGTGGTCTCGATCTCCTGACCTCGTGATTCGCCCGCCTCGGCCTCCCAAAGTGCTGGGATTACAAGCGTGAGCCACCGCACCCGGCCACCATTAATCTAATTCTACCAAGGCTCTCCAATAGATTCCATTCTGCAGTTTATACATTTTGTGGTAAATTTGTGTGTAAGTGATCCTAAGAAACTGCTAACCCACAGCAACCATGATGCTTAAAGAAGATGGGGAAAGGGTTATCTCTCGTTCTCTTTGACGAAAGTGTCATTGGAAGGAAAGTCTGACGTATTCCCTGTTGGTTTTGTGCCAGACTCAGAAATCCATCTTAGGTGGGGAAACAGAACACATTAGAAAATTAAATGATCTGGTAGTCTCTGATCCCAAAGGACTAAAAATCCAGTTGGAAAGCAAGATCTAGACAGAAGAAAATCTAATAGCAACCAAAGGGCCAATGATAATAAAGCCAACAGAATAAAAAGTAAGCCAGAACACCAACCATAAGTTCAGCAAAGGGAGAAAAGAACATAACATCCTACAAAAGATTTTTGGGGGCAGCATTAGAGGTTTTAAGCATAAGCACACAATTCACCCTTGTTTAGAAAGAGTATAGGTTTCTGCTAAAAGGTTGTAAGGGCCACAGGTAATGTTGGCATGCTGGTGAGACCTAGACTTTCTCACTGTTCCATCCACTATGCCAAGCCTGCTGCTGGAGATACAAGGGACCCTGTAATTGCTTTAATATTGCTGCTAACAGTGGAAATTGTTGTATTCATTACCTGATCCCTCTAAATTCCAAGCCAGTGTCCCAATTTAAAAAAAAAAAAAAAGTTCTTTCTTTTCTTTTTTTTTGAGATGAAGTCTCGCTCTGTCACCCAGGCTGGAGTGCAGTGGCACCATGTCGGCTCACTGCAGCCTCCACCTCCCAAGTTCAAGCGATTCTCGTGCCTCAGCATGAGATGCATTTTTAGTAGAGATGGGGTTTCACCACAAGCTAGTCTCGAACTCCTGACCTCAAGTGATCCGCCTGCTTCGGCCTCCCAAAGTGCTGAAATTATAGGCATGAGCCACTGCGCCCAGCTGAAAAATGTTATTTTCATTTTAGTTTAATTTGTTCTTCTTTATAGGTCATGGGAAAAGAAGCAAAAGTTTGTCCTGTGTCCTACTTCAGTGACAGAAGCAAAATGGCCACTTTTCACATGTTAGTTTCCCTACAGTGCACCATATGGTTGCTGTGCCGGCGGTCCTAGGGGAGGAGGGGAAGCCATGAGCCTCCCATGGCCTCAGCTCCAGCACTTGCCTCTCAGGCCTGCAGGACTGCAGGTCCCCACCCCGCGTTCCTATCCCAGACCATCCCAAGTCTCCTGTCGTTTAAAAGAAAGGAATGTGTTTACTTTTAAGACTAGAACCTTAAGCCTGAAATATAATTGGCTGCCCTTGGTAAAGCAGAATTTGGGCCAAACAGGCCCTATCCTGAGAGAATGCATGACTTTTAATAACTAAAAACCAGGTACAGTTGGTCGTGAACGATAACATACTAGGGTGTTTCCAAATAACTCAAAGACCTTTTGCTGTTGGGAGACTGGCTACCTTGACTATTTATTAGATCCAATTGCAAGTAGAAACTACTTTAAAAAAAAAAAAAACAAAAACAAAAAAACGCAGCTGTCTGTAGTCCAAAACCATGGAAACCAGCTCTCTCTGCAAACAATGAGCCTGCTTCCCGCCAAGACAGCCAGAGCTTCTCAGTTCTCATGATTTTCTTCCAAATCCCAAACACCAAATGCCTTTAAAATGCACAAAAGAGCAAGGAGCCTACTGAATTGGCAGTTATTCCTGCTCCTTTTTAGTCAATGTCTGTGTAAAGAAAGGGAAGGCATAAAAAGATATGTGTTTTGCTTAGTTAGGGTTTCCAAAGACAAGATGGCCTCAGGACAAGCTAAGCCTCCGCTTAGAGGGCTGCTTGGAGCAACCCAGGGAGTGCCTCTGCATTTTCATGGCCAGTGTATGTTTTCCTTCTCAGCAAAGGCCTTGTTCCAGGGGAAACTGAAATGTATGAGGTCCAGAAGGAACCCCATAGAAACCACACTGCATCTCAACAGGGCCACAGTCAGCACATAGTTTTCAGGTTATAAACCTCCCTCCCCCTTCACCCTTCAATCCCAGAGAGTCTGCAGTCTGCTTTACAAACACTCTTGCAGCATATGACTAGAAGCCCGTGTGAACTGGAATCTCAAATACACACCAAAATGCAGATAATGCTATCAGGGTCATCCTGCAAGGCCCACCTGTTCCCCCAGAGGCCAACTCAAGCAAAACTGAGGCACGGCTGAGGCCCAATGCGGGAAGAGGCTTTCCACCTCCAGCCTCAGCAGCCTGTCCGCATCCACAGGCCCAAGGCAGTGTCCTCATGGACTGGGACCCTCTGTTCACACAAGACAGCTAGCTGTTACTCAAGCTACATCAGCACAGCCCAGGATCGCTTATCTCTTCCTGAGAACCTCTCCACTGCCTTGGGGTCAAGTTGCCCCTCAGTGCTCCCCGTATCTGCATATTGCTCCCACTCCAGCTCCTTCACCAGGCTGCGAGCTCCATTCTGTTCACGGCTGCATCCCCGGTCCTTAGGTCAGTGCCTGGTACTCAGCAGAAGCTCAACAGACATTTCTTAAAAGTTGTTGGAGTGTCACTGTTGGAGAGATCCATGCTAACTATCCATTCATTAGAATGAATCTCTATTGGTAGTTCAGTGGAAGAAATATGAGTAAAAGAGATATTTGGAGCAGGGGGCAACTTCCAAAAATCCATCAAATAGGCTGCCACCTGTGTATCAGCCTGCTCTGTGCATCAGCTGTAACCTTTATTATGTATTGGAATTCTTTGAGAATGTGATTAAATCTACACACCCTTTATTCAAAAATACACACACACACACACACACACACACACATATACATGCATTGTTGTCTGTAATTTCAAGAGTTTTAGAGGATCCCCTGAAGCACATTCCTGGGACCCCAGGCTAAGAACACCGGCGCCATCTTAAAATTTGATACTTTTCTCTGCTTCTATTTTAGTCTTCTACCTCCCTGAGGGCAGGAAGGAAATCTTAGTCAACTCTGTGTCTACCATCATTCCTTGCACATAGTGGGGATCCCTTGAGAAAAATGCACACAAACCGAGAAAGCAATGAACCAGTGACTCTTGAAATTCAGCAGTAGCACCGATCCTAAGCAATCCACCATTTGCTTCTGTACTTTCCCTCCACCTACCCATCCATGGAAGCATGTCTAAGACTTGCAGAGTCAGAAATAAGGAGTGCTTCTGACATCTATGCAGAGCAAACAACCAAGAGTGCCTGCCCCAGGACATTGTCCTCTGTGGTGAGGGAGATGGTTGCAGGACTGTCCCCAGAGGATGCTTTCTAAACCTATCGGGGCATGTTTTGGTTGTCACAATAATCAGGGGGCCACCGTCAGTGTTTATTGGGTGAGACACCAGACATGTTGCAATGTCTAGGCTAATTCTGCATTGCAAAGAATTGTCCAAAGTCTCACCTGGCTCCCAATTGTACCATCAGATATTCTTGTAGGTGAAAACATATTTATAGATCTGTGATTCTGGATCCTAACTCTGTGTTACAAAGTAATTTTTGTACAGTTCTAAATGTACACTGAATTTTCCAAAAATGCAGCTACCACATAAGTCCATGTGAGATTGTAGATTGTTCGGTTGGAACTTTACAAAGAGCTGTTCACCTTTTAAAAAATCTCAATACTAATGTCTACACCTCTGTTGGAATTTGAGCCACCAGCGAAGCACACCTGTATCATGCTACATGTGAGAGCCATTATATTCAGTGATTCTACATAGGTATACAAGCTCTGACTACTTTATCATGCCTTCTGTTGTAGTTGTACCCAAGCATTACATACTTAAATGTATATTGTTCTTTAAAATTATTTTTTAACATTTCTCATTTATATTCCGGTAAGAATATTCTATTGAATTTCAAAGTTATGTTTAGAAGTTTTGTTACCTAGATGTTTAATTTCAAGAGATTAAAAGCAATGTTACAAAAAGTTTCCTATAAAAAGGAAATTAAGTTTGATAGTGAATTACAGCAATACCATTTATATAGCGAATCATTAAGGATGCTTTTAGATGCAAGTAACAGCATGCTAAATGTGATTTGAAAAATAAAGATGTTAGTTTTTTCATAAAACAAGAAGCCCAGAGGTAGGTATTTTCAATGTTGGCTTAGTGGCTTAATGAGGTGGAAAATAACCCAGGTGACTGTCATCTTTCTGCTCAGCTACCTTCAGTGAGTTGTCATTTATCCTCAGGATTGTCCCTTTGAGGTTGCAAGAGAACTGCTGCAGCTCAGTCTGTATCCAAAAGGAAGAGGCACTAATTTTCCCTTGCATAGATCTTTTAACTAAAGAGGAAGGTTTTTTCCAAAAGCTCCAGGAAAGACTTTCTTTCTGGTTTAATTCACCAGGATTTAACTAGATGCTGATGGCAACAAGGGGAGCTGGGAAAGCTAGTGTTTTCAGTATTAAATACAGGTGGCTCTGCTGGCAAGGCTCTGGGCGGGGGACTCGGGGGCACAGGTGCAAATGGCTGTTGGTTGCAAACATAACTGCTTGCTATGATTACTCAGAACAAAAAACAACAAATGGTAGGTTTTAGAATGATATATCTATATGTTTATACTTCAACCAAAAGTATGGAAAAAAGTCATCAGTAAGACTATGTTTAATGGTATTGATTCTCCATACCCTTTTTCTTCCTAGTTGCCACAATTTATTGATGTTTGTTTTTTGTTTTTGTTTTTCTTTTTTTTTTGAGACAAGGTCTTGTTCTGTTGCCCAGGCTGGAGTTCAGTGGCACGATCACAACTTACTGCAGCCTCAACCTCCTGAGCTTAAGCCATCCTCCCACCTCCAACTCCCAAGTAGCTAGGACTACAGCTGTGCCACCATGCCTAGCTAATTTTTTCTTTTCCTGTAGAGACAAGGGTCTCTCTATGTTGCCCAGGCTGGTCTTGAACTCTTGGGCTCAAGTGATCCTCCCACCTCAGCCTCCCACAATGTTGGGATTACAAGCATGAGCCACCATGCCCAGCTCTAGTTGCCATAATTTGATTTTAAATCAAAGTGGCGTGTTCTATGTTCAAAAATGATTCAACTGTGCCACCTACCTCATGGCTTTGGTGTGGGTGACAAGCGAGAATATATGCAATTACACCTCTAAGATATTCTTGATATGATAGCATTATCCCCAAAGAATGCATATAAAGCATAGCTGTAAGTTTATTTTTCACAGAATACAAATCAAAGTTTATTGTACAAAATTAAGGCCTTCATATTTCATAATTCACCAAGGCTAAAGAAGCACTAGATAATTTAAGTCCGTCACAAAAATTTCACTTTCACTTCCCCAATCTCTATTACAATGACCCAACCAAATGTTAGAAAAACAAACACTATAAATAACACCAAGTCCTTTAAAGATGACTATCCCAAATGTTATTTCTTGGCATAGGTGATCTTCATAGCATGGGATGTTGTGATCTTAAATCCCTGTAAAGCATCCTTGGCAGCTCCAGCCTGCCCATCATTTTCAAATTCAACAAAAGCAATGTCATGCCTCCCTGGTACTAGACGTACTTCCTTGAAGCCAGGGAACTGATTAAACAGCATAGATAACATCATCTCATTAGTCTCTTCTGTTAAGTTATTAAGGAATAAAATATAGTTTGGAGGACAATCGAGGACCTGAGGATTTGGTGTTGAATTTCCTTGGGTATTAGCTGAATTTGGAGTTCCCTAGCCAGGCATTTTGTTTGTGGTTGTTGCAGTCTGTTCCACAGTTTTGGCTTTTTTCTTTTCTTTTTTCTTTTCTTTGTCAGCAAAAGTGCCACACATTTCAGATATTATATCCGAATCTGTTTCTGCATATGTATTCGGATTGGTTTACCATAAAATGGAAATCCTTGTAACTGTCTCTAAGCATTTGTGGATGAGCCCAGTTCCTTAAATATGACAAAGGCCTGCCCCTCATCTTTATGGTCTTTAAAGCCACAAAGTCCACCACATGACCAAACTGAGAAAACAGGGCATATAGGGATCTCTTCAATTCTTCCTTTTTAATTTTGTCATTCATGTTGTTGATATAAATTGTATGATTTGGTCTGATATCCATGTTTGCGTTAAATTCTTCAGAAAGAGACAGTGAATAATCTAAGGGCTATGCCATCTCCCGTAAGAAACAAAAAACTACTCTAAGTTTATTTTAAGCTAGATTTCACGGCTTAAATTAAAATTAAAATGGAAAAAAATGTGTGAGATTGAAATTTTGCAATCTAACTTTCAGATTCACACAAGAGATCTGATAGGCTAGACTACTAGAGTATTGAGAATGTAACCTTTAAAAAAACGGAAATAGCAAAAAGGAGAATATTCTGTCCTGTTTTAATCCCCACTGGCCATGCCCTGTCGAGATCTAGAACACAATTAGGCACTAGAACCAGGAGCCAACAAAGGGTGATGCTGTTCTCTCCAACTGCCACATGCTGAGCATCTCCATGCTCTTTGGTGCTGCTCAGTGGAGCCAGAGCTAACCCTGGGGACCAGATGTCTGGGTTTGCCCAGGAAGGTCTCACTTCACTCATACTACTGATATGGACAGGAGGCAAGGAAATACCGGGTAGTAGAGGGCGGTTCCCCAGCAAAGGCCCCACCCTCAAGCCTGGACACCTGAGGCCTTAAATGGGAATGGGCATTCCTGTTTTTGCCCCCAACTGTTGCCTTTTCCAAGACCACCCTGGCCCATCACACCCCCCATCCTGTACCCATAAAAATCTGCTCCACGAGCAGAAGCACGGCAGAGCGGCAGAGCGGCAGAGCGGCATGGCAGAGAATGAGAGAAGAGAGGAAGCACCTGAGAGGAGTTCAGCTGGGGGCAGTCAGAGAGGAGATCAGCTTCAGGAGGGCTGAACTCCAGGGGAACATCATCTTCCCACTCCATCCCCTCTCCAGCTTCCCATCCCACTGAGAGCCACCTCCATCACCAAATAAAATCCCCGCATTCACCGTCTTTCAAGTACATGTAACCTGATTCTTCCTGGATGCAAGGCAAGAATTTGGGATGCACTGGGTGCAGAAACCCAAAAAGGCTGTCACCCTGACTCTTCACTGAGCGGTTTAACACTTAAGCCATCCCTGGACAGCAGGGCTAAAAGAGCACTGTAATACTCGTAGACACTGCCATGGGGCCAGAGCCCAAAAGTGCTCACCCTGGCTCCAGCACCCGCTCACCTGCATGCTCCCTCCTGTAAGGGGTTTGAGCATGTGGTGGCCGAGCAAACAAGCCACACCCGTTGCAAGTCCCACAAAGGGGTCCAGGGAGTCTCCCATTTCATTACTCCTACCCTAATTAAAACTGTGCTGGTTTGGGGATAGTTACCCCATGAATCAATTTGGAAATTCTAGACATAAAATCTCGACTCACACCCAATCCCTCAGCTGACGAAAGAAAAGCTAAAAGAAGGGGAAAGCTGTAGGGTTGGGGAGTTGGAGCAGAAGAGGGTTAAGCAGGAAGAAAAAAAAAGAGTAGGCCATTAAGAAAATAAAAACTCGGGCCCTACATTAGGAAGAACAAAAATTCAGAATGCCATTCCTCCAGGTATTCTCCTTCTTGGCTGGGAGGGCTGGTGGGGAAGGAAAATTTCACAACAGCCCAATGAATGGATGGCTTGTTTCCCTCCAAGGAGGCTTACAGCTGGACACCAGTAGTCCGAATAGTGGTCCTGCTTCTCAGGCAGGCTTCCAAGGCCGCCAAGTATTACAAGCCCTTCATAGAGCAGTGGATTTTAAAGGTGAATTGAAACTATTTTAAGATCCCTCTTGGGTAGCAGATGGACAGAATGACGGATCGTTACTATGGTGTAGTTGTTTTCATTCCTGGCCCAACTGCCGCACTAAGCACACAGCACTGTGGGCTCCACAAGAGACAGGCATGGTTTGCTGTCTCTGCAAGCACGATGTGTTCTGTAAAACATGCAAAGAAAGAAGAGTGGGAACCAGACTACAAGTTCTTCTAAACAAAATAGAAAAACATTTACTAGGCCATAACAGGACTAGGCAAGCTAATGCAGAATTTCGCTTTGATATTATCTTTGAGACCCAGTTGGGGGAAGCGGGGTGACATGTATGTGAAAGTGTACTTTCAGGAGTTTTATTCAGTAAGCCAAAAACTAAGAAGTCTTTTGATTGGATCAGTGTTACCCAATTTTGGGGCCAAAATAATAATAATAAACTTTGGTATAGCTCAGTGGTTAAGAGTTCCAGTTCTAGGCCGGGAGCGGTGGCTCATGCCTGTAATCCCAGCACTTTGGGAGGCCGAGGCGGGTGGATCACAAGGTCAGGAGATTGAGACCATCCTGGCTAACATGGTGAAACCCCATCTCTACTAAAAATACAAAAAAAATTAGCCAGGTGTGGTGGCAGACACCTGTAGTCCCAGCTACTTGGGAGGCTTAGGCAGGAGAATGGTGTGAACCCGGGAGGCAGAGCTTGCAGTGAGCCGAGATCGCACCACTGCACTCCAGCCTGGGCGACAGAGCTAGACTCCATCTCAAAAAAAAAGAGTTCCAGTTCTAGATTAGATAGCCTTGATTCAAATCTCAGCTTCATCAGGTACTAGTAACTCTAGGCAAGTTTCTTAAACACCTTGTATCTTGGTTTTTTCATCAGTAAAATGCTGATGGTGCCTCTGTCATAAGGTTGTTGGGAACAGCTGATAAACAAAATGCTTAGGACACTGCCTGGCACATCCCGGAGCTTGTTAATGTCAGTTGTGGTGGTAGTTGTCACTATTAAAAGGTATAATTTCAAGGTTCCATTGTAATCTCTTAAATGTGCTTAGCTGTGCTCAATTTGACAGCCAGGGAAAAACTTTTTTTCAGAGATAAGCTACTGATATTTTGATAATGCTCCCAGTTTCCCTCCCTTGAGTAGGTCAGGAAGGAGGAGGGTTTGTGAAAGAATGGAGCTATTAAAAAACATAGTTACAGGGTTGTATAGCTCTAGGGGGTTTCTGTGCTGCCCTGGTTACTTTTCTTGCAGAAAAGAAGGAAGTGTTTGGGAGGCTGAGGCTGGCAGATCACGAGGTCAAGAGATCGAGACCATCCTGGCCAATGTGGTGAAACTCCGTCTCTACTAAAAATACAAAAATTAGCCAGATGTGGTGGCATGCGCCTTTAGTCCCAGCTACTTGGGTGGCTGAGGCAGGAGAATTGCTTGAACCCGGGAGGCAGAGGTTGCAGTGAGACGAGATCGTGCTGCTGCACTCCAGCCTGGCGACAGAGCTAGACTCCGTCTCAAAAAAAAAAAAAAAAAAGAAGGAAGTGGTAAGAATTCATAGCAATTAGAGTCACCAAAGCTGGGAAGGTAGGACTGAAATGTTTTTGTTCCACAAAAGTTTTCTGAGCCTTTGCCTTTATTAGGACATTTCCGTGCTACCTATGCGATGCTCAAGGACTTCATTCATTCACTCATTTATTCCACGAGTCTGTGAGCATTAACTACGGATCAAGAACTGTCCTAGGGGCTGGAGATAGAACAACAGACACAACAGGGTCTTAATCTCAGGGCCTCACAGAGTATGGGGGATGCTGACCATTAGCAATCATTAGTGATAGCTCAGGAACTCAGGGAGCAGAGAGGAAAGGGCCAAACTCATCACTTGATGCATGGGAAAGCAATCTCAGGTACCAGCACGGGCAGAGTCCACATAAGGAAGCGTTTCAAAGTGCAGAATTCCTGATTTGATGTCAGATTTTAAAAAGCAGGTAAAACTCAGAGTCAATTTAGTATGAGCAGCTAGGGGAGACACGGGAGTTGGCAAGGCAGGGAGTAGGTACCACTCATTAGTTCTTTGCCTGCAGCGTGACCAGCCTTGTGCTAAGCCCTTTCCGCCATGCTCTATGACAATCCACTGAAGTCAGGATGGCTGTTGTCCTTTGACAGATGAGAAACCCGAAGCACAGCGTATTTAAGTGGCTTGGTCAAGGTCTTCCAGCTGCTTAGTTGTGCTGGGTTAAGCAAATGGCTGTGGCTTCAAGCTTTGGTTTTCCATTGCCCAACGGCGGCTCGGTTCCAGGAAGGCAAGTGGAGTCCATCCAGGATATTATGAAAGGAAAACTAAGAGGACGTTCTTACATCCAGAATGATGGTAATATGTTTAAAATTAGATTATATTAGGAAACTGGCAATACTATGTGTCCCTAGGTGTGATCCAGCCTGGATGGCAAGCCAGGCAAATGAAGTTCATTATCGATAGCCTGATATGCCCAAAGTGTTAATTTGCATGTAGGACTTTCACTGGCTGCTCAGTCAGGCTACTTGCGATCTCTCTTTCCCTGAGATACCCATTTGGCCCAGGGATGTATGCAAATGAGTTCTGGATGTTCATAAAAGCTCTGTCTCCCCACAAAATGCAGATTGCCAAGTGTTGCATCTCTTCCAACCAAGTTTTCATTCTCATCTCTTTGGTTCTTTGATTGATTTTGCTACTCCATTTCTAGAACCTTCTTCAGCATCACCCCATCTTGGGTTGGTTAGTGTTTATGTTCAGCCCTAAGTAACAGAAACCTGACTAAACAATGGCTTCAAAGAACCGTGAGGTTTAATTTTTCTTAGTGGCAGTTGCTAGCATTAGTGGAGATGTGAAAATGTTGATCCTGTCAAGAAGTAAATTGCTTGCATAGATGAAAGGTATTTCATGCTGCCCCAAGTCTCCAGATTGTTATTTACTGTCCTAGATGGGGCCATTTAGTTTTCATGACAGGGTGCTGACTTTCTAGTTACTGTCTTCTCTCTAGCTGGCCTGGCTCCATTCTAATTTTATCAGATTCAGTCTATTATTGGGCCAACCTGGAGCTTCCCTGGGAAGCTGCTCCACTTGCCAGTGGTTCAGAATGTGGGTCCTGGGTTAGCCCTGAGATGCCCTTGGTTTTGAGTTGCTGAAGCAGAGCCTTTACACACCCTCAGTCCCATGCTCTTCTGAGGGCACAGAGAAACCATGACATGGGAACAGGACATCATTGAAAAGCCTACTGTGTGCCAGGTGCTTCAGACACTTTCTCCCTGAAGCCTCATGAGAACCTAGGAAATGAATCCTATTATCTTTTCCATTTGGGAGATGAGGACACAGGTTTAGAAAATGTAAATAACAAGACTGTATGGCCAGCACAGGTCTGTCTGATCCCAAACCCTATTCTCTTTCCAGTCACAATGTGCTGAGCCCTGAAAGTTCCAAATTGTCCTAAGTTTCTTAGATACCTGCATCAAGGGTGGGGCAGGGGTGGAGAGGAGAAGGCAGAGTAGACACCATATCTCAGGGAACCTGGGATCAGGCCAGAACCCCAGGGGCTGGGTGCTACAGAAGAAATTTCCCTGGAGTCTGCCAGTGACCCAGACCAGGGTCTCTGGTGATTATATAACAGACATAGCTCCCCCAGACAGCTGGTATCCACAGTGGCAGAAACAGGGAATCCCTTAGCTAGTTTAGATATTCTATAAGAGCTAGGAGAAATCATACCTAGGTCTGCACTACGGTTAGGCAGAAAAGGTTCAAAATGCTGAGTTGCCTTGCTCCTGGCAAGAGTCACATCAGCTCCAGGTGGTGGCCACTTATCTTGTGCTCAGCAAAAACTATAATCAGTAGTTCTATATCTCTCTCTTTTTAAAAGTGACTTAGATTTAATAATCATTTAATAATCATACAGGGGGCAGTGCACAGACCCTCACTGCCCCAACAACATTTGCAAAAGGCACTGGGGCAGAAAGGGTCTGTATACTGCTCCCCAAACTGATCTCCATCAAGCAAAGGTTTCCACAGTGGCCCTTGTGTTCTGGTTCTAGAAGGAGAGGTAGCAATCTGCTGATCCTGTGGGCTCAGGTCTCCTTGCCCATCCCTCACTCCTCACCAGCATTAGGAGCCCCCATACCCCTCTCTGGTCATCATTCTTTGTTCTATGGCTTGGGGCAGTGCCACTGATCCACAGAAGAGGACTTCCATGTCTATAGTGGTCTTCGCCATTTCCCAGCAAATGGCCACAAGATGCCCAGTTCTTTCGTGTCCTCCCAGGTAGACATCCTGCATGTCTACCCCAGGTCTCACAGTTCTCTTGGGAGTGCTTGGCTTGAAAGAGAAATAAGCACATGGCTTGTCTATATCATACCTGTTTACGAAAGTTATTTCATGTGGGGAACCAAAGAAAAAAGTTGGAACAAAAAGGAAGATTCTGTGTATCGAGCCTCTGGAAATGGGAATCAATGAAACTCAAGCTCTCCCAGAAAAGTGTGGGGTGCGGGGTGGAGCCAAGATGGCCGAATAGGAACAGCTTCAGTCTATAGCTCCTAGCGTGAGCGACACAGAAGACGGGTGATTTCTGCATTTCCATTTGAGGTACTGGGTTCATCTTACTAGGGAGTGCCAAACAGTGGGTGCAGGATAGTCAGTGCAGTGCACTGTGCACCAGCCGAAGCAGGGCGAGGCATTGCCTCACTTGGGAAGTGCAAGGGGTCAGGGAGTTCCCTTTCCTAGTCAAAGAAAGGGGTAACAGAGGGCACCTGGAAAACTGGGTCAGTCCCACCCTAATACTGTGCTTTTTCAACGGGCTTGGAAAACGGCACACCAGGAGATTGTGTCCCGCACCTGGCTCGCAGGGTCCTATGCCCACAGAGTCTCACTGATTGCTAGTACAGCAGTCTGAGATCAAACTGCCAGGCGGCAGCAAGGCTGGGGGAGGGGTGCCCGCCATTGCCCAGGCTTGCTTAGGTAAACAAAGCAGCCAGGAAGCTCGAACTGGGTGGAGCCCACCACACCTCAAGGAGGCCTGCCTGCCTCTGTAGGCTCCGCCTCTGGGGGCAGGGCACAGACACACAGAAAGTCAGCAGGAACCTCTGCAGACTTAAATGTCCCTGTCTGACAGCTTTGAAGAGAGTAGTGATTCTCCCAGCACGCAGCTGGAGATCTGAGAACGGGCAGCCTGCCTCCCAAAGTGGGTCCCTGACCCCCGAGCAGCCTAACTGGGAGGCACCCCCCAGTAGGGACAGACTGACACCTCACTCGGCCAGGTACTCCTCTGAGACAAAACTTCCAGAGGAACTATCAGACAGCTGAATTTGCGGTCTCACGAAAATCCGCTGTTCTGCAGCCACCGCTGCTGACACCCAGCCAAACAGGGTCTGGAGTGGACCTCTAGCAAACTCCAACAGACCTGCAGCTGAGGGTCCTGTCTGGTAGAAGGAAAACTAACAAACAGAAAGGACATCCACACCAAAAACCCATCTGTACATCACCATCATCAAAGACCAAAAGTAGATAAAACCACAAAGATGAGGGAAAAAACAGAGCAGAAAAACTGGAAACCCCTAAAAGCAGAGCACCTCTCTGCCTCCAAAGGAACGCAGTTCCTCACCAGCAATGGAACAAAGCTGGATGGAGAATGACTTTGACAAGTTGAGAGAAGAAGGCTTCAGATGATCAAACTACTCCGAGCTACGGGAGGAAATTCAAAACAATAGCAAAGAAGTTAAAAACTTTGAAAAAAAATTAGATGAATGGATAACTAGAATAACCAATGCAGAGAAGAGCTTAAAGGAGCTAATGGAGCTGAAAGCCAAGTTTTGAGAACTACGCGAAGATTGCAGAAGCCTCAGAAGTCAATGCGATCAACTGGAAGAAAGGGTATCAGTCATGGAAGATGAAATGAATGAAATGAAGCAAGAAAGGAAGTTTAGAGAAAAAAGAATAAAAAGAAACAAACAAAGCCTCCAAGAAATATGGGACTATGTGAAAAGACCAAACCTATGTCTGATTGGTGTACCTGAAAGTGACGGGGAGAATGGAACCAAGTTGGAAAACGCTCTGCAAGATATTATCCAGGAGAACTTCCCCAATCTAGCAAGGCAGGCCAACATTCAGATTCGGGAAATACAGAGAACGCCACAAAGACACTCCTCGAGAAGTGCAACTCCAAGACACATAATTATCAGATTCACCAAAGTTGAAATGAAGGAAAAAATGTTAAGGGCGGCCAGAGAGAAAGGTCAGGTTACCCACAAAGAGAAGCCCATCAGACTAACAGCAGGTCTCTCGGCAGAAACTCTACAAGCCAGAAAAGAGTGGGGGCCAATATTCAACATTCTTAAAGAATTTTCAACCCAGAATTTCATATCCAGCCAAACTAAGCTTCATAAGTGAAGGAGAAATAAAATACTTTACAGACAAGCAAATGCTGAGTGATTTTGTCACCACCAGGCCTGCCCTAAAAGAGCTCCTGAAGGAAGCACTAAACATGGAAAGGAACAACCAGTACCAGCCACTGCAAAAACATGACAAATTGTAAAGACCATCGAGGCTAGGAAGAAAGTGCATCAACTAACGAGCAAAATAAACAACTAACATCATAATGACAGGATCAAATTCACACATAACAATATTAACTTTAAATGTAAATGGGCTAAATGCTCCAATTAAAAGACACAGACTGGCAAATCAGATAAGGAGTCAAGACCCATCAGTGTGCTGAATTCAGGAAACCCATCCCATGTGCAGAGACACACATAGACTCAAAATAAAGGGATGGAGGAATATTTGCCAAGCAAATGGAAAACAAAAAAAGGCAGGGTTGCAATCCTAGTCTCTGGTAAAATAGACTTTAAATCAACAAAGATCAAAAGAGACAAAGAAGGCCATTACATAATGGTAAAGGGATCAATTCAACAAGAAGAGATAACTATCTTAAATATATATGCACCCAACACAGGAACACCCAGATTCATAAAGCAAGTCCTGAATGACCTACAAAGGGACTTAAACTCCCACACAATAATAATGGGAGATTTTAAAAACCCCACTGTCAACATTAGACAGATCAACGAGACAGAAAGTTAACAAGGATATCTAGGAATTGAACTCAGCTCTGCACCAAGTGGACCTAATAGACATCTACAGAACTCTCCAGCCCAAATCAACAGAATATACATTTTTTTCAGCACCACACCACACCTATTCCAAAACTGACCACATAGTTGGAAGTAAAGCTCTCCTCAGCAAATGTAAAAGAACAGAAATTATAACAAACTGTCTCTCAGACCACAGTGCAATCAAACTAGAACTCAGGATTAAGAAACTCACTCAAAACCGCTCAGCTACATGGAAACTGAACAACCTGCTCCTGAATGACTACTAGGTACATAATGAAATGAAGGCAGAAATAAAGATTTTCTTTGAAACCAATGAGAACAAAGACACAACATACCAGAACCTCTGGAACACATTCAAAGCAGTGTGTAGAGGGAAATTTATAGCACTAAATGCCCACAAGAGAAAGCAGGAAAGATCCAAAATTGACACCCTAACATCACAATTAAAAGAACTAGAAAAGCAAGAGCAAACACATTCAAAAGCTAGCAGAAGGCTAGAGATAACTAAGATCAGAGCAGAACTGAAGGAAATAGAGACACAAAAAACCCCTCAAAAAATTAATGAATCCAGGAGCTGGTTTTTTTAAAAGATCAACAAAATTGATAGACCGCTAGCAAGACTAATAAAGAAGAAAAGAGAAGAATCAAATAGACGCAATAAAAAATGAAAAAGGGGATATCACTACTGATCCCACAGAAATACAATCTACCATCAGAGAATACTACAAACACCTCTATGCAAATAAACTAGAAAATCTAGAAGAAATGGATAAATTCCTCGACAAATACACCCTCCCAAGACTAAATCAGGAAGAAGTTGAATCTCTGAATAGACCAATAACAAGCTCTGAAATTGTGGCAATAATCAATAGCTTACCAAGCAAAAAGAGTCCAGGACCTGATGGATTCACAGCCGAATTCTACCAGAGGTACAAGGAGGAACTGGTACCATTCCTTCTGAAACTATTCCAATTGATAGAAAAAGAGGGAATCCTCCCTAACACATTTTATGAGGCCAGCATCGTCCTGATACCAAAGCCTGGCAGAGACAAAACCAAAAAAGAGAATTTCAGACCAATATCCTTGATGAACATTGATGCAAAAATCCTCAATAAAATACTGGCAAACCGAATCCAGCAGCACATCAAAAAGCTTATCCACCATGATCAAGTGGGCTTCATCCCTGGGATGCAAGGCTGGTTCAACATACGCAAATCAATAAATGTAATCCAGCATATAAACAGAACCAAAGACAAAAACCACATGATTATCTCAATAGATGCAGAAAAGGCCTTTGACAAAATTCAACAACGCTTCACGCTAAAAACTCTCAATAACTTTGGTATTGATGGGACGTATCTCAAAATAATAACAGGTATCTATGACAAACCCACAGCCAATATCATACTGAATGGGCAAAAACTGGAAGCATTCCCTTTGAAATCTGGCACAAGACAGGGATGCCCTCTCTCACCACTCCTATTCAACATAGTGCTGGAAGTTCTGGCCAGGGCAATCAGGCAAGAGAAGGAAATAAAGGGTATTCAATTAGGAAAAGAGGAAGTCAAATTGTCCCTGTTTGCAGATGACATGATTGTATATCTAGAAAACCCCATGGTCTCAGCGCAAAATCTCCTTAAGCTGATGAGCAACTTCAGCAAAGTCTCAGGATACAAAATCAATGTACAAAAATCACAAGCATTCTTGTACACCAATCACAGACAAACAGAGAGCCAAATCATGAGTGAACTCCCATTCACAACTGCTTCAAAGAGAATAAAATACCTAGGAATCCAACTTACAAGGGACGTGAAGGACCTCTTCAAGGAGAACTACAAACCACTGCTCAATGAAATAAAAGAGGATACAAATACATGGAAGAACATTCCATGCTCATGGGTTGGAAGCATCAATATCGTGAAAATGGCCATATTGCCCAAGGTAATTTATAGATTCAATGCCATCCCCATCAAGCTACCAATGGCTTTCTTCATAGAATTGGAAAAAACTACTTTAAAGTTCATATGGAACCAAAAAAGAGCCCGCATCGCCAAGTCAATCCTAAGCCAAAAGAACAAAGCTGGAGGCATCACGCTACCTGACTTCAAACTATACTACAAGGCTACAGTAACCAAAACAGCATGGTACTGGTACCACAACAGAGACATAGATCAATGGAACAGAACAGAGCCCTCAGAAATAATGCCGCATATCTACAACTATCTGATCTTTGACAAACCTGACAAAAACAAGCAATGGGGAAAGGATTCCCTATTTAATAAATGGTGCTGGGAAAACTGGCTAGCCATAGGTAGAAAGCTGAAACTGGATCCCTTCCTTACACCTTATACAAAAATTAACTCAAGATGGATTAAAGACTTACATGTTAGACCTAAAAGCATAAAAACCCTAGAAGACAACCTAGGCATTACCATTCAGGACATAGGCATGGGCAAGGACTTCATGTCTAAAACACCAAAAGCAATGGCAACAAAAGCCAAAATTGACAAATGGGATCTAATTAAACTAAAGAGCTTCTGCACAGCAAAAGAAACTACCATCAGAGTGAACAGGCAACCTACAGAATGGGAGAAAATTTTCACAACCTACTCATCTGACAAAGGGCTAATATCCAGAATCTACAATGAACTCAAACAAATTTACAAGAAAAAAGCAACCCCATCAAAAAGTGGGCAAAGGACATGAACAGACACTTCTCAAAAGAAAACATTTATGCAGCCAAAAAACACATGCAAAAATGCTCATCATCACTGGCCATCAGAGAAATGTAAATCAAAACCACAATGACATACCATCTCACACCAGTTAGAATGGCCATTATTAAGAACTCAGGAAACAACAGGTGCTGGAGAGGATGTGGAGAAATAGGAACACTTTTACACTGTCGGTGGGACTGTAAACTAGTTCAACCATTGTGGAAGTCAGTGTGGAAATTCCTCAGGGATCTAGAACTAGAAATACCATTTGACCCAGCCATCCCATTACTGGGTGTATACCCAAAGGACTATAAATCATGCTGTTATAAAGACACATGTACACGTATGTTTATTGTGGCACTATTCACAATAGCAAAGACTTGGAACCAACCCAAATGTCCAAAAACAATAGACTGGACTAAGAAAATATGGCATATATACACCATGGAATGCTATGCAGCCATAAAAAATGATGAGTTCAAGTCCTCTGTAGGGACATGGATGAAACTGGAAACCATCATTCTCAGTAAACTATCGCAAGGACAAAAAACCGAATACCGCATGTTCTCACTCATAGGTGGGAATTGAACAATGAGATCTCATGGACACAGGAAGGGGAACATCACACTCCGGGGACTGTTGTGGGGTGGGGGGAGTGGGGAGGGACAGCATTAGGAGATATACCTAATGCTAAATGACGAGTTAATGGGTGCAGCAAACCAACATGGCACATGGATACATATGTAACAAACCTGCACATTGTGTACATGTACCCTAAAACCTAAAGTATAATAATAATTTAAAAAAAAAGAAAAGAAACTATCAAAAAAAAAAAGAAAAGTGTGGGGTGCATTGTACAACTTAACTTTAGGGAACATGGTGCAATACAGTGCTTCCCACCCTCTCTGTTTTCGTGGTGCATGGGAAACATGATCATATTTGGACCACACACTGGGGGACAAGGTAAATGAGCAGGGCCACTCACAGCCAGAAACAACAGGCCAGGAAGCTCTGGAAACCCCAGACCCCAGCAGGCCTCACTGTGAACAAGGAACACAAGTCTGGGCGCACCATTGGGAGCCTGTAGTCCAGGCAATAGAAGCGTTGATGAAAATCCAGAGGAGCTCAATCCTGTTGTCACAGATGTGTGTATTTTTCCCCTGGGCAGCTCAGGAACCAACACAGCTACTTGGTGTCTGGAGCAGCTTTCTAAAACCTTCCCTCTCTGAGCCTCGACTTCACCTCAATCTAAAAATCACTCAGCAGCTCTGAACTCCTGATGATCAAGGGTCATTTTGATCATACATGATCAATTCTGTTTCTCTCTTACAGCCAAAAAGTCAACAATCCCCTAGGAAATGAAGGAAGAGAATTCGTATGATTCATACCATTACTGGGCAGTTTGTACTTTATCTCTTCCTTCCATAAAGGCTGTGGCAAAAAAAAAAACAAAACTGTTGTATTTTGATTGGTGACACCCCACCAAAAGCTCTCAAGATACATCTTCTATTTTGCTTTTAATAGCTCTCACCTTATTCCATCTTACTGCTAATGTAAAATGTCAATCAGTACATTTTTAAGAGGGCATTTTAAAAACAGTTTATTGCACCTTCAATTAAATTTATGACATAACTAGATATTGCAAAGACATATGAAAGCCATGATTGGAGTCCACAGAATTGATGCTAAAAATAACCTAACAAAAGGAATAAGTGACTTAAATTCATGTATATGTTTATCAAATTTAATTTAATGAGTAGCTTTGAAATGACCCAGCAATCCCACTCCTAGGTTTATGTACCTGAGAGCAATTTGTGCATAGATCCCTCAAAAGATATGTACAAGAATGTTCATAGCAGCTTTATGTAAAATAGCCCCAAATTGGAAATAGCTCACATGTCTGTCAACAAAAGAATGTATAAATAACTCATGCTATATCCACATAATAAGATAATACTTGGCAATAAAGGCAACACACTTCTAATACTCACAACACAGATGCATCTCACAATAGAAGAATAGAAGCCAGTCACAAAATAATACATCTTTTATTATTTCACTTATATGAAGGTCAGGAGCACATGTCTGGAGTGGTTACCTCCAGATGGAGAGGCAGGGATTGACTGGAAAGAGTATGAGGAACTTTCTGGAGTGCTGGACTTGTGATGCTTTGATCCAGATGGTGGTTACAAATATGTACTCATGTTTAAACAGTGAGCAACACACTTTAGATTGCTGTAGTTTATGTACTTGTGTATCACAATAAAAATTTAAAATATATTTGACATATATTGAGTGTCTGGGAAAATTTCCCTAGGCAACTAACTTTCCTTTTTGATTTAAAAAACAAAAATTAGAAGTTGAATTAGGCAAGGCCAGGACTCTTTGGAAGAGAAACAGTGATTATACATCACATCAGGGTCAGCTGGAAAAACTATTCAGCAAAATTCGCAGAACTTCGTCTGCTGACCTAGCCCATCCTGAAGTCTCTCAACATTGGTCTCATTCTACCCTTTTTTGCCTCCACCTCTCATTTTCCTGATTTGGGGATTGTTATGGGCTTAATTATGTCTCTCCAAATTTACATGTTGAGGTCCTAACTCTCAGTACCTCAGAATGTGACAGTATTTGGAGACAGGGTCTCAAAGAGGTAACTAAGTTAAAATGAGGTCATTTGGGTAGGCCCTAATTCAATCTAACTGGCGTCCTTATAAAAAGAGGAGATCAGGCCCCAGGGGAAGGACCACCTAAAGATGCAGGAAGAAGATGACCATCTGCAAGCCAAGGAGAGAGGCCTCCGAAGAAACGAATCCTGCTGAGACCTTGATCTTGAACTTCTAGCCTCCAGCACTGTGAGAAAACAAATTCCTGTTATTTAAGCCACCCAGTCCATGGTACTTTGTTATGGCAACCCTGGCAAATTAACATACAGGGCCTTTCTCCTGGTTGAGACCACTCACATTCCAACTCTGGCTTCCACGTGGTATGGCTGCTTCACCTAAGTAGCCTTAACTTTATCCTTAATCTGTGTCCAGGCCTCAGTTCCAGAAGATATTTGGCACTCTGGATGCAGAACATACTCCAAGAACAAACCGCTTTAGACAAATACAGGAAGCCCAAGTTTTACTTTCTGGAAAAAGAAGGGTAGGGGGTGGAGTCTAACAAACTCACAGTGACCCAAGCAACATCGCAGCTTCATTCACATCAAGCCTCTCCCAAAGGGAAGTAATTATTTGGCCTAATTTGGGGATGCTTTTTAAGAAAAAGAAAGAATTGGACAACCAATCAGAAGAGATCTAGAACATCATGTATCTTTCCATGTTAACAGCGTTTGTCAAACCATGAAAGACTGACTTCTGCTTCCCAGAGGATGGGGTAGAAGTGCTTTCCCCTATTCCTTCTGCTAAGTACTTCTAAAAACCCTGAACATTCTGTATAAAACAAACATCAGGAAACCCTGAAAGGTAGAAAGAAGAGGCCAAATCAGCTGGAGAACTTGGGACCCAAAGTCTGACACGGTGGTGAGTTCCCTGGGTTTTCTTCTTGCCTCGTAAAGCCCAGACTTGGAGCTGAAGAAGCTGGCAACTGGGAATGCCAATGGGCACAGACAAAAGAAAGTCTCAATCAAAGCCTACTTTCTCTAGCCAAAGGGCCAGGAAAGGGCATCCAAGTAGGACTGGTTATTTTAAACAATAACCACTCTCCTACAAACACCACAGAAAAAACTACGGCTCACTCACACCAGAAAAAGCCAAGAGGGAAGCCTAGACTTTCGTCTTTACAAACTGCAACAAGGTACCCCAGCCCCACTCTCCACCCCCACCTCATGCCAGGGTGATGTCAGACAAAGCTGAAAAGGGGCCAGGACTTCACCCCGTAGGATAGTAGCAACACCACCCATCAACAGCAGAATGCACATTCTTTACATGCGCCTACAGAGCATATACCAAGATAGAACATACCCTGGGTCATAAACACACACACACACCCTCCCAATAAATTTAAAATAGTAGAAATCATACAGAGTATGTCCTCTGATCACAAAAGAATCAAACTAGAAATCAGTAACAGAAAAATAAGAAAATCTCCAGAGACTTGGAAACTAAAGAAGAGTGAACTATTATGTCTACTTGATGCATTGACATTTTGATCATTATATAATGTCTTTATCTGTGTCTGGTAATTTTCTTTGCCGAAAATCCACTTTCTCTTTCTCTTTTTATTTCCAACTTGCCTATATCTTTATATTAAAGCAAGTTTCTTGTACATAGGATAGATTTTGGTGATTTTTTAAAATCCACTTTGCCAATCTCTGCCTTTTGATTTATACCATTTACAAGCATCGAATACTTTCCACCCAAGATTAGGGACAAGGCAAGAATATCCACATGCACTACACTAATTCAACATAGTGCTCCAAGTGCTAGCCAGAGCAATAAGTCAAGAAAAAGAAAAAGAAATAAAAGGCATACAGATTGGAAAAAAAGAAACAAAACTGTTCCTATTTGCAGATGGTAAGACTGTCTACATAGGAAATCCCAAGAATATACAAAAAAACTTCTGGAGTAAATAAGTGAGTTCAGCAAGTTCACAAGACACAAAATTAACATATTAAAAGCAATTATATTTCTATATATTAGAAATGAACACATAGGGACTAAAAGTAAAAATATAATGTAAATTAAAACCGCCATAAGGTATCACTTCACACCTGTTAGGATGACTATTATGAAAAAGGAAAGTGATAACAAATGTCGGTGAGGGTCTGGAGAAAAGAGAACTCTTGTCCACAGTTGGTGGGAATATAGATTGTACAGCCATTATGAAAAACACTACAGACATACTTCGTTTTGTAATGTTTTGCAGATTCTACTTTTTTTTTTCTTTTTTACAAATTGAATGTTTGTGGCAACTCTGTGTCAAGCAAGTCTATCAACACAATTCTTCCAAAGCATGTACTCACTTCCTGTCTCTGTGTCCCATTTTGGCAATTCTCACAATATTTTCAAACTTTTTCATTATTATTATATCTGTTATGGTGATCTCGTCAAGGATCTTTTATGTTGCCACAGTAATTGCTTTAGGGCACCATAAACCATGCCCATATAAGATGACAAATTTAATCAATAAGTGAGCGTGTTCTGACTGCTCCACCAGCTAGCTGTTTCTCCATCTCTCTCCTTCAAGCCTCCATATTCCCTGAGATACAACATATTTAAATTAGGCCAGTTAATAACCCTACAATGGCCTCTAAGTGTTCAAGTGAAGGGAAGAGTCTCTCATCTTTCAATTTAAATCAAAAGCTAGAAATGATTAAGCTTAGTGAGGAAGGCATGTTGGAAGCCAAAACAGACCAAAAGCTAGGACTCTTGCACCAAACAGCCAAATTGTTAATGCAAGGGAAAATTTCTTGAAGGAAATTTAAAAGTGGTACTCAGTGAATACACAAATGATAAAAAAGCAAAAAAAGCCTCATTGTTGATATGGAAAAAGTGCTAGTGGTCTGGATAGAAGATCAAACCAACCACAACATTCTCTTAAGCCAAAGCCTTATCCAGAACAAGGCCTTAACTCTCTTCAATTCTGTGAAGGCTGAGAGAGATGAGGAAGTTGTAGAAGAAAAGTTGGAAGCTAGCTGAGGTTGGCTTATGAAGTTTAAAGAAAGAAACCATCTCCATAACATAAAAATGCAATGTGAAACTGCAAGTGCTGATATAGAAGCTGTACCAAGATATCTAGAATATCTAGCTAATTGATGAACATAGCTACACAAAACAACAGGTTTTCAATGTAGACAAAACAACATTAAGTTGGAAAAAGATACCTTCTAGGACTTTCATTTCTAAAGAAGAAAAGTCAATGCCTGGCTTTAAAGCTTCAAAAGACAGGCTGACTTTCTTGTTAGGGGCTAATGCAGCTGGTGACTTTAAGTTGAAGCCAATGCTCATTGACCATTCTGAAAATCCTAGGGCCCTTAAGAATTATGCTAAATCTACTCTCCCTGTGTTCTGTAAGTGGAAAAACAAAGCCTGGATGACAGCACATCTGTTTATAGCATGGTTTGCTGAGTATTTCAAGCCCACTGTTGAGATCTACTGCCCAGATAAAAAAGATTCCTTCCAAAAGATTACTGCTCATTGACAATGCACTTGGTCACGAAGACCTCTGATGGAGATGTACAAGGAGATGAATGCCTGCTAACACAAGATCCATTCTGCAGCCCATGGATCAAGGAGTAATTTAGCCTTTCAAGTTCTGTTATTTAAGCATACGTTTTGTAACACTATAGCTGCAATAGATAGTTATTCCCCTGATGGATCTGAGCAAAGTAAATTGTAAGGCTTCTGGAAAGGATTCACCATTCTAGATGCCATTGAGAACATTCATGATTGAAGGGAGGAGGTCAAAATATCAACATTCACAGGAGTTTGGAAGAGGTTGATTCCAACCCTCATGGATGTCTTTGAAGGGTCCAAGACTTTATTTGAGGATGTAACTGCAGATGTGGTGGAAATAGCAAGATAACTAGAATTAAAAGCAGAGCCTCAAGATGGGACTGAATTGCCGAAATCTCATGATAAAAATTGAATTGATGAGGAGTTGCTTTTTAAGGATGGGCAACTAAAATGGTTTCTTTAGTTGGAATCTACGCCTGCTGAAGATGCTGTGAACATTGTTGAAATGTCAACAAAGGATTTAGAAGATTACATAAACCCAGTTGATAAAGCAGCAGCAAGATTTGAGAGGATTGACTCCAATTTTGAAACAAATTCTACTACAGGTAAAAATCCTATCAAACAGCATTGCACACTACAGAGAAATCCTTCATGAAAGGAAGAGTTTATTGATGTGGCAAACTTCATTGTTGTTGTATTTTTAGAAATGGCCATAGCCTCCCCAACTTTCAGCAACCACTACTCCGATTAGTCAATAGTCAACATCAAGCAAAAAGATCATGACTCCACCAGCAAAAAGATCATGACTCACTGAAGGTTCAGATAATCGTTGGCATGTTTTAGTAATAAAATATCTTTTAATTAAAGTATGTACATTGTGTTTTTAGACAAAATGCTATTACACACCTAATAGACTACAGTACAATATAAACATAACTTTTATTTTTAATGGAGAACAAAAAAAATGTGTGACTCACTTTATTGCAATATTCGCTTTATTGTGGTGGTCTGGAACTCAACCCACAATGTCTCCAAGGTATGCCTTTGTGGGGGTTCCTAAAGAAATTAAAAATTAAAACTACTGCACGGCCTAGAAATCCCTCTTTTCTGGTATATACCTGAAGGAGATAAAATCACTACCTCATAAAAATATCTGCTCCAATGTTCACTGCAGCATAATTCACAATAGCCAAGATATGAAAACAACCCAAGTCTCTGTCAATAGATGAATGGATAAAGAAAAAAAGAAAATGTAGTGTTGGTGTATGTATCCACACACGCACACAATGGAATATTATTCAGCCTTAAAAAAGGAGATCCTACCATTTGCCACAACATGAATGGACCTAAAGGATGTTATGCTGAGATAAACCAGACACAGAAAGAAAACTGTTGGATGATTCCACTTATATGTGGAATCCTTTTTTAAAAAAAGTCTAAATATACAGAGATATAGAATAAAACAGTGGTTACTAGAATGAGGGACAGGGGAAGGGAGGAAGTGGAGAGATGGGGTCAAGTCACAAAGTAGCAGATAGGTAGGATGAACAAGACAACAGATCTAATGTACGAGAGAACTATAGTTAATAAAATCATATGGCATTGAGAATTTTTGTTAAATAAGTAGATTGTAGCTGCTTTTGTTATCTATAGTAACACAACTATGTTACCATAGATAGTAAAACATTTGCTATAGTAAAACAAATTTATGTATTTATCATCTCAAAGATGATGATTTTACTATCTATATATATCTCATAACATCATGTTGTAAATCTCAAATATACACAATTAAATTTATTTTTAACAAAGAAAATTAAAACATATAATACGATTTATGATTACTTGAAAAATTAAATACTTAGATGTAAATCTGGAAAACTATATATGTGATCCATATGCTGAAAAATGCACAATGTTGATGAGAGAAATTAAAGAGGATCTATATAAATAGACGCATATGCACAGATTAGAAGACTCAACATAATAATGATATCAATTCTCCCCAAATTAGCATAAAGTTTCAATGCAATTTCTATCAAAGTCCTTGCAAGAGAGATAAAATATTGTTCTAAAATATATATGACAAAGCAAAGGAGCTAGACTAGCTTAAAAAATTGAAAAAAAAGAATAGTGGCAGAAATCAATCCATCTAATTTTGAGCCATTACATAATATGTAATGTTAAATGTTACTTCTGAAATAAGGAATATTATATAAGTAATCAATACTGTATGGTATTGGCAAAGGAATGGACACATTGATCAATGAAACAGAATAGAGAACCTAAAACTGGACTCACACAAGCCAGACACAATAGCTAGTGCCTATAGTCCCAGCTCCTCAGGAGGCTGAGACAGGAGGATTGCTTGAGGCCAGGACTTTGAGGGTGCGGTGCACTACGATTGCACCTGTGAATAGCCATTGTACTTCAACCTTCGCAACATAGTGAAACCCCATCTCCAAAAAAAAAAAAAAAAGGAAGAACTCAGCTCAGACAAATATGCCCAATCGACTTTTGACAATGATGAACATGCAGTCCAGCAAAGAGTCAATTTCAATAAATGGTGTTAGAGCAATTGGACATCCACAGGCAAAAAAAATGAACCTAGACCTCTGTCTCATGCCTTCTCCAAAAATTAATTCAAAATGGGCCACAGGCTTAAATGTAAAACTATAAGATGTTTAGGGGGGAATATAATAAAATTGTCATGATTTAGAGCTAGGCAAAGACTTCTTAAGCTTGATACCATAATCATGATCCATAAAAGAAAAATTGATAAATTTGACTTCATCAAAATTAAAAGTTTTTGTTTTGCAAAAGACACTGTTAAGAGCATAAAGAGACAAACCACAGATTGGGAGTAAATATTTGCAAACCACATAGCCAACAAAGGATTAGTATCTAGAATATATAAAGAACTCTCAAAACCCATCAGTAAAAAACTCAACAGTCCTGGTTGAAAAATGGGGAAAAGACATAAGGGGCATTTCACAGAAGAGGGTATTCAGATGACAACGAAGTTATACAAAAAGATATTCAACATCTTTAGCTATCAGGGAAATGTAAATTAAAACCACAATGAGATATTACTACATCTATCAGGATAACCAGGATGCAGAGAAACTGTATCATTCATGCATTGCTGGTGGGAATGTAAAATGGTATAGCCACTTTGGAAAACAGTTGGCAGTTTCTTAAAAAAATAAACTTGCAACTACCATATACCTCAGCAATTACATTCCTGGGCATTTATCCCAGAGAAATAAAACTTACATTCATACCAATACCTGAGCACAAATTTTTATATCTGATTTCTTCCTAATAGTCAAAAACTAAAAACAACCTAGATGTCTTTCTTTTTTTGTGGGGGGAAGGAGTCTCACTCTGTTGCCCAGACTGGAGTGCAGTGGTGCTATCTCGACTCACTGCAAGCTCTGCCTCCTGAGTTCATGCCATTCTTCTGCCTCAGCCTCCCAAGTAGCTGGGACTACAGGCACCCACCACCACACCCGGCTAATTTTCATATTTTTAGTAGAGATGGGGTTTCACTGTGTTAGCCAGGATGGTCTCTAACTCCTGACCTCATGATCCGCCCTCCTCGGCCTCCCAAAGTGCTGGGATTACAGGTGTGAGCCACGGCACCTAGCCAACCTAGATGTCTTTCAATGAGTGAATGGTTAAACAAACTTTGGTACATTCTTACCAAGGAATACTCCTCAGTAATATAAAGAATTTAGCTATTGATACACATAGTCTCTAGAGAATTATGCTCAGTAAAAAAGCCAATCCCACATTTAATTCCATACGTAACATTATTTAAATGACAAAATTATAGAAATGGGGAACAGATTAGTGGTTGGCAGTGATTAAGAAGAGAGGGAAATAGATGTGGCTATAAAAGACCAACACGAGGGATCCTGGCAATGATGGAATTGTTCTGTACTTGACTATATCAATAGCAATATCCTGGTTGTGATACTGTACTACAGTTTTATAGAATGTTAACATTGGGGGAAACTGGGTAAAGGGTACAGGAGATCTCTCTTTATTTTTTTTATAACTGCATGTGAATCTATAGTTATTTAAAAATAAAAGGTAAAATTAAAAACACACACAGGAAAGAGAAAAAGGTCATATAAACAGTAGAAGGAGAAAATTCTCAAAGTAGACTCTGGTTCAGCACACTGTTCATGATCCAGGTGCATTTTATGAGCACAGTCTTTCTTAGCATTTTGTTTGTAATAATCCAATGGGGAAGAGAAAGGAGTAAAACAAGGTCAGCAGAGCGAATTTGTTTTGCCAACGCAAACTCGCTGCTCACCAGCAATTGAGCCTTGAGTGAGAAAGGGAGCACAGCTCTTGGTGGTGTTCAAGCCCCACCCACAGGAGGTCCTCCAGCTGTGTGTTGGCTTCTCCTTGTAAACAGGCAATGGGGGAAGAGCTGATAAGGGTCCCGCTTTGCTGAACCCTGTGTTCCTGATTCCCAGAAAGGCAGGAAGTATGGTGAAGTGTGGCACAAACACATATCAAGACCAGAAAGGACTCTCCTTGTCTTTCAACAGTTTTGTGGTGTCGTCAATAGACAGCTGAGATGCAGATGAGCATGGAGAGTAGCTCCATTTCTTCCTGCACAGAGCACTGGGAGGGGGGCAGCCCACCAGTGGTGGGGCATCAGGAGCCCGGGAAGGACACAAAGAGTGACTGAGCAGCCATGATACACAGACCTACTTCTGGGATGTGGGCCCCAGCATCTAAGGAAATGCTCCCTCCTCACCCTGCGATAAGGTCACTGGCATGACCTAGCTTTGCCTCTGTATTAGTCAGGGTTCTCTAGAGGGACAGACCTATAGGATAAGTAGATAGATGATAGATAGATAGATGACAGATCGATAGATAGATAGATAGATAGATAGATAGATAGATAGATAGATAGATAATAGATAATAGATACATACATACATAGATACATAGATAGATACATAGATACACAGATAGATATAAAAGGGAGTTTACTAAGTATTAACTTACATGATCACAAGGTCGCACAATAGGCTGTCTGCAAGCTGACAAGGAGAGCCAGTCAGAGTCCCAAAACTGAAGAACTTGGAGTTCTATGTTCGAGGGCAGAAAGCATCCAGCACAGGACAAAGATGTAGGCTGGGAGGCTAGGCCCATCTCTCCTTTTCACGTTTTTCTTCCTGCTTTATATTCGCTGGCAGCTGATTAGATTGAGCCCACCAGATTAAGGGTGGATCTGCCTTCCCCAGCTCACTGACTCAAATGTTAATCTCTTTTAGCAACACTCTCACAGACATGCCCAGGATCAATACTTTGTATCCTTCAATCCAATTAAGTTGACACTCAGTATTAACCATCACAACCCCTTTCCTATCCTTGACCATACCAGAAAAAAGGAGGTAGAGCAATGGTCGAAAAAAACGTGACAGGAGATTGTCTTATCAGCACCTAACATCTGACCTCTGACCTCTGGCTTCAGTGCAGGTAACTGAGAAGAGGAAGAGGTAAGGAACGCCACTGTAGCTCTTACATTTGTCATCAGAGTACTACCCCAGACATCAGAGGAGGTGAAGTACATGCCCCAGGGGACTCCAAGGTGCAGCTTGGAGTAATTCACTGCATACTGAAAATTCTTTGATTTTGCATGTTTGCATAAGACTCCATGCTGCATCTGCTTTATCACTGTAAAAAAAAAACCGATGTGTCGAACTACTCATCATTGAGCAACAGGAACTTTCAGAGAGGTGGCCATATTTGACTCATGGCTTTGGGCACAGATGTCATGTCATGCTTGGCTGAGATTCTGGGCTCTGGAACTAAACTGCCTGGATTCAAGTTATGTCTCTACTTCTTGCTATAACAGATACTTTGGGCAAGTTCCTAATCTTTCTGTGCCTCAGTTTCTTTATCTATATCATGGGGATAGCAGCAGTGCCTACTTCAGAGCGTTGTTGAAAGGATTAGGAGTTAATATGCATCAAATACTTGGCATGTGTGTTCGATAAATGTTCGTTTTTATTATTATGAGTTACTTCTGGAACTCTACACCAGTCCCCAGATCCTACTTGAAAAGCAGTGGATGACACAGCAAAGATAAACTAGCCAGGGAAAAACCTGAACATTGATTCCTATTTCAGAAGTGTTTTTGCTGCATTGGCAAGAACCTTTCGGCATAGACTTGTATTCTAACCACATTCAGGTCAGAGTCCTGAGTTCATTACAAATGAAACCTGTCTCCCTCTTTTTTTTTTCACCAAGCTGGCTAAGGAGTCTTGCTCTATGAAATGAAATGCTGAATACTATAAAGGAGAATGCACACGGAATTGGCCCTGCAGTTTTATGTATTGACACTCTCCATACCTCCCCTTTTTTCCAAGTGGATAAACACCATGTTTCCACAATGGTGACAGTATCCATGTCCTCCGTGGCAGCTACTTGGTCGGCTCCATTAGCGAAGTCTGAAAGGTTGTGGAGAACGTCAACAGGGTTCAAATGCAGGCCTCCTGTGGCAGGCTCTTAGTTGGAATGTGGTACAACGAGAACCTTCTGAAGCTCGCCCAAGTTAAACACAGGATTTGTCACATACACAGCAAGGACATAAAACTGGTATATGGTTGTGCCTCTGGTTTTCTGAAGTGCAAGACCCTAGCCCAGCAGTTAGATTGGGGCCCCAGAGCTCTGCAATGGGGGTGGCTGCTTTAGTGAGTTTCCTTTTAATTGAATAGGCTTAAAAGCCAGAATCCTTTGTTGTGTGCAACAAACAGTCGCCAGCTGTTTTCTGTTTCCACTAAGGGCAGGACAAGAGGAAATAAAATGGATCAAACAGCACGGACAGGATTTAGCTTAGATACAAGAGAAAACATCCTGATAGTGAGGATTATTGAACAGTCAAGGAGAGTTATGTGATGAAGTAGACAATCTCCTTCCTGAATTTTTTTTTTAATAAAACCCCAATATGGCTGAGGAGAAGCCTGTCTGAATCACTGACTAGCAGCCAACAGTACTGATTTACTAACTCCTGATTTTCTGAAATATTGGTGGAGAATGAAAGGCCCTCCAAGCTAAAAAATGTACCACATTCTACCATAATCTTGGTTAATTGGCTTCTCTTTTAAAAGGTATTAAATACTGCCAAGTGATCCCATATATCAGCCATTTCTACCAGTAAATATCACCAGAATCAGATGACCTCCTAAAGCCCGATCACGATGCTTCTCTCAGGGGATGAGGTTTATTGAACTCATGAGAAAAGGCCTGGATCCATCCTGGACCACACACTGAAGGTGGCCCTGGGTACCAGAAGGAAGGGCAGCCTGGAAGTTGGAGAGGATGCAAGGGAAGCAGGAAGACCCTGCACCCCTCATCATCTTCATTATGGTTTTATCAAAGTCCCCATCGACTTGCTGGGCTGGAGAGGAATGCTGAAAATCCTCTCCAGCCCAGCTCTGGCTCCATCCTATGAGTTTCTAATGTGGAAATTAGAAGACTATCAAGATTCCTTCTGGACTTATGCTCCAATCCTGCAATGCCTCTATTTCCCCAAAAGCCACACATTCTATCTACAAAAGAAGCTCAGAGAGTCCCAAAAGGGAGGAACCCTGACGTGAACGAGGGCATGATGAAATCATTAGGGATGCCATTGGGCCACCATAGGAGAAAAGCTTATACTAGGAAAAGCAAGAGCTTATATATACTTTAATGAAAATAGTTGACATTTATAAAGCCAGTAAAAAATTCCAAGAACTTTTATACATTATCTCATCTAATTCTCACAACAAGCCTCTATTATCCCCGTGCTAGAATTTGAGGAGTTATCACACAAAGAGGTTAGAATCATTCCAACTTTCCCAGCTACGGGTGGAGGAGTTGGGCACACACTCCTTATACTCCCTGGGAGTGTGACCTATGAGGCGCTCTTCTCTTTCTTGAGTCTCTGCTCCCTTGGTTCTCTCTTCACTCTTCTTTCCAATGAACTTATGGGGTGAGACTGGATACATCAGGCCTGGGAGGCACCAAAGAGCCCCTGAGAAACATAGCAAGGAATGAGAGGCTCAGACCAAGAATCAAGGGAGAAAGCTAATCCCTTTGCCTTTCAATCATGTCCTCCTCTGGTAGCAAAAGAAGTAAACCCAAAGGAAAACACTCTCGCTGCCACTCCTCCCTCCCATAACCAATCATTTGCTTGTTGGGCCAGAAGAAAGCTTCAAAATCTTTGTTAACATCTCACTCTAGGTGCCAGTACTGGGACTAGCAATGAAGATGAAACCTGTTTGCTGTTCCTCTCCTTACACACAATCTGTCTTGTTTTAAGACGTCTTAGACCCATTTCTAACTCAGGCATACATTAACCATAGCAGCACCGCCCAGTCAGTAAATCATGATGACAACAATAAGGGTGTGACCAGCTGGTTACACCAGCTCTGCTGTGCCACCACCACTGCATTCCCCGTGCAGCCCCTGATAATGTTCAGAGCACCCCATTTTGCTGCCTAGGCCAATTAAGGGAAGAGGTAGAAACAAATACCTGTGTACAGAGAAGAGTGTGCTGGAGAGGGAGATGGGGAGCCTGGCCTCAAACTAGTGTTAGATGTGGAGGGTCCATGAGGCTTCTCCAGGCTTACTCCAGTCCTGCAAACCACCTGTGGATCTTGTCACCAGCAGAAAGCAGAATGTCTTGAACCCTACTCCTGGAACTCTCTCGGCTTTTCCACATGGTGTCCCCTTTTACAGGACATCAGGCACCGTGAAGCTAAGCTTGGCTTCTGGCTCCACATTGACTGTCTTCTTGCCTCCCCAGTTCAAAGAAAGAAAGGAAGTGAAGCGCCAAAGGAGGCCAACCCACAGGAAATGTTTGACTCTCAAAAGGACTCAAAGTGAGAGAGGTCATCCTAGACATCGAAGAGGGAATGTTTCAGAAGAAGGAAGAGCCCAGCAGGAGAGAATGTGGAAGACAGAAGAAGGGGTTGACCCTTGGTCACAGCAAATACAGCCAGATTCTCTCTTTCTGTCTTTCTTGAAGAAAACAGAAGCGTCTGGGAGCTACTGGTGTTTCTCAGATAAACAAAGCAGGACATTGTGCTCATTCCTTTACATTTCAGTGACTGCCTTGAAAGGAAAGATGTCCATAAAGCAGTAGTGGAAAGGTTTGGGTTTTGGGGTTTTTGTTTATTTTTAAAGTGACAAGCTAGTTATTTCTGCTGCGTGCGAGGATTTAATTCCAAGCTCACCTTCTCACATCAAGTCCAGAATGGTAACAGTAGAGCTTTTCAGGAAAAGAAAAGGCATTTTTTAGGATATGATTTAAATAAAACTTCAGAGAACGAAGATGATGTGGGAAGAGGACAGTTGCCCTAACTCTGGCAAGAGGCTTAAAATGAGAAAAAGAGATGCAGGCAGGAGCCCACAAAAAGGCCAAGAAAGATAATGAAGGAAGAAAAAAAAGGGGGGGTCACGAAGAGTGTGTGAACAGTAGAAGGTCTGACCCACCATTTGTTTATCCCTTCTTCTAGTTCACCCACTGGGCAAGGTTGAATCCAAGAGAATTTGTAGGATGATAAGTGGAACTCAGTGTTCCGCTGTCCTCATCCTCATTCTCCATATTGAAGCACCTACTTGATAACCCAGCTCACACTTTCTTCCATGAGAAACCGGAAAGGAAAGATTCCCAGCAGATTCACAGGAAGTGCTGTGGGGCCAGCCCTTGACCAACTCTGTTGAAAGTCAGTGATGGGGTGGAGAACAACTTAGAATTTACAGAGAGGCTCAAAGCTCCAGAGATGGTACAAATGGGTGTTTTCTTCTTCCACTCAAGTTGGCTTCTATGCTGAATCCCTGGATTTTGAGACAAGTAAAATGTTCCCTGTGAAAGTAGCCTGACTTTCACATCAGGCAACTTTCATGAGTTTTAGGTTTATTAGGAACAGAAAGCCACTAAGAGGGCCTTGTCATGATCTGGGAGCCTCAAAAGCACAAAAAGATCTAATACTCAGTAGTTCTTAGTGGTGACTCTTGAATGGAAAAAGGGACAGACTGGGGGGTCTGGAAACAGGCAATAAAAACTGAGTTTCTGAAGTTTGCACAGGGGGGTTTTACATTCTAAGTGTATACAAAGATACTGAACAAACACATTGAATTTTCCACTGTTAATTTTTTGACCTATCTAAAACAAACAATTAACAAGAAAGAAAACCTGCATAAACAAAATTTTCTCTTGACTAGGCCATTAAAGAACATTTAATAGCTGCACACCATCAAACTGATAATCATTAAAAGGAAGGATAAGAAAAAGATCTCAAAGTTGGCGGGAGAAGGGGAAGATTCTAGATAAGGAGACGTGTTTCCTACAAACAAGTATGCAAACAAAATAGACCCTGCAAAAGGCACTGCTTAAGAGAAGGAGGTTAAACAATGGCTTTATTGATTTAAGACATGTGGATTTCATTAGGGAAGCAGAATGCACAAAAATGGGTTGCGATATCTGAAACGAGGCAAGGAGCAAAATTAGGTCACAGGGCTCCTCGGACAAAAGGAATGATGAATCTTTATTAGGTAATTGGACTCAGAGGTAAGAGGAAAAAAATAACTCTTTTCTTCGCAATCCCACTTCGGATAGTTTTTAAGCCTTCAAAGGTAAATCTACATGCTGAACTGTGTGGCAAATCCCAGGGACCTACTCTTTTCGACACAGCATCTGCACTGCCAAAGAATCCCTCAGCCAGAAACTAGAGATTTCCCAGGAAAAAACTCATGCTGATATGGAAATAAATAACATAGAGATCAAAGCAATGCATGTAAGATGTCCCAATGGCCCCAACGCGAAGCTTCAGCTGAATTCAAAAGTAATAAAGTAGCAATAATAATTTTTTTTTACTGGGATAGACATTTTCCTCTCAAGAGCTCATAACCCATGGTAGCTTATATAAAAGCTGATATGCTATTCATGTGGGAGATCATTTTAAAAATAATGGACAATGAAGCAAAAATCACTGAACTGTTCTAGTGAGAAAATTTTCACTTCCACAAACACTTAGAAAGTGTGATGGGAATACTTTCGCATAAACCTCTTAATTCAGTTTTGACCCTATGGCTTGACATGCCCAGCCAAGGCAAAAATTTTTAATTAGGAGAAATGGGACTTTTAAGTTCTGTTAAGTTATGTCTTTCTTCCTGTCTCCTTCCTTCCCTGCATTTCTTTTTCTAAAATTTTCTCACTTTTATCTTATGACCTAGCTGCCTCTTCCTGCTTCCCACCAAGAACTTGATCCCATAAAACTGGCCCTTCCCTGATACCCTTGCACATCTGGTCTCCCCAGGATTCCATTTCCCCTAAGACCAGCCCAGGGAAGAGCTATTCATGTAAACCAACCTCAGGAAGAAGTTATTGGCCTAGTGATTTTTCCCGATCAGATAAGATTTACACTCAAATGGTTGTCTTAGATACATTTCAACACACAATGTTATCAGTTGAGCCAAATAACTATGGAAGAATTTACTGACCACAAAATGTAGTAGCCTTTTTATATCAAAGAGAAATAAATGATTTTTTAGAGCACCTGATTTGTACAAGGTGTCCTGTTAAACTCTTTGAAATGACACAAATACAGCACTTAACCATCCTCAGTTCAAGGACTGCAGACTTGACGAAAGAAGTAAGCCAAGCATCTTCAGTGTGGGGCTGGTATGTGGCACAGGGAGGCATACAGAGACCTGTATGGAAGTTCTCTGTATGGAGGAAGGGCTTGAAAGGGTTTTCCCCTAAGTGAAGGGATTGAGGAAAGATTTGCTAAGTAGTGCTTTTGTCTGTGTTTTTTTGAAGGGTTCAACAGGTATAGGGAGGATTAGGGCAGATTAAAAAATCTTGAGCAAACATGTGAAAAGTCCTACCAGGTGGTTTGCTCCCTCAGACAGCCCTCAGGGATGTCACAATGATGGAAGGCTTTGATGGCATAGACAAGGAAAGAGGGCTCCCGATGTCAGGCTTCCAACTCACAGCCTTCTTGCCAACCAGTGTAATCCAGGCTGGGAACCCAATTGCCTCCTGATGGATGTCATGGATAGCGCTATGTGGGAGAAGAAAGGGTCGGAAAAACATGTTCAGATTCCATGTGACAGGCCCCAAATGCTATGCCAAGGAGTTTGAACTTAATTCCACAGGAAATAGGGAGCCTCAGAAAGCATGAAAATGTTTTCAGACTCCCACATGGGCAAGTGTGTGTGACTACGTGTGGGTGTATGTGTGAGTGTATGTGCAGGTGTGAGTCTGTGTGTGTATGTGTGTGTGTGTATGTTCATATGTGGATCTGTGTGGGTGTGTATAAGTGTATGTGTCTGTGAGTGTGCATATGTGTAGATTTGAGGATGTGTTTGTGTGTGTGCAGGTACATGTTACATGTCTGGGTGTGTGTGTTAATGTGTGAATAGGGAGTGTGTTAGTCCATTTCAGGCTGCTATAGTGAAATACCTTGGACTGGGTAATTCATAAACAGCAGAAATGTATTGCTCACAGTTCTGGAGGCTGGGAAGTCCAAGATCAAGGCGCCAGCAGATTTTGTGTCTGGCGAGGGCTCACTCATAGATGACGTCTTGTATGTTCCTCACATGGCAGAAGGGGAAGGGGCAAACAAACTCTACCAAGCCTCTTTTATAAGAGCGCTAACTCTATTCATGAGGGCAGAGCCTTCATGACCTAATCACCTGTCAAAGGCTCCATCTCTAAAGACTACTGCATTGGGGATTTTGTATCAACATATAAATTTGGGGGGGCACAAACATTCAGGCCATAGCAGGGGACAGTGGGGGAAGGTGCTGACAGAGACGGGCTAGTCAGTGTGGAGGAGAACTGAGCTTCATGCAGTGGGGACTTGATGGACTCTGATCTCAATCAGTAGTTCCACCTGATTCTTGATGTATCCCAGCCTTGGGAGGGAGGGCTGTCACCCTGAGGGCCTCTGCTGCCCAACCAGAAGCCAAGCCTCTGGCATTGACTCTCTCTGACATCCCCTGCCTGTCACTGAAGGCTGTCATTCACCCCCGCTTGCTTCTTCCCTTAGGGAAATACAGGTCTTCCTCTTCTCTTCTTCCTGCCCTATTTTTATTTTATTTTATTTATTTTTTTGAGATGGAGTTTCACTCCTGTTGCCCAGGCTGGAGTGCAATGGCATGATCTCGGCTCACTGCAACCTCTGCCTCCCGGGTTCAAGTGATTCTCCTGCCTCAGTCTCCCGAGTAGCTGGGATTACAGGCGCCCACCACCACACCCAGCTAATTTTTTTTATTTTTAGTAGAGATGGGGTTTCACTACATTGGCCGGGCTGGCCTTGAACTCCTGACCTCAGGTGATCCACCTGTCTCGGCCTCCCAAAGTGCTGGGATTACAGGCTTGAGCCACCACGCCCGGCCCTTCCTGCCTCATTTTTTAAAAAGCATGTATATATACACACATACACAGATATGCACACACACACATATGTACACACATATACATATACATATGTACATGTGTGCGTACATATATAATTTTTAAAACAGAGAACAAGGAAGAGATATGTGATAGGGTTTTATTTTAATCCTGTTTTTTAACCTGTCATTGATTTGCAACAGGACCTTGGACATGTTATGCAACTCATTTCTTCATTCTATAAATGTTGGCCAAAAGCCTAATGCAGCCCAGCATTGTGTTGCCTCTTGCTGGAGTTACTTTTAGGAACAAAAACAGAGGCAGAGCTTACTAATAAGGGAGCTAGACATCACAACAAATTATGCCCATCTGGCAACTGCATGGAGGAAAGGGCTGGGATCAAATGTACAGGGTACTATGAGAAAGTGTATTTGAGGGCCCTAATTTCATCAGTGGGGATTGGAGGAAGCGTCTTCCTCTGTTAATTGGGGGTACTGGCACTGACCTGAAGGGGCTGCTGTGAAGACTACACCTGACTGTGTGTGCCCTGGTGCCTGAGAAAACGGTGGTGATTATTATTGTGGTGGAGGCCCAGTCCCGGAGCACTACAGGGAGGCAGCAGGCTGGGACACACAGAGACCACAGCAGCCAAAGGTGCTCACTCAGGGGCAAAAATGTCCAAAAGCTGGAGCCCAGACCTGCGAGAGAGGCTCACAAAGCCAAGCCCGGGGAGGCCTGCCAGCAGGCAAGCCAATTCCCCTACTCCCGGTGCAGTAGGAGAGGGGCGCCACAGCCGCGGTCTCCAGCCCTCCCACCAGACGCAGCTCTAGCCTCTCCTTTCCATCAATCCACAGCAGAAACCAAAAGGTGAAATGCTTATGACAGAATCAAAGCCACGCACAATTTTCCAACTTATAGCTATCTCTCAGGTCAATCCCCAGTTTGAAGTCTCCCTTGCTTCTGAAGGGTTCAAAGTAGCTGAACACAACTTTTCCATTACCCAGAAACTCCCAGTAACAGGAGATGCTCAGTGTTCCCTGAATCATTGGCCTACTGAAGATAATTTTAGTGGGGTGTTTTAAATTATAGTAAAAAAAAATAGCATTTTTAACCATTTTAAGTGCACCATTCAGTAGCAGTAAGTACATTTACATGTTGCACAACCAGCCCCCCATCTATCTCCAGAACTCCTTTCCCCAACAAAATGAAACCCTGTACCCATTAAACAACAACTCCCATGCCTCCTTCCCCAGGCCCCGGCAGCCATCATTCTACTTTCTGTCTCCATGAATTTGCCTATTCTAGGGATGCCACGCCAGTGGAATCAGACAGCATTTGTCCTTTGGTGTCTGGCTTAGCATAACGTCCTGGTGGTTCTAGAAGTTAATGCAGCTTCCACATGTGGATGAACCTGGGAAACAGGTTAAATTCTGAGCGCATCTGGCCAGAGAGTTATTATATTACAGCAGAGCGTCACGAGAGTCAGCAGCGCTATAGGTCCGGCATCATGAGCTGTGTGACTGGGGGGAAGTCACTTAACCCCTCTGTGCCCGGGCTTCTTCACATATGAAATGGAAATAATGACAGTACATATTCATAGGGCTTTCATGAGGATCAAATAAATTGCTATATGTAAGACACAGTAGTACCTAGCACACTGGGGACACTGGATAAATATTAATATAATTTAAAATAAAGCACACACATGAACATATGTCTAAATATATGATTACAGGCTCATGCCTGTAATCCCAGCACTTTGGGAGGCCGAGGTGGACATATCACCTGAGGTCAGGAGTCCAAGACCAGCCTAGCCAACAAGGCGAAACCTCATCTCTACTAAAATTACAAAAATTAGCTGGGCATGGTGGTACATGCCTGTAATCCCAGCTACTTGGGACGCTGAGGCAGGAGAATTGTTTGAACCCGGGAGGTGGAGGTTGCAGTGAGCCAAGATTGTGCCATTATACTCCAGCCTGGGTGACAGAGTGAGACAATGTCTAAATAAATAAATACAAATATAAAATTATAAAGTTTCTATCCTCACAAAACACTTAGATATTTTTAAGTGATTATGATTAAAAAAATAAAATTACTCTCAAAAAGAATACCTTATATTCATTTAGAAATTAAACATGAATTTTCTATTGGAAACATAGAAATTTAAATTCATCTATGACAGCCCTCAATCTTAAGAAAAAGATAAGCTCTAGAAGGATTCTCTTTTTTTTTTTTTTTTTTTTTTGAGACAGAGTCTTGCTGTCGCCCAGGCTGGAGTGCAGTGGCACGATCTCGGCTCACTGCAGGCTCCACCCCATGGGGTTCACGCCATTCTCCTGCCTCAACCTCCCGAGTAGCTGGGACTACAGGCACCCGCCACCTTGCCTGGCTAATTTTTTGTATTTTTAGTAGAGACGGGGTTTCACTGTGTTAGCCAGGATGGTCTTGATCTCCTGACCTCATGATCCACCCGCCTCGGCCTCCCAAAGTGCTGGGATTACAGGTGTGAGCCACCGCACCCGGCCGCTCTAGAAGGATTCTAAGCAAGTTTAGAAAAGACATGCCCCAGACTTCGATTTGACAGTCTCCACAACCATTCAAGAAATGAGAGGTAAAACTTAAAACACTCTGTGATGAAGCAAAATGTTGCAATATTGGTAATGGTCACAAGTTGAGATCTAGAAATACTATAAGCAGTAAACTTCAAAGGGAAAAACATCCTCTATTACTGCATATTTATGGAAGAAATTTCCCCATACTGAACAAAGAGATGTCTGTTTATCTCAGATAAACCCATTTTATGGATTTAAAAAAAAAAAGTAAAAGATCATTTTGAGTGTAGAGTTTGCAGTCAAAATATTGACCACATTTTAACATTCTCCCTTCAGTCTTCTACTTCTCAGTCAGAGGTCATCATTGTCACTTTGTGGCTTGACTTTGCGCCACATCTTCCAAAGGCCTGTTGTCTTCTCACCCCAGCACCCGCAGGATGTCTGCAGGGAAGCCACATTGCCTCCTGAGGGCCTGCAGGCCTGCTGTGACCCAGCACCGTCATAGCCAGGTAAGATTTGCATTGTCTCTTCATCTGGTCACAGACGGGCTTTTCCCTTTTTATAAATTTGACACACAATAAACTTTGAGTGAGACCAAAATCAAGGAACCCAGCGTGTGTACCAGGGATCCATTGAGAGGGTCATTTGCATCAAGGCATGAGTTTATGAGTCCGAAAGCTTGGAGGCAGGTCCTTGCTCTTGTTCAGGTCAGAAATCTGGTAGTTCTTCACTTCCAGCAGGACTGTAAGGACGAAGAATTCAACTGTTTTGACTCTACAGTTTCAGAAATAGAGCTTTCCTTTGTAGAGAGAATAGTCATAATTCTCTCTTATCTTACGCTTTCACTTGTCCTTTTTGTGTGTGTGTGCTGTGCTGGCCTGATTAGAGTCTGTTGTCTTTAAGGGTTTTTCTGAAACGTTTACTCAGGAAACACATGGAATGCACTCTGACAAGTAAAGCCCACATCTCCACTATTTACTGAGGCTTTTGGTTTTCACATATTAAATATCTCATGCCTTACCCAAATACTTTACTTGCCAATAAAGACCCAAGGCTTCAGGCGCAAGGAAAGGAAAGGGAACCAGTGGAAATCAGTGGAATCCCAGTAAGAGAGGAAATATTTCATGAACATTATTTTTAAAAGCAGGTTTTTAGGGGTACTAGAAAATTCCCCAGACTTGTTTCATTAGAAAGAAAACACAGTATGTGTCAGGGTATGAAAACAGGAAAGGGTGAGAGAGTAGCCGTTGTTTGATCATCTCAATCAAGGGGAAATTTGTCTGAGGTAAACAGTTCTCAGAAACAGCAATAGTTTCACAGATTTGATTTGTAAAATAGTTTTGGTACCCTCCAAGTCAGGCCTAGACTAAAATTCTGCACTCCTTAGGACAATGAAGGCCAGTATTAGTCTTGCAATAATTAGGACTTGCAATAATTACCTTGGAACCCAAAATGGTGATGACTTTTTTATTTATCATGGAGTAACTTAGAGATAACAATGTCTAATTTGTGGAGATGAGAAAATAAAAACCAGACTGAGTTAAATATAGCTCTTACCTGCTGACAGTAATAGCATGTAAATTGATTGAGAAGTAATTGAAGGAAAAGCATATGGATATATTTAGATTATTCAAGAGAATAAAATATTCATTAACATTAGACACATTGATTAAATATACATGATAAAATTCTAGGGATACATTAAAGACTAGAAATAAACTGCATAACTTCCAAACTAGTAGAGGGAATAAAATAGCAGTACAGATAAGGCAGCTTATTTTATGAATTTCTATAATCATTATGTTGATTATATTTAAGAAATAAAAATTAAAGATGACTGCACTCAACATTCAACTTAAGAAGTTAACTTTGAAAAACAATATAGACCCAAAGATAGTAGGAAAAAAGAACTAATAAAGGCAAGAGAAGAAGTTAATAAAATAGGAAACATAAAAGCTATAAAGAGGATCAAGATGCTAAGAGTTATATCTTTAAAAACACTAATAAATGGATAAACTTCCAGCAAAACTGATCAAGAAAAGACAGAGAAGTTATAAATAAACAATATTAAGACTGAGATAAAAAGGGGACCAAACCACAGATGTAGTAGTAATTATAAAAATAAAAGAACAATATTATGAGTAAGTTTATAAAAATAATTGGAAAAATTACATGAAGCAGCCAACTTCTCAGAAAAATATAAATTACCAAAAATGACTCAGGCAATAATAGAAAATCTGACTGGCTTGATAACTGTTAACAAAATTAAGTCAGTAATTAAAAATCTTCCCACAAGACACTCTAAGCCTAAATGGTTCCACAGGTGAGTTCTCACTAAATTTAGGAACAGACACTTTCAATCTCACCAAATTCTTCCAGCAAGCAGAAAAAGAGAAAACATGACCTCAACTTATTTTGCAAAATTTGTAAAATCAGGAAAAAAAACTAATGCATAAAAATAGAAGCAAAACTCTCAACAAAATATTGACAAACTGAATTCTATATAATATAATCCTATATAATATGTATTATATCACAATCAAGTTAGGTTTATTCTAGGAATGCAAGGTTAGTTCAAACTCAGAAAAATCTATTAATATAACTGATCTAACAGATTAAAGAGGGCCAATTAATCATCTTAGAGATTCAGGAAAAGCATTCAATGAAATTCAATATCCAATAGACTAAGAATAGAAGAAAACTTTCTAGTTTGATCAAAGACCTTCACAAAAAATGACAGTAAACACCCAATGTTGAAATACTACAAATTATTCCCTTTGAAATCAGGAGCAATTCAAGAACATTTACTCTCACTTCTATTCAATATTATTTTAAGAGTCCTAGTTATCCCAGATAAATAAGAAACAAATGAAAGATATAAGGATCGGGAAAAAAGAAACAAAATTGTTACTATATGCAAATCATATAATTGTATGCATAGACCACCTAAAAAATTTACAGATATATTATTAACATTAGAGCTTCTAGCCAGCTTACTAGCTATAATACCAATTTGTATTCTATATACTGATAACAAACATTTAGAATTTTACATTTTTTAAAAATACCATTTATAATATCAAGAAATATATACAATACTGATGCATAAATATGAAAAAGATGTGCAATATTTTTCTGCAAAAATATTCTACAAACACTTATTACAGGGATTTTTAAAATAACTAAATGGAGGAACATACTAACTTCATAGATCAGAAGGCTCAATTTTGCAAAGATGTCAGTTTCTAGCAAATTGATTTATACTATTAACAGAAAAACTTCAGACAAATTAAGTTTAGCAGAATTTATCTGAGCAAAGAACATTTCATGAATCAGGCAGCACTCAGAACCAGAAGAGGTTCAGAGAGCTCTACCCAGGAGCATGAGCAGTGAGCTATGGAAATAGACTGAATATGGAAGCCAAGTAGAGAAACCATCTGAATCGCTACAGCTGGCATTTGGCTTATTTTCTCATGATGTAATCAGTTGGCTACCTGTGATTGGCTGAAACCCAGCCATTTGTTAGAAAAAAATGTTGAGTTTAAGTATACGCTAAGTGAGACTGCAGTTTGTTGCATAGGAAATCAAGGTACAAAGACAACCTCAGTTTACTGGCCTCCTGCTTATTTAATTTAACAATGGATTTCATGAATTTCTCATCAAAATCCCCAAGTGACTTTTCCTGGCAATTGACAAACTAATTCTAAAATTTACATGAAAGATTAAAGATCTTATGGTCATTAAAACACTCTTGAAGAAGACAAAGTATATAGAGAAATTTCCCCAGCCAGATATCAAGACTTACTACAATGCTATAGTAATTAAGATAATGTAGTCTGTCTTAATAGGACAGACAAACAGACCAAAGGCACAAACTGAAGAGCCCAGGCTGAGATCCATGCACATGTGAAATCTTGACATTTGTTGCAAGTAACATTACAGAGGAAATGTTGGATTATTCGCAGAGAGTGTGGGACTCTTAGATAGCTCCATAAAAATGTATATTGTCTCTCTGCCTCATAACTTACTCAAAAATGAATTATTGATGGACCAAGAATTTAAATGGGGGAAGCAAATTTTTTAAACTTTTAGAAACATATCCCTATTCCTAAAAAAAATATATTAGAAGCATTTTGGGTAAAGGGCCATGATTTACTTACTTTTACCATTAAAGATTTCAAGAAAGAGATTTTCAAAAGTTGAGAGAGAGAATGCAAAAGAAAATGGGAGTAAAATGTAAATAATATGTGCATCTGGGAATAGGGTATACTGAGGTCCTTTGTACTATTTTTATCTTTTCAACATATCTATTAGGTTGAAGGTGTTTCAAAATAAAAGGGTGTTTTTATGAAAAATCTTTAGAAGAAAATATAGGGGAATATCTTTATCACCTCAGGGTACTTAGGCCACTCTTGAACACAATTCAAAGGATAGAAATTATAAAGGAAAATATTGACAAAATAAATTACATTAAAAGAATTTATGTTCCTCAAAAATAGCCATTAAAAGAGAAAAAATACATACCATCAACTGGAAGAAGATATTTGCCACATATCAAACTGACAAAGGATCAGGATCATGAATATATAAAGAACTCCTATGAATTAATAGCACATACAATACATATCTCTTCCTATGTGTCAAGGTCTATTAAAAATAATAAATAACCCAATGAAAAAATGGGCCAAAATGAATATTTCACAAAGGAAGGAAACCAAATATTAAAAACATTAAAAGATGCTCAGCTCATTTGTAATCAGAGAAATACAAATTAAAACCCCATTGGTAAAAAATTTTAGTCCTACAGGACTGGCAAATATTAAAAATCTTGGCACTATCAAGTATTCATAAAGACATGAAGCAACAGGATGTCTCCTATGCTGATGTACAGCAAAAATCAGTACAATCTTTGGCATCACCTATTTTAATTCACCCTTCAATCCCAATCCTAGATATTTACAGATACTAGCAAAAGTCTTGCATGTGCAAACAGGTGATGAGTATAAGATTATTTATAACAGAAATTGCTTATAATAAATAAAAAGCTGAAAACAACCTGAAATTTCCATCAACAGTAAAATGAATAAATAACAGTGGTACATTCATAGAATGGAATGAATATTAAATGGCTACATATGGCAATATAAATGAGTCTAAATAATGTTGTGGGGGAGAAGAAAGATCTTGAAGAATTCAAGCAGCTATGAAAAGATGAAACTTTGAAAAATGAGGAGTGAGTTAGACATTCCATTCAGCGTCTAGGAACAGCATGACCCACATGGGAACTGCACGTGCACAACCCCTCTCCCATGGCATGTTTCCCCAATATGGAACTCGGTCTATGTGGACTAAGTTACTCTGTGTCTCTGAGATCACAATGGGAATTATCATTGGAGTTCTTAAAAATCAGAGTTCGTATGTCCAGAAAGAAAGATTCTGTCTGCTTGCCCAATCATTGACTGTAGCAGGATTTAACATTAGTATTCAAGTTATTAAAGCTATAAATTAAGAATCTCCATTTTTCTGAACATTTAAATTCAGTTTGCAAATCTTTTTTTTATTTAGAAATATAGCAATTGTCCAAAAATAAGAAGAGCTATTTTCACATTCCTTGATAAATGTTTAAATTAGTTCATAAGTTAAAAAACTAAAATTTCCTGTCTTAAATAACAAAATTTTCTTAGACACTTTGAACTACAATTAGGTATTTAACACATCTGAATTGCTCAAATGCCTATAATGCAGATTTAATAAATTTAATAAGAACATTCTTTCCTAGCATTCAATCTATGATAACTCTAATAAACTTTAAAATATAATAAAGCCAATAACTTGTGTGTGTGTGTGTGTGTGTGTGTGTGTGTATGTGTTTTCTCTTTTTTATCATTAATACTTTAAGTTCTGGGTTACATGTGCAGAACATGCAATTTTGTTACATAAGTATACATGTGCCATGGTGGTTTGCTGTACCCATCAACCCATCACCTACATTAGGTATTTCTCCTAATGTTATCCCTTCCCTAGCCTCCCACCCCCGACAGGCCCCAGTGTTTGGTGTTCCCCTCCCTGTGCCCACGTGTTCTCATTGTTCAACTCCCACTTATGAATGAGAACATGCGGTTTTTGGTTTTCTGATCTTGTGATAGTTAGCTGAGAATGATGGTTTCCAGCTTCATCCATGTCCCTGCAAAGGACATGAACTCATCCTTTTTTATGGATGCATAGCATTCCATAGTGTGTATGTGCCACATTTTCTTAATCCAGTCTATCATTGATGGGCATTTTGGTTGGTTTCAAGTCTTTGCTATTGTGAATAGTGCCACAATAAACATACGTGTGCATGTGTTTTTATTGTAGAATGATTTATAATCCTTTGGGTATATGCCCAGTAATGGGACTGCTGGGTCAAATGGTACTTCTAGTTCTAGATCCTTGAGGAAAGACCACACTGTCTTCCACAATGGTTGAGCTAATTTACACTGCCACCAATAGTGTAAAAGCATTCCTATTTTTCCACAATCTCTCCAGAACCTGACTTTTTAATGATCACCATTCTAACCGGCGTGAGATGGTATCTCATTGTGGTTTTGATTTGCATTTCTCTAATGACCAGTGATGATGAGCGTTTTTTCATGTATCTGTTGGCTGCATAAATGTCTTCGCTTGAGAAGTGTCTGTTCGTATCCTTTGCCCATTTTTTTGATGGGGTTGTTTGCTTTTTTCTTGTAAATTTGTAAGTTCTTTGTAGATTCTGGACATTAGCCCTTTGTCAGATGGAAGGATTGCAAAAAATTTCTCCCATTCTGTAGGTTGCCTGTTCACTCTGATGATAGTTTCTTTTGCTGTGCAGAAGCTCTTTAGTTTAATTAGATCCCATTTGTCATTTTTGGCTTTTGTTGCCGTTGCTTTTGGTGTTTTAGACATGAAGTCTTTGCCCACACCTCTGTCCTGAATGGTACTGCCTAGGTTTTCTTCTAGGATTTTTATGGTCCTAGGTCTTATGTTTAAGTATTTGATCCATCTTGAGTTGATTTTTCTGTAAGGTGGAAGGGGTCCAGTTTCAGTTTTCTGCATATGGCTAGCCAGTTTTTCCAACACCATTTATTAAATAGGGAATCTTTTCCCCATTGCTTGTGTGTGTCAGGTTTGTCAAAGATCAGATGGTGGTAGACGTGTGGTGTTATTTCTGAGGCCTCCGTTCTGTTTCATTAATAAAGTCAATTACTTTAATCTCACATATCTTAAAATAAGATAAAGCATACTTAAAGTGGTATAGTAATGACAAAACTTACTACATTCATGCAATCCCTACAAATACATACCTTACATAACAATAGCAATATGACATTAGAATTTTTGTTCTGGATTTACACACTTGCCCAGTGAAGGCCAGCATTAGCACCTCTGGCTGGCCACAGGAGCTGGGACGTGTCCATTAGAGATTTTGACATTGGACTGGCCACTGCTGACCAGATGATGCTTCTCAAGCCACAAGCTGACAGGTTGAGCCCTGATTTAACTTAGACTCTGTCTTCTTACCCAATCACTTACTGAAATGCTTTAATAACGTTTTTCTGCATACCCACACTCCTCTCCAATTCCCTGTCCCGCCCAGATTGCAACACTTTTATGTCTTTTCATTCGTGAAATTCTGTACCCTTTAATATTTTACTTTGACATTTGTTTTATCATTTCTATAATCATTTGTTTATACAAGGCTAACTTGGGGGGGAATTAATTTTGAATCATAAATTCACAAAGGCATTAGACACTTGGGTAGAGGATGAGCCAGAGATAAAAATTATTCTTAGACTATAAAGTATCTAAAATAAAGAAAAAAGAATTTACAAACATCTTGAAACTATGGGTTAAGGAGTTTCCAATTGTTTCTGACATGCAGGGATTGACAAATAAAAAACACTTCAGTGCTGGTTGCTAGCTTAAGATTTGTAAAATGTCACTGCATTTGTCTCTGTCCAATGCAGACCTCACTGGGGATATACAGGTGCTGTTACAATAACAGCAATAATCCAAAATGTAATAACTTATTACCCCTACCTGCTAGTGCAAGACCTTGGGCACCTCTAAATTCCATCCAAATATTTCCTGGGGTCCCCCACAAATGTCTCACATGTTTTCATAAACAAAATCACTTATGCGGTTGAGGCAACATTTTTATTTTTCAGAGACAGGATCTCATTCTCTTGCCCAGACTGGAGTGCAGTGGTGTGATCATAGCTTACTGCAGCCTCAACCTCCTGGGCTCAAGCCCTCTGAGTAGCTGGGATTACAGGCATCAGTCACTGCACCCAGTCCTAATTTAATGTAAGCATTTCTCAATGGCTGCCCCAATGTGCTCCAGACCCCGGATGACATGAGTTCATTCTGCAAGAAGGTTTCCAGATTAGAATCCCTCTGGGTACGGAATTTGGGGAAATAGTTTGGGGAAATGATTCTTTCAGCTCTTCTTTTAGCTTTTAGCTTTGCAGGGATTCAGCTAAGATGAGAGCTGAATAGGGCAGGCAGGGACTGGGAAGGGAAATATAGAAAAGAAAAAAATGTAAGAGATGATAAGCACCAGCATTCACACACGAAGATGACACCTTATGATGGATTGTGGTGATGGGGATTAAAGAGGAGTCAAAGTGAAATTAAAGTTTCTCGGCTGTTGCCAAGACAGTAAATAACAAAGAGGGAGGATGGATTGTACACAGGAGAAAGATAAGAACTTTTCTTTTAACTTCCTTCATGTACTTCGGCATGCCTTCACACAAACCTCATCTCGACGTTTTGAGAAGAAATTTATTTGTGGTTCTTCAGTTGACATCTATTTTCTCATGTGTATTTTGCAAGCTTTGTAGCCCTAAGATAAAGTCAAAACAATGAAATTCTGTTTATTAGTGTTGTTACGGTTACTAAACTCCATTTTCTCTTTTGGGAAACATCAGTTCCATTAGAATTAGAAGATTGTCCCCAAAAATGTTTTCACAAGGATATCTGAGGATGCTTTTTTCATGATGGAAACAAATCGAAACAAATGTCCACCAGTGAGTGAACTGGGTAAATTAAGATCTATACAGATGATGAAGTCATTAAGAATGATCCATTCATCCATTCTTTCAGTCAACATTTTTTTTTGAATGGTTACTGTATGTCAGGCACTATTCTAGTTTCTTCAGAGGTAAACAAAGCCGGCAAAATGTTCTGCTCTCCTTGACCTTACACTCTAGTGGGGAGAGACAGTAAACAAAATAAGTGAGGAAAATATATTATATGTTAGATGTCAAGAAGCACTATGGATACAAATAAAGCAGGCAAGAGGACTAGGGAGGCCAAAGAAGGATGCCATTTAAAATAGGGAGATGAGGGAAGGTGACATTTGAGTAAAAATGTGAAGGAGAAAAGGGAGAGCCATATGGACATTAGGGTAAGCTGCCTTCTAGACTTATGGAACAGCAGATGCAAGGGTGCTGAGGCAGGAGCAAGCCGGATGTGCCCAAGGAACAGAAAGGAGACTGGTTGAATAAGAGAAGAAAGTGAGCAGCAGAGAAGTAAACTAGAGGATCAACAAGATCAGAGATGCCAAGTTACACAGGGCTTGTCACAGAGTTTAGCTTTTATTCTAAGTGACATGGGAGATCTTTGGACAATTCTGAGCAGACAACAGCCATGATCTTATTTATGTTTTACAGGATCCCTCTGGCTCCTTTGTTAAGATTGGGTAGAAGGGGCTGGGCACAGTGCCTCATGCCTGCAATACCAGCACTTTAGGAGGCCAAGGGTGGAGAATCACTTGAGGCTAGGAGTTTGAGACCAGCCTGGTCATCATGGAGAGACCCCATCTCTACAAAATATTTAAAACATATTTTTTAAAGTATGGCTAGAAGGAAGATAAAGGCAGTAGAAAGGTCACCAGTTAGGAGGCTATTAGAATAACCCAGGTGAGAAATGATGATTCAGAGTGGTAGCCATGAAGGTGACACAGTTTGAGTAAGATCTGGATACATTTTGAAGGTAGAGTAGATGGAATTTGCTGCCACATTGGTTTAGAGGTCTGAGAAAAAAATAAGGAGGAAAAAAATGACTCCAGGGTTTCTGGCCTAAGCAACCAGAAAGATGGAACAGCTATTTACCAAAATGGGAATTCTGCAGGAAGAACAAGTTCCATTCGGTTAAACTCTAGTGCCATTTTTGCAGGTTCAAAACATTTGAATATCTGTCTTTTCATATAGTTTAACCTAACATAAATGTATGTATGTTGACACAGAAAGATATCCTGGAAATATTTTTGTGTGGAAAATGGAGGATACAGAATTGCCAAAAATCATACGATTCTATTTACAAAAAATTGAGAATGTGTAGGGGACCCTAAGACTTGCAATGTGAAGATTTGGCTTGATGTGCTCAAGAACTTTAAAAATCCAGAGGCTTTTGGTGCTCCTGGATTGCAGAAGTAGTCTACTGCCTTCTACTAAGACTGACATTGACCTCTTGCTTGAAGACATTACAGGATCCTCTAACTTAAAGACAGCACGTGAGCCTTTCAGGATCTACCCTATCTGTCTTCCTGGACATCACACCAATACACAGGATCAAGTCACATGAGCCAGCATGGGAAGTGCTGAGCTTGTTAAGCCAGGACATGGTCTCTATGCTTAAAAAAAGCCACAGGACCTAGCCGACCAGTGCTAGCTAGAGCTGGGGTTTGAGGGACATGCATGGGGCTGGATCCCAAGTTGATGCATGAAGGAAGAGAAGATCAACTCAGATAAGCGGGGCAGGGCTCATTGATATGGGAGCATCATCTTGTAATTCAGAATTCAACACTCCTGCAAGGATCCCAGAAGATGATGCTGATATGCTGCTAGGAGGCTCTCAACCTCTTGGAAAATGCATTTGCAATAAATGTAGGAGAAATGCTAGAGCTGCTGCAGCAAACAGTGAAGGGGAGAAGAGGCTTGTAGAGGTGAGCATGCCAGAATGGATCTTCCACATGCAGCCAAAAAGCCTGTTCCCCTGAGCAGCAAGGACAGAGCTGGTTAGAAGGGAGCAAGACTCACTAAGAAGCTCAGTGGCACGCCCAACAGCAATGCATCATAAGACGGAAGTGGTGCATCAGGATCAGAGCACTCAATGAAGCTGCATGAAGAGGTGGCCCAACACCACATGACATCTAATAGTACCACACATGCACCCTCCCTGAGCTCACCAATACAGCTGTGTGGGGGAGGGAGATCGCTTATGAGAAGCTAAAGGAATTTTTTAAAAGGCTGAGCAGGGCTCACCAATGGATGGTTGTCTTGGTGTGTGAGTACAAGCTAAAAACGGGTGGCTTCTGTGTCACAGCCCGTCTCACAAATGGCACTGAAAGCAGCAGTGGGGAGGGATCTCCCAGTGAGCAGAGCTTTAGGCAGCACACTTAGTCATCCACGATGTGGTAAGAGAGTAGCTCGAGTCAAGATGATAGGTGGTTTCATGGACAGTGATAAACCATGTGACTGGTTGGTTGGATCTGTCAAAAGAAAGTTTGGAAGGTCAGAGACAGGGGGTCTGGAGAAGAGGCTGCAGATGGACATAGGGGAGCAGAAACCACGTGGGAGGGACTTTGTTTCCCATGTTAATGTCCATCACAGAACATTCATCATAGAAGACTCACTAAACAACCAAGGAGATGGAATGATTTGACCCGTTGACAACAGCCAGCTTCTGTCACCAGCTATGCCAAATGTTGGCACAATGGGCTCATGGACAGAGGCCATGGGGGCAGGCATGCAGGCTATATTTGGGCCCAATAGTCCTGCTATTGCTGCAACCAACTTTACGGGAACAAAGCCAACACTGAGACCCTAGTTTGGCACCATCCCTCAAGGAGATCAGCCACTTGGTGACAACTTGACTTCACTGGACCATTTCTACCCAGGAATGAGCAGTCATTCATATTGACTGAGAGCAAATATGTATTTCAAGTTTGCTCTCCTGCCTGCCAAGCCTCAGCCATCACCATGATCACAGGCCTTACTGAGTGTTGGACCAATTGATATGGGATCTTGCTTAACATCGTCTTGGAGAAGGGTCTTACTATGCAACAAAGGAAGTATAGCAGTGGGCACATAACCACGGGATCCACTGCAGTCTATCACATACAGTCCCACCTAGCACATTGGTGCCTGATAAAAATTAAACAGCTTTATGAAGGTGCAGCTGAGGCACTAGTTTAGAAGTGACACTCTGCAAATATGGAGCACTCTTCTCCAGAATGCTGTATACATCCTAAATCAATAAACATTACTGAGCTGTGTCCCCTGATGTATTCTATAACCCAGGTCCAGGAGGAACCAAGGGGTGGAAGTAGGAGCAGCCCTGTTTATCACAACTCCAGCATGGGGACTTGAAATTGCCCATCCCTGCAACAGTTGGCTCTGTGGTCTAGAGATCCTGATCCCCAGAGGGCAACGCTTCCACCAGGGAACAAAGTAAGAGTCTCAGTAAACCTTAAACTGTAGCTGCCACCCAGTTACTGCAAGAGCCTCATGCCAAGAGACCAGCAGACAAGGAAAATGTCATCATCCTGGATGCTGTAAATTATCTGGGTAAAGTGGCCCAGATCATCACAGGTGTGACTGAAGTGATACAATAGGGCAGGAAGGAATATATTAGGCACCCAAGTGATATAATGAAGCATCTCTTTATACTTCCAGGCCTAATTTTAGTGATAAATCGGCAAATGCAGCAGCCACAGCCTAAGCAGGGCATTGTGGCCAGGGGCTCAGACCTCTCAGGAATGAAGTCTGCTCACACCAGATAAGACACCTCGACCAAGACAGGTGCTAGCCAAGGGTGAAGGGAATCAAGGACGGGTCATAGGAAAGACAATGTGTATAAGTTGAAGCCTCAGGACCAGGTGCAGTAGCAGGGGCTATAGTTTATCCTAATAACATATCTTTGGCAGAGTTATCCAGGAGCCCTGGAGGAGTTTATCCCAGTTAGTATAAATTTACTATATGAAGCAAGTGGCCCCAACTGGTGGGAGGTGTGGACTCCAGTGGCTACTGTGGTGCACTGCTCAGATCCCCTTGGATGAGGCATTTGCTTCTAGCTGTCAGGAGTGTTGTCTGCCAACAGCTCACAATTGAACCTCCACAGGAAAAGTTCTCAGTAGAAGGAAGCTGCTTTGCCCAAGGTTATGACCCCCGCTGAAGACACAGGAGCAGCCCACATCCAATGACTGGTAGATAATGCAGATTATAAGGACCACTCCCCTTGCCTTAATTTGAGCTAACTCTGAAGGGCCAGCCCAGCTCCAGAAACCATGGGATCAGCTGAGACCTCTGTTGTAGCTGTATTGCAGCTTCACTTCTGCCTTTCCCAACCCTGCTTCATTTATTTCCTCACAGATGCTCTTTCCAAGAGTGCTTCCTCATGATCCTCCCACATGCACATCTCCATCTGCTGTAGTTTAAATGTGTCCCCCAAAGTGCAAGTGTTGGAAACTTAATCCCCAATGCAACAAAGCTGAGAAGTGGGACTTTTAAGAGGTGATTAGGTCATGAGAGCTCTGCCCTCATGAATGGATTAATGCTGCTATCTTGTGAGTAGGTTCATTATTGTGACAGCGGGTTTATTAGAAAAGCGAATTTGGCCCTCTCTTGCTTGCTTTCTTCCATGTGTCCCCATTCTCTTGCCCTTCTGCTCCTGCCATGGGATGACACAGCAAGAAGGCCCTCACAAGATGCTGGTCCCTCAATTCTGGATGTTCAGCCTTCAGAACTATAAGAAATAAATTTCTGTTCTTTATAAAATACCCAGCCTCTGGGTGTCCTTTTACAGCAGCTCCAAACAGACTAAGACACCATCTCTGTGCATTTTCACAGAAAACTGTGCCTAAGATACTTCAGTATTTCAGTTTTGGAAGAAGATGGGGAAAGAGAAACAGCAACTTCTGCTGTTTCCTCACCCTGTCCCTTCACTCTTTTCTCCTATAAAAATTGCATCATCTTCTCCTCATCTATATTTTGCTATTCCAAAATAAAAGCAAAAGCCAAAGCCACTCCAGCCTCCCCAGAGTCTTGTCTTAGTTCTAGTGTATACGTTATCTAGGTAGCAATGAGCAGGAGCTGACATCCCTCAAAGTGTGTCTCACCTGTCCCATCCCAGGCTCACACTCTTCTATGCACAGAGAGCTTCTTAAGAAAATATGAATAAGAAAGCACTTTGTTCTTGCCACTTCAACTTTAAACCATGTAGCAAATATTTTTTATCCCGCTACCAGGTTAAAATCACACCAATCCAGACAATGTGCAGTTTATTACAACTCTGTTCCCACTGGGATAGCAGAAAGAGCTAATGTTATTGTTTTAAATATACTGAAGCCAGGTTTTTTGGGTTATTTTTTGTTAGTACAAGCCAGTAAGACCAACTAGCTCATTTTTTTATCCTCCAGAACAATTGGGAGGTGTTTGGGTTTTTTGTTTTTGCTTTTTAAAATCTCAACTGACTCATTTGGTGGGAACAAATTCACATGTCAGCATGTGGTCTGACCAATATGACCTATCTACAGGGAAAAAACACAACATTTTCAAATTAAGGTACATTCAGCAGTTATACATTCTTCTTTTAAAAAATAGATACTGACCAGCACCTAGCCATATAACAAAGAGCATGTGCCTGAGATTGCCACAGTGGGAAGACTGATCAACATCAGTCCCATTGTTTGGGTCAGGATAACTTGCTCACTTTTCAGTCAGCTTGAGTAAAAGGGAACTTACTGCAAGATGAGAGGAGTATTTCATGAAGCTTGAAGAATATACACAGGAAGTCAAATCTTTGGTAACTAAACGCTTGCTCTATTTTTCTCTCCCTTCCCTATCCCACCCCAATGTCTCTCTGCTTCCCTCTGTGCCTTTGCTCCTTCCTCTGGCTTCCTTTGCAGATTGCCTCTGGCTCTCTCTGCTTCATCACCAGTCCTCATGGCCCAAAAAGGCTGCTTCAGCTTAGTCTTCTAGAAGAAGTCACCTTCATGGAATATAGTCTTGTAGCCTCTTAAGTCAAACTTTCGTGATTTCTATCTGAGTGCTTTAGGTAGAGTCATATATCCGTGATCTACATGTTATAAAAATAAAATGCCCAGCCCCATTGTTCAGCAAAGCTTATGCAGACACCTGTCTAAGGATGGAGGTTGACCTTTTCAGGCACCCTAAAAGTATTTGTCACATTTCTTGGATATACATTTGAATCCCGTAGCAAATTCCACCATATTCCTTCTGGCAGACAGGGAGGTGAGAGACACATTGTCCATCTCAGTGAACCTGTATGTATATCATGTTTGGTTTTATATGGCAGCACCCAGTAGAGATGGGACTGATAATCCTGAGGTTCAAGGGATAATGCTTATCTTTGAAAGAAAAGTAAATAGAGGGGGGTAATTATTACAACAGTTTTCAACATATTAGTAGAAGCATCATTTATTTTTAACAAAAAACTTACTAGCTAAAACCTGCACAGAATCCTTTGACTTAGGAATTCCACTTCTCAGAATGCATACTAAGGAAACAATCATAACAGTACTGATAATGGTTTCGCTATGTCCCCACCCAAATCTCTAACTGTAGCTCTCATAATTCCCACGTGTCATGGGTGGGACCCCGTGGGAGGTAACTGAGTCATGAGGGTGGACCTTTCTTGTGCTGCTCTCGTGATAGTAAATAAGTCTCACAAGATCTGATGGGTCTATAAAGGGGAGTTTCCCTGCACACGCTGTCTTGTCTTCTCCCACGTAAGACATCCCTTTGCCCTTCCTTCATCTTCGGCCGTGATCGTGAGGCCTCCCCAGCCTTGTGGAAATGTGAGTCCATTAAACCTCTTTCTTTTATAAATTACCCAGTCTCAGGTATGTCTTTATCAGCAGTGTGAAAACAGACTAATACAAGTACACAAAACATTATAAAGAGATATTCATTATAGATATGTATTAATATAAATGAAAAGAAGTTGTATATCTATTAATAGGAATTCCAATGACAAATTTATGTTCTATGCATATGGTTGGCTATTGTGCAGCCTTCAAAAATTATCTGTTGGAAGACTATTTACTAACATAGGAAAATGTTTATAATATGCTAAGGGAAAAAGACAATATCATATGCATCCTCCTAATTGTATTTTAAATTATTTACCTATAATGCATTTAAAGAAGATAAGAAGGCAATATATCAAAATGTCAGCAGTGATTACTTCTGTATGGTGAGGGATGGGTAATTTTTCTTTTCTTTTTTATTATTGGCTTATTTTCCAAATTATCTAAGATGGATGCATATTGTTTTTATAATTAGTTTCTTCAGCCTTTCACCTCACAACAGTGAGCGCAATAAAATGAACATTCAAGAAGAAAAGAGAGAAGAAAAGATTACTGAACTGCCATGAAACATGACCAGAGTTGACTTTTATTTTTCAGCTCATCTTTTGTTCTTGTGGGAAGGGCCCACAGAAGCCAACAGTTTTGGTGGAACTCCCATCTGACAGTAGATGTTTCTTATTCCTTGTTATGAACTACAAATGCCCCGACCTCGTGTTTATGACCGCCAACAGTCACTTGTGCATTTCTGTCTCCACTAATGCATGGTGTGGCTAATTGGGTTTGTGAAAAAGGTCACGTCCATCTTTTTTTTTAAATGAATGGTTTAGTTTATTATTACGGTGGAGTCTTGACAAGCATGGCAGAGACTAAAAATATAGTTCCTTTTCAAAATAAAATATTCAGCATTTTGACTGGCTGCAGATTTATTTGGCAGTAATTTCTTGGTTAAAATTCCCTGAGGTTTGTTTATATGGCTATTTTGGTTCTTTATTTTAAGTATATCAGCATTTTTCCACAGCTTCAAGCTATTCTCATCTCAGCATGTAGGAAGTTAATAGGTAGCACAGAAGCTTGTTACTCCAATTCCAGTAAAAACATAATTGGCTCAAGCAGCCAAGGTACCAGCACCATCCTTTCTTCTACCTTGAAGGACCAGCAAGAATGGCCACAAACTCAAACTCATCACAACAATCAGGCCCACTCCAGGCAGTGCCCATGAATATGGAATAAGGACCGCTTGGAATTTTGTTTTTTAGTCTCAAAACTTTGTAAGATTTTTTAAAAATATGCATAATAGGAATGCAATTCCATTTAAGGTGGTTGCCCACCTAGACACACATATTCCAGCGGTACCACCATTCTTCGAAACATCTGTAAAATTTCTGTTTTGGAATTGCTTTCAGATATAGTTTATGGAGACATACATCAGAAAATTAGTCTTGTTCATTTCTAATCACATATGAATGAGATTAAAAAGTTAGATTACTCAACTTATTTACCAGACTGGGCACCAGATGCCTTTTGCATTCTCTAAATAGCAGATTCTCTCGCAAAACCAAAGTTTGCCACCAGTAAATCTTTCAAACCACATGCCTTGGTCTAGGATAGGAATTTCAATAAGAGAATTCCAAAAGGGATTAGATTAATGGTAGAATCATTGGAATAAGTGTACAGTCTTCCAATCTAACAACTCTGAACTGGGCATTTGGATCTGTAAGATCAGGCACACTTAAAAAAAAAAAATTAAGTGAGTTCCAGGCTCTGTTACAGGGGCTGCAGCAGCACATACATATCAGGTTTAGCCTTTGCCCTTTGACAATATCAGTCTTAAGAGCACTGACTTGAAGAAGTGATCTAAAATAGTATCTTAGAGTTATGCTAATTTGAACTACCCCAGTCAGAAAGATATGGAAAAGGAAGAAAGATGGAAAATGTTTTAAAGGCCTTTTCTCTTTTTTTTTTTTTCTCATTTGCAGGACATTGAAACAAAGCAGGGAAGTGCATTTGCATTCAGCTAAATTTAATTTGCATGCCTAGATAACCTCTGGGAATTTGGGAGGCTACCTTAGCTGGAATGTGCAATTGTAGCTACCTATTTACCTCACAGTAGTTGTTATGAAATAAAGGACTAAAACCTTAAAATGCGGTTCAATTTAAATATCTTGATCATCATCAGTAGCAGCAGCAACAATTCTCTCACAGATTCCATCCTTGAGGAAAAGGCAGGAAGTCAGTTAAACTTAATTCAGTTTCCATCGATAAATATAATTTGGACATCAGGAATGGTGCAATGGAAAGACACACACTCTCGTTCAACTCCTTCAGCTGCAAGGAACTCATCCAAGTTACCTCAAGCATTAGGGTCTTATTGTGACTATAATAGGAATGCATACTCTCCCAGCCCCTAATGTTATCAAACCAAACTGGACTCCAGCTGCCCGGCGCAGTAAGATGAGATATCCACACTGAGGTTTGCAGCAGGAGAAAGGAAGGCGTTTATTCGCAGGGTGCTAGGCAAGGACAATTGGCAGCTATTGCTTAAGAGTCAAACCTCCAGATGGCTTAAGGATAAAGGCTTTTTAAGACAGGGGGCAGAGGTTGCAGGCAAAGTCATTAAATCAATACGTGGATGCTATACATTGGCTTGACCTCAAAAGGTGGGATATCTGCAAGCAAGAGCCCAAGCAAGATCATAAGTGGATTCAAAGATTTTCTGATTTGCAATTAGTTAAGAAGGCAAAGTGTCATCTAAAAATTTGGGATTAGTAGAATGTTCTGGGCCAGAGAGGTGACCTCCTCAAGGCCCCTCAGGAAGAAATTTAGAACAAAGAGTTCAGTCTTTGGTTACCCCTTATCTGGTGGAGATCCATTTGGGTGGGGGTGGGGGGTTCTAGGATTCTGAAAAACAACTAAGGGACATAGGTTAAGATGTTATCTTTAGTTTCTGTAGAGGAGCCAAACATTTCGTGATTCTAACGTCCTTGGATACTGTTTAAGCTACTATTACCTTCTTGCTTATCAAGTTGCTCATTTACTTCTCAGGGCTAGCTAAGTGCCTGCAACTTCCCTTGAAGGAACTCAAGATTTTCCTTTAATTCCATTCTTGTTGGGGGGTGAGGTGGCTGCAGGTCCCCAAGAGGGGCCCCTGCTCTGTCTCACTAGCTAGGAACAGTTCCAGAAGCTCATCCTTCCCCCTCCACCCATCTAGATATCTGGAGGGCCCTAAGCTTAGTACAGTCTCAGTCTAGGAGAAATATTCTTGCTCATGAGATGGCAGTCCTTTGGCAGGCAAAATCTAGAAAGACAGGTGGCTTGATGTTCCCATTTAGAAAATGACCAGCATCTTAACAAAACAGAATTGCCTCGCAGCGGGAATGTCAAAGTGCCAGTTATATCACAAAGCTTCCAGTCATGTTGGGTGGAGCCCTTGGTCCCCCCTGGGAATTCAAGGACTACCACTCAAAGTGCTTCTCTTATTTTTCAAACCACCCCTAAATTTGGGGGTGAGGGACAGTCCGCTGATCCCTAGAACCAGGTATCCTTTTCTCTGCATCATTTCCCAGGCCCCACTCTTCTCTCCTTTAGGTCCATATCAGTCCTTTCTCATAAATGCCATCATTACATCTAAGAAACCAAAGTACCTGATCTTATTGATCATGATTTTCATTTCATCTGTTTCTCCTGAGTCCTAACATAGACCTTTTGAGATGCTGTGTGGCAGGTGTCTCTTACTGTCTTCTGTGCTTGCCCCCATCCTCAAGTCTCCTTGATGAGTAAGCAGTGCAAATGTTGATACTGAATCTCAGAGTAAAGAACACTACTCATCTAGTCTGGAGGTTTTCTCTGTTAGAAGTTATGATCTAATTATTTCCAACTCTAAAAATTATTAACCAATTATACCCAATTGTCTAAAGATCCATTCCTAAAATCCCATTAATTCAAATTAATTCCTCCCTACTGTCTTGATAAAAGATGTTTTACCCCTCACTTGAAATACAAGTTCCTTTCAACACAGAGGCCTGTGAATATGCTATTAGTATATAAATTCTCCTTCTACGTTGCCATTATATAAATGAGTAGTGGGAGTAACTGAAATTTAGAGATATATTATAACTGGCATTATTTTGTTCATTAAATTAATTTGAAATAAGAAATGTACATTCAGGCTGGATGTGGTGGCTCATGGTTGTAATCTCAGCACTTTGGGAGGCCAGGGTGGGAGGATTACTTGAGCTCAGAAGTTCAAAACCAACCTAGGCAACATAGTGAGACCCTGTCTCTACGAAAAATTAAAATAGTGGCCAAGCATGATGGTGCACACCTGAAGTCCCAGCTACTTGTGAGGCTGAGGTGGGAGGAATGCTTCAGCCCAGCAAGTTGAGGCTGCAGTGAGTTGTGATGGTGCCACTATACTCCAGCCTGGCCAACAAAGCGAGATCCAGACTCAAAAAAAAAAAAAAAAAAATTTACATTTAGTAAACAAATTATTAGGGTTAATGATTCAAAGTGGGTAATAATTCAAAAGATTTCCTCTCATAAAGGAATATTTTGTGAATGAAAAGAGAGGATTTGAATTGACCTGTGACACTGGCTTTTTCTGTGACCTTACTAATATCCCAAAGAGCTTTAAGAAAATATTTTTAAATAATGCAAACTTGTATGCCTTTGACATTCCAGTCACCCAAGTGGCCAGGAGTTTAGGTAATGAATAATTGGAATGAAAGTTGCTGTAACTTGTCCAAATCTAGAGATAACGATTTAGATTTGATTTAGATTTTTCTTTTTGAGCCAAAAAAGAGCCCCTTGCTGTACCTTATCTTCTAATATTATATCACACACCTGTTTTGAATCTTTGCATTGGTGAATGTTATATTTATTCTTTCAAAGTATCTTGTAACTACATGATCAGAATATAAGTAGACTTCAGTCATTGGTTTATAACTTTATTCTTTAGACAATATGTAGTACCTAATATGTGCCAGGCATTCCATTTGACTTGGAAAAATATGAAGATGAAGACACAGTCACTACCCTCAAGGGCTTAAAGTCTATTTGTGGAAATAGGTGAACAAATTATTAACAATGACAGAATGTGGCTAATACATTAACGAAAATACGGACTAAGTGCTTTGGCGGCATAGAGGAAGTAGTGAATAATATATTCCTGAAAAGTTGAGAATTAACCAAAATTAAATCTGCCACCTTGGGACTAGACTGGAATGGCAGTTGTAAGGTGAATGAATTGTTCTGACCCCAGCCTAGTCTGGTACATTTACTGGTTTTCCTCTTTCCTGTAGACACCTTTACCTTGTTTGCTCAAGAATATTGTGCAACAGTGGACCTTCATGGTTTCCAAGCAGAAAAATGCTGTTTGACCACTGAGCAAATTCTTCTTGACTGCTTTGGATTAAGAATTGCTACTCTGGTGAAATTAAGCCAAAGTGTCATTCAGGAAGCAAGATGTTTCGTTTGAACAGAACATAAATCAAAGCTGGAAGTGGGGGCTGCCTAGACTCCCTGTTCTGAAGCCCTCTTGACTCTGCGAATTCCATCACCAAATCCTTGCTTCCAGACCTCAGGAACATGGCTTCAACGAGTCTGTCTATTCCAAACCCACGCTTCCCACTGCTTTCATCCTGAAGCTTCTAGGGCTGTTTCAAGAATGCAATGCAAAATTAAAATTTCATGGAATGTTATGCAATTCTTTCTAATAGAAAGCCAGTAAAATTGTCAAATTTCATTGATTACAAAGCCATGTAGATGACTGGCCAGTTTGAAAGGTCCACACTATGGTTTGAATCTTCGTTTCCTCACCAAAATCCATGTTCAAACTTAATCCCCATTGTGGTGATATTAAGAGGTGTGGTCTTTGGGAGGTGATTAAGTCATCTATGGCATTAGCACCTTATAAAAGGGCTCAGGGATGAAGGGAGCACCCTGTTGCCTTCCTATCTCTTCCTCCACGTAAGGACATTGCTTTCCTCCTCTGGAGAGGATGCAGCAACAAGGCGCCATCTTGAAAGCAGAGAGCAGCCCTCAACAGACACCACTTCTACTGGCTTCTTGATCTTGGACTCTTAGCCTCCAGAACCATGAGAAATAAACTTCTGTTCTTTTATCAATTACCCAGTCTCAGGTACTTTGTTGTAGCCACACAAAAATGGACTGAAATAGTCTATTAAATTAAAAATAAATGAAATTTATTGATAAATTCCGAATAGAATGTATTCCTCCTGATACAGATATACAAAACACTGAACAGTGACTGATAAATGAAAGTCACTGATGTTTCTCTTAGATGAGTGCACCTCCCAGAGGTGATGGTGGCCAATCAGAGCTCAGAGCTCTGCCTATAGCTGCATTAACTCACTGTGGGGAGTTAGTCAAGCTATTTTAACTCCTTCCTAGCTTAGATAATCCACCTGTAGAAATAAATGAGAAAAACTATACATTGAAATTTTGGAAAATCAGATGAAAGATGATATAAGAGTAGAGAAAACCCTATTTTTATTTCGTTGAGATACAATATTATTTAGAAAATGATTAAAATGATACATTAGGTTAGAGGTTCCCAGATTTTTGACATCAGAAATTCTTTGTTTGGCTTTGTGAGATCTTTAAATTTCTCTCCTTTCCAAGTATATATAAACACCTATATATGTACTATATAAAAATTATAAATATATATACAAAGGCACTATATAAATTATACATATAATTTTTATATAGTATGTTTTTAATGATAAAAGTGATACATATTCACAGTAAGAAATTCAAATAGTACAGAAGGTTGAAAAGAGTGTGGATTTTTACTACAACAAACAATGTTACAATAAAAGTCCTTACCCATTGGATGCATTCCCGGAGGTAGAAATGATGGATCAAAGAGCGTGTGCATTTTAAATTCTAATAGATATTTGTCAAGTTACCTCCAAAATGTTTGCACCATTTTATGCCCCACCAACAGTGGCTGTTTCCAGGCACCTTCCCCATCCCTGGATATTATCAAACTTTTAAATTTGATATGGCCAGTGGAAAGTAGGAAAGAAGAATAAACTAAAAGAAGCCATGGTAAATGGAAAACATGAAATCAGATGGCAGAAATATTTATTACACATTCTAATATGATGATGATTATATACTGTTATATATCATGTTATACATAATGTAATTATTAAAACGTCAGAGTTAAAACAGATCAAAAGGCAGAGACTTTTAGCATTTATTATTGATTATTAGTATTAGTAATAGCTTATTTGTAATTAATATTACTTATTAATATTACTTTCAAGAGACATGTTTTTTAAAAATATAGAAAAGTTGAAGTGATGGAAAAATAATAAACTAATCAAATATGGATCAAAGAAAGATGAGACAGCAGTTTTAATATTAACATGTAATATATTTAATCTAATACTAATATTGGAGAAAATAGAATTTAAAAGTAAAAGTAATCATAAGATATATTGCTTGCAAAAAGATGGATTATTTAGAAAAGGCATTGGCTTATTACATGAAAAATAATAAATTTAGAGGCCTACCTCACACCATTAAAGGATAAATGGTCTGAGCACAGTGGCTCATGCCTATAATCCCAGCATTTTGGGAGGCTGAGGCAGGAAGATCATTTATGCCCAGGAGTTTGAGACCAACCTAAGCAACATGGTAAGACCCTATCTCTACAAAAAATTTAAAAATTATTTGGGCGTGGTGGCGTGTGCCTTGTAATCCCAGCTACTCAGGAGACTGAGGTGGGAGGATTGCTTGAGCCCAGAGGTTGAGGCTGCAGTGAACCATGATCACACCACTGCACTCTAGCCTGGGTGACAGAGCGAGACCTTGTCTCAAGACAAAATAAATAAATAAATAAATAAATCAGTGCAAAAATAAAAATATAAAATTAATAGAAGAAAATGTTGGGGGATTTTTGGGAAAATCCCCAAAAAACATAAACCAGAAAAGTAAAAACTGATGGATTCAACGAAATCAAAATTAAAGATTTGGGGTCAACAAATAAAGCTTAATATTTACTAAGCAAAGTTGTTAATGTGTATTGATTAACCTAATCTTCCTAACGCCCATAAGAAGTAGAAGCTGTCATTACTATATCTTAGAGGTGAGGAGTCAGGCACAAGTTGGTTAAATAGTTTGTCCAAGGTCACATCAGTAATTTAGGAGCTGAAGAGAGAGCCCTCGGGTTTAACCACTACACTACATTGCCGCCAGAAGACAACAGAGACAAATTAAACACGTGGGTGGTACACTGGGGGGAAACATTTTAAATATCTATAACTTACACAAAAGAATGTACAAGAAACCCCTGCAAACTGAAAAGGGAGGAAAAAGGAAAGCCTGTCAAACACCGGCAAAAGATATAAACAAGCAATTCATCAGAAGAGAAAGCTTAAGCTGATTAGCAACTTCAGCAAAGTCTCAGGATACAAAATCAATGTATAAAAATCACAAGCATTCTTGTACACCAATCACAGACAAACAGAGCCAAATCATGAGTGAACTCCCATTCACAATTGCTTCAAAGAGAATAAAATACCTAGGAATCCAACTTACAAGGGATGTGAAGGACCTCTTCAAGGAGAACTACAAACCACTGCTCAATGAAATAAAAGAGGATACAAACAAATGGAAGAACATTCCATGCTCATGGGTTGGAAGAATCAATATCGTGAAAATGGCCATACTGCCCAAAGTAATTTATAGATTCAATGCCATCCCCATCAAGCTACCAATGACTTTCTTCACAGAATTGGAAAAAACTACTTTAAAGTTCATATGGAACCAAAAAAGAGCCCGCATCGCCAAGTCAATCCTAAGCCAAAAGAACAAAGCTGGAGGCATCACGCTACCTGACTTCAAACTATACTACAAGGCTACAGTAACCAAAACAGCATGGTACTGGTACCACAACAGAGACATAGATCAATGGAACAGAACAGAGCCCTCAGAAATGATGCCGCATAGCTACAACTATCTGATCTTTGACAAACCTGACAAAAACAAGAAATGGGGAAAGGATTCCCTATTTAATAAATGGTGCTGGGAAAACTGGCTAGCCATATGTAGAAAGCTGAAACTGGATCCCTTCCTTACACCTTACACAAAAATTAATTCAAGATGGATTAAAGACTTACATGTTAGACCTAAAACCATTAAAATCCTACAAGAAAACCTAGGCAATACCATTCAGGACATAGGCGTGGGCAAGGACTTCATGTCTAAAACACCAAAAGCAATGGCAACAAAAGCCAAAATTGACAAATGGGATCTCTTTAGTTTAATGAGATCCCATTT